>NC_041393.1:176374737-176403543 GCF_002162155.2 Triticum dicoccoides | reverse complement strand
GTTCCTTCTCCCACTCACCCCCGCCCTCCCTCTCGACCCCTGCGCCTCCCCTCCCCTCAGATCCACCTCGCCACTTCCTACTTCCCCACCGCATCCAAGCACCGCCATGGACTCGCCGCCGTAAAATGCACGACCGCATCCATCGCCTCGCCTCGCTAACGTGTCTGTCGTCTCCGCCATCGTCTTCCTCGTTGATCAGTGGCCGCAGCTGGAGCTCGGAGGTGCTGCTGCACCGGTTCCCCTTCTTCCACATCTCCGGTCGCTGCCGCTCATCCCCGGCTCCGACGACGCCCTCTGCTGCTACTAAACCCCCAAGGGCCATCGTGTGTGGCACTCGGTGAGCCCCCGCTTCCTTCCCTCTCTCTCTCGATGCCGTTCGCTAGTTGTTCGCACCGCCCCCAACTTGCCCGAGCACGTCGCCGCACGTGCTCGTCGCTGGCAGCCTTCCCGTGACCATTTCGTCCCGGGCTCGTGCCTGTTGTGCTCGCATGTGCACGTAGAGGCCTCCTGGCCATTTTTAGCGCTTGCTAGAGCTTGCTAACGCGACGCATCGTCGTTCCCTCTCGCAAGCAAAACCACCTTCGCCCGAAGTCTGGCGCCGCCCGCGGTGGTTGCAGTCAATGTTTCCGGTCGCCTCAGCCACTCCCGCCGAGGCCGTTCAACGCGGCTTCGTCTCTGTGTTTGAACGCACCCAGCACCGCGATGAACCGTGCCCCGCCACCCCGCCTTCGAACTCGCCGAGCCTTGGCGTCCGCCCACGTCATCGCCGGCTACCATTCTGGCCACCCCCGCCGTTGTGCTCCCCTCCATCGGACGTGGCGCGAAGAGGCCGTTCCAGAGAGCCTGGTCGCGCCCGTTTTGGTCCACTATAGCCAATTTCTGAGCTCGCCGGAGCTCGCCACCGCGTCTAGGCTCGCCGGCGCACTCCGGTGGCCGCGCTGACTCGGCGCCGACATGGCGCTGTAGGTCCCACCGCTCAGCCACAGACCCCTGGCCCCCCTGGGCCTAGTTGACCCAGTCAACTATGCTGACTGGGAAGGCCCTAGTCAATGACACGCGGGGCCCCCCAACATTTAAGCTTTTCTTTTAAAATAAATATACTCTACTAATTAATTAATTAGTTAATTATAACACTAATCTATCACTCACTAATGGGGCCCACACTTAACTAATACTAATTAGTTTAAAACAAATCCTATTTCAGCTCTTTCTCAATGACACATGGGTCCCACTGGACCCACAGGTCAGATTCGACCCAGTCAACAGCATTGTTGACTGATGACCTCAGCATTGCATCATGATGACATCAGCAGACACTAATCTGGAGAATTAAATAGATAATTAATTTAGAAAATGATTAAAATGTTAGAAAAACATAGAAAATAAACTGTAGCTGAGATGAAAATGTTTTCAACATGAAAGTTTCTCAGAACGACGAGACGAATCCAGATACGCAGCCCGTTCGTCCACCACACATCCCTAGCATATAAAACACACAACTTTCCCCCTCCGGTTCATCTATCCAAAAATGCAAAACACCGGGGATACTTTCCTAGATGTTTTCCCCCTTCGCCGATATCACCTACTACCGCGTTAGGGCACACCTAGCACTGCTCATTGTCATGTCATGCATCGGCATGCATATGTTTGCATTATATTTATTGTTTCTTCCCCCTCTTCTCTCGCTAGACACCGAGACCGACGCCACTGCTACCCAGTACAACTATAGTGTTAACGACCCCTCCTTCTCGGCTGAGCTTCCAGGCGAGCCCCCCCCCCCTTGATCACCAGATATCACCTATTCCTTCTCTTTACTGCTTGCATTAGAGTAGTGTAGCATGTTACTACTTTCGGTTAATCCTATTCTGCTGCATAGCATGTCATTGTTGCTACATTTGTTACCCTTACCTGCAATCCTAAATGCTTAGTATAGGATGCTAGTATTCCATCAGTGGCCCTACATTCTTGTCCATCTACCATGCTATACTATTGGGTCGTGATCACTCAGGAGGTGATCATGGGTTTATACTTACACACATACTATATATGATACATGGTGGTGACTAAAGTCGGGTCGGCTTGTAGAGTACCCGCAAGTGATTCCGTTGTGGGGGCTGAAAGGATAGGTGGCTCCATCTAGGTAGTGGTGGGCCTGAGTTCCTGACGGCCCCCGACTGTTACTTTGTGGCGGAGTGACAGGGCAGGTTGAGACCACCTAGGAGAGAGGTGGGCCTGGCCCTGGTCGGTGTCCGTGGTTACTTCAAAGTTAACACGCTTAACGAGATCTTGGTATTTGATCCGAGTCTGGCCACTGGCCTATACGCACTACCCAACTACGCAAGAACAGTTATGGGCACTCGATGTCGTGGTATCAGTCGAAGCCTTCTTGACGTCACCGACTAAGCGGCGCGCGCCAGATTGGACCGTAAGCCCGTGCTTGTATTAAGGGGGCTAGGTCTGCTTCCGGCCGCCCTCGTAACATGCAGGTGTGCAATGGGCGATGGGCCCAGACCCCTACGCGCATAGGATTTAGACCGGCGTGCTGACCTCTCTGTTGTGCCTAGGTGGGGCTGTGACGTGTTGATCTTCCGAGGTCGGGCATGACCCAGGAAAGTGTGTCCGGCCAAATGGGATCGAGCGTGTTGGGTAATGTGGTGCACCCCTGCAGGGAAGTTTATCTATTCGAATTGCTGTGATGCTCGGTAACAGGACGACCCGGAGTTGCACCTTGACCTTATGACAACTAGAACCGGATACTTAATAAAACACACCCTTCCAAGTGCCAGATATAACCCGGTGATCGCTCTCACACAGGGCGACGAGGAGAGGATCGCCGGGTAGGATTATGCTATGCGATGATACTTGGTGAACTTACCATCTACTCTCTTCTACATGCTGCAAGATGGAGGCTGCCAGAAGCATAGTCTTCGACATGACTAGCTATCCCCCTCTTAGTCTGGCATTATGCAGTTCAGTCCACCCATATTTCCCCTTTACACAGATACCCATGCATATGTTTTGTAGATCCTTGCTTGCGAGTACTTTGGATGAGTACTCACGGTTGCTTTGCTCCCCCTTTTCCCTTTTTCCTTTCTTCTTGGTCGTCACAACCAGATGTTGGAGCCCAGGAGCCAGACGCCACCGTCGACGACGACCCCTACTACATCGCGGGTTCCTACTACTATGTGCAGGCCGCCGACGACGACCAGGAGTAGGTTAGGAGGATCCCAGGCAGGAGGCCTGTGCCTCTTTCGATATGTATCCCAGTTTGTGCTAGCCATCTTATGACAACTTGTTTAACTTATGTGTGTACTCAGATATTGTTGCTTCCGTTGACTCGTCTATGATCGAGCACGTGTATTCGAGCCCTCGAGGCCTCTGGCTTGTATTATGATGCTTGTATGACTTACTTTATTTTTTAGAGTTGTGTTGTGATATCTTCCCGTGAGTCTGATCATACACATTTGCGTTCATGATTAGTGTCTGATTGAATCGGGAGCGTCAGAACCTGGCAGGCCCCCGACGCCCATCTTCTGCTATATGGTGTGTTTTGACCAGGAAAAATCATAAGGAAGCTTCCGGGGCGTAGCGTTGTCGTCCTGAGGCGGAACTTGGGCAGAACCAATCTAGGGCTCCGGCGGAGCTGTTCTGCTGGGGAAACTTCCCTCCGGGAGGGGGAAATCATCGCCTCGTCATCACCAACGATCCTCTCATCAAGAGGGGGTCAATATCCATCACCATCTTCACCAGCACCATCTCCTCTCAAACCTTAGTTCATCTCTTGTATCCGATCTCTGTCTCAAAACTTCAGATTGGTACCTGTGGGTTGCTAGTAGTGTTGATTACTCCTTGTAGTTGATGCTAGTTGGTTTATTCGGTGGAAGATCATATGTTTAGATCCTTAATGATAATAAATACTCCTTTGATTATGAACATGAATATGCTTTGTGAGTACTTACGTTTGTTCCTGGGGACATGGGAAAAGTCTTGTTATAAGTAATCATGTGAATTTGGTACTTGTTTGATATTTTGATGAGATGTATATTGTCTTTCCTCTAGTGGTGTTATGTGAACGTCGACTACATGACACTTCACCGTGATTTGGGCCTAGGGGAAGGCATTGGGAAGTAATAAGTAGATGATGGGTTGCTAGAGTGATAGAAGCTTAAACCCTAGTTTATGCGTTGCTTCGTAAGGGGCTGATTTGGATCCATATGTTTCATGCTATGGTTAGATTTATCTTAATTGTTCTTTCATAGTTGCGGATGCTTGTGAGAGGGGTTAACCATAAGTGGGAGGATTTTTCAAGGACGGGAAGCACCCAAGCACCGGTCCACCCACATATCAAATTATCAAATTAACGAACACGAATCATATGAGCATGATGAAAACTAACTTGACAACAATTCCCATGTGTCCTTGGAGCGCTTTGCTTTATATAAGAGTTTGTCCAGGCTTGTCCTTTGCTACAAAAAGGATTGGGCCACCTTGCTGCACCTTGTTTACTTTTATTACTTGTTACCCGTTATGAATTATCTTATCACACAACTATTTGTTACCCATAATTTCAGTGCTTGCAGAGAATAACTTGCTGAAAACCGCTTGTCATTTCCTTCTGCTCCTCGTTGGGTTCGACACTCTTACTTATCGAAAGGACTATGATATATCCCCTATACTTGTGGGTCATCAGGCTACTGCATTGACATTTCAATGTAGAAAAATCAAAGTACAATGCAGTTTCCGAGGAGATTTTGATCCTCACGTCATCCGCTCGCGCCCGACCTAAGTCTCGAGGGCTACTGCACACCTTGTTTTCCCTAAAGTATGTTGCCAAGCGAGACTTCTATCCTCATGTGAATTTTGTGAATCGACCTGAGTCTCGGGGGCTATTGGGATCAGCGCTTTTATTTTATCCATTAGGTGTATACCCGATTTTGGACCGGCACACACCTTGAGGGCTACTGGCTATATATTTGAGTAGAGAATAAATGGCACCAATCAAATATTATCTGACAAATAGGCTGGTAGAAACCATCTTCACGTGAAAACTTTTTTCTGTGGAGGCCAACCATCTACGTCGACAACTCAAGAACGAGGGGATGTGCACCACTTTAGAAGCAGTCTGACATGGAGGCCAATTGCGAGCGGTTGGCTGCACGGGTACCTTTCTGTTGTGCAACTCAGCTATACTCCTTAAATATTTTATAAGACCGAGGTGGTTTTACCCACCTCGGATGCAGTCTAGCATCGAAGGTTGGCTTCAAGAAGACACTGTTTAGAGGATTCTCGTTGAACCAGTTTCAAGGCCAACGACCGAACTAGACATGCAGCTTAGACAAGCCGAGGTGTAGTCAAACTTGAAGATCGATTCATGGACTACTGATGGTGTCCCGGCTAGGGGGCCTCTCACCATGTCAACTGCCAAACTAGTGGGCCAAGCTGAGGACCCCATTGTCAGTTATGTCTTGGGTCACTTTTAGGCGACCCATGGCGATCTAGAAGGAAAATCAAGAAGCCTTGTCATTTAAGATAATGACTCCTTATCCATGCATGGAGGTCTCTCCTCCACCAACGTAACTACTACTTCTTGACCTTGCGTTGGTTTTTCCCTTGAAGAGGAAAATGTGATGCAGCAAACTAGAGATAAGTATTTCCCTCAGTTGAGAACCAAGGTATCAATCCAGTAGGAGGAACACACAAGTCACAAATGGTTGTACCTACACAAACAAACAAATACTTGCACCCAACGCGATAAAGGGGTTGTCAATCCATTCACGGTTCCTTGCAAGGATGAGACATGATAGAGATAGGTATAAAAGATAAGTAAAAGTGCAAAATAAGTAAGGTAAATAAATTGCAGCAAGGTATTTTTTTGGTTTTTGGTTTTGTAGATCTAAAAATAATATGATAAAAGATAGACCCATGGGCCATAGTTTTCACTAGAGGCTTCTCTCTTGAAAGAACGCATACGGTGGGTAAACAAATTACTGTTGAGCAATTGGTAGAAAAGTGTGTCCCTTTTTGTCATTGGGAATAACCACCACAAGATTGAACCATTACAAAGCACCTCTCCCATGGGAAGAAAAATCAATCTAGTTGGCCAAACCAAATCAATAGATCGGAGAGAAATACAAAGCTATCTTAATAATGCATAAAAGAGTACAGAGAAGATGCAAATAATATTCATAGATAATCTGATCATAAATCCACAATTCATCAAACCTCAACAAACGCACCGCAAAAGAAGATTACATCGAATAGATCTCCAAGAACATCGAGGAGAACATTGTACTGAAGATCAAAGAGAGAGAAGAAGACATGTAGCTACTGGCTATGGACCCGTAGGTCTGTGGTAAACTACTCACACATCATCAGCAGGGCAACAAGATTGATGTACAGGCCCTCTATGATTGAATCCCCCTTCGGCGGAGTACCATAATAGGTCTCCAGATGGGATCTCACGAGGACAGAAACTTGTGGCAGCGGAAAAGTATTTTTGGTGTGCCCTCTGGTCTATGGGGAAGAGTTGGGTACTTATAGAAGAAAATTTAGGGTTGGAAGTGCCACGAGGGGCCACAAGCTTGCAGCCCCCCCCCCGTAGGGCATGCCCTATGAGCTTGTTGCCCTCCCGTGGCCCTGATGGCCTCCCCTCGAAGCTTCCACAGTGTCTTGTGGTCCAAGAAAAATCATCAAAAAATTCCGTTCCGTTTGGTATTGATTTTCTGTTGAAGAGGAAAGGATGATGCAGCAAAGTAGAGATAAGTATTTCCCTTAGTTGAGAACTAAGGTATCAATCCAGTAGGAGAAACACACAAGTCACCAATGGTTGCACCTATGCAAGCAAACAAATATTTGCACCCAACACAATAAAGGGGTTGTCAATCCCTTCATGGTTACTTGCAAGGATGAGATCTGATAGAGATAGGTATAAAAGATAAGTAAAAGTGCAAAAATAAAGTAAAGGTAAATAAATTCCAGCAAGGTATTTTTGGGTTTTTGGTCTTGTAGATCTGGAAATAATATGATAAAAGATAGACCCGGGGGCCATGGTTTTCACTAGAGGCTTCTCTCTTGAAAGAACGCATACGGTGGGTAAACAAATCACTATTGAGCAATTGATAGAAAAGTGCATAGTTATGACAATATCTAAGGCAATGATCATGAATATAGGCATCACATCTGTGACAAGTAGACCGACTCCTTCCTACATCTACCACAATTACTCCACACATCGACCGCTATCCAGCATGCATCTAGTGTATTAAGTTAACAAGAATGGAGTTGTCGGCGTTCTGGGAACGGGGGTCCCTAGACTTGCCTGCCTGCGGCCTGCGGCGTGGCTCAAGGGGCGGCCCAGCGCGGCCCATCTTCATCAGCACAGGCTCAAGACCCTCGCGAGGGGCCAAGCCTCGCGGGGTGGACGATAGGGAGCCTCCTCAGGCGCGGCCTCGTCAGGCTGGCTCGCGAGGAGGCGGAGAGATCAAGGCGGGGTACCTCATGAGGTGCCCATGACGCAATCCATGACGACCAAGGGCGCCAGGCGGGCGCCAGCCCACGCAGTGTCCTTCTTTCCTCTTTGGTGCAAAGGGAGCAAGTGCAAGTGAGAGCAGCAAGCAAAGGCATCCATTTCGGTGCAACAAGACCAAGACCAGCAGAACGGCAGGATGGAGGTCATCGTGGAGCCCAAGCCGGCGTCACCACCAGACCTTTGGCAGGCGAGGACCAACTTTAGTCAGGATAAGTGTACTAGATGTTCCCCTTCAAAATGGCCAACTGTTGGCGCCCTTCCCGCTCAATATTTGGGAAGAGGCCCAGGGCCTTTGCCTATAAATAGGACTAGCCACCACAAGGTAGAGGCATCGGATGATCACCAGGAAATCGATCCAAAGAGCGACTGAACTCCCCTTAGAAGTTCATCGCACCAGCCAAGAACAGACCCTCGCGAGGCTGTTCTTCCTTGTATTGTTCGTCATCAGCCCAAGAGGCAATCCACCACACCACACACTGGAGTAGGGTATTACACCACAATGGTGGCCTGAACCAGTATAAACCCTATGTCTCTTGTGTTATTCCTTTGATTGCTTAGATCATAGCGAGGCGGTGAGGTGCAGGTAGGCAGAGGGCGAAATCTCCGCACGCACCCCAGTGTTTGAATCTAGAGGGTCTGCCGGAACCCGAAATCCAACATTTGGCGTGCCAGGTAGGGGTGTGCCAGAATTCGTCTTCCGCCTCCCTGTTCTTCACCGACCATCGCGTCCATGTCAGACGCTTGTCGGGCCCGCGCTGAGCGCCAAGCCGCTCTCGCTTCCCGCGTCGCCCAGACGGCCCCCGTCGGCAGCCACCCCCATCGTTCCCCGTCGCCTGCCGTCAACGCCGCCACCGGCCCGGCGTGAACGAGCAGCAAGCATCGTCCCAGCATCCGTCCATGAGGCAAGACGGGCGCACTGCTACGCCCTCCCTCGCCCCAGCTAGTTCTTCATCCAGCGCACCCCGCGCGGCCATGGAGGCTCGAGCTGCACTCATCGCGACAAAAGAGCTCCTACGCTACCGCCCAGTCGACGACGTATATGAAGAGTGGCTCGACTGCGTCGCCGAACTCGTCCGCGCCGCAAGGGGCTCCCCTGCGCCGTCCTTCTCGCTGCACCGCGCCCCGCCCTGCGCGGGCAATGAAGCTCCGGGGGCGCCTCAGCTGCCTCCCTCTCAAGAAGGCGCCCTGGCCCCAAGGCGTGTGGCCCCTGGACGGAACCCACCCCGTCCGGTGCCAGCGTAGCAAGAGCGGAGCTGCCAAGAGGTCCCTCGTCCCCAAGAAGCTGCCCGAGTGCTCCCTACTCCGGTCCGTCGCGACCACGCTCCTATTCCAGCACGCCAAGACCCCGCGCTGCTCCCAGCTGCAGTGCATGGGGGCCCGCAAGACCAAGCTCCTCGTTACTAGAGGCCTCCCGTGGCCACAGCAGGCTGCCGCGCCTTCACCACCGAGCTGCGCAGCGTCGCGTGGCCCTGCAAGTTCAAGCCAGACCTGCCTCCTTGCTACGACGGCACGGCCGACCCTACGGAGTTCATCCAGCTCTACGAGCTGGGCATTGAAGCCGCCAACGGGGACGAGAAGGTCATGGCGAACTGGTTTCCCATGGCGCTCAAGGACGGCGCCCGCACCTGGCTCCTGAACCTGGCTCCAGGCATGATCTCCTCCTGGGACGAGATGCGCACCCGTTTCATCGCCAACTTCCAAGGTACTCGCGACCGGCCACCTGCCATGAGCGACATGCGCCGCATCAAGCAGCAACCAGGAGAGACTCTGCAGAAGTACATCCAGCACTTCAACAGCGCACGCCTCAAGATTCCCAAGGTGACCGAGGAGGCCATCATCTCAGCCTTCTCCGACGGTGTGCGTGACGTCAAGATGAAGGAGGAGCTGGCGATGCATGAAGATCTATGCACTTCCTTGGAGCTGTTCAACTTGGCGACCAAGTGCGCCAGGACCGAGGAAGGGCGCCTTTCCCTCCTTGAGCTGCCAGCCGTAGACCCAGAAGAGAAGAAATCCAAGGCCAAGTACGTGAAGCGCAAGGTGGCTGTCGTGCTCGCGGCAGAACCAGACACCAAGCGGGGCAGAGATCAGCCCGAGTCTTTCAAGGGCAGCCGGTACTGTGTGTACCACGACCTCCACACCCACAACACCTACAAATGCCAAGAGCTCTGAGCCGTGCTAGAAGGGAGGATCGGCCGATGCCCCGACCGCAACGATCATGGCTATGGCCGAGGAGGAGGAAGGAACGCAGGGCGCTAGGAAGACCGCGGCCCTCGCCAAGGGTGGCGCGACCGACCTCGCGAGGATCGCTGGCAAGATCAACCTCGCAAGGGAGACTGGAGGGATCAGCCTCGTGAGGATCGTCCACAAGGAAACGCAGGGCTCCCTCCACTACCACCGCAGCCAAGGAGAAACGAGGACCATCATCAGGACGAGGGGGCTGGGGGCTTCCAGGAGCCGCACGCGATCGCTTGCATCCTGGGCGGAGCTCAAGCCCCGGCCTCTCAACGCATCTTCAAGCAGTTCGCCCGCGAAGTGAATGCAGTCCTCCCCAAGCTTGAAGCCACGCGCCCCCTCAGGTGGTCGGCATGCGCCATCACGTTCAGCTCAGCGGATCAGCTCAAGTGCGCGGCCACAGCCGGAGTCCTCCCGATGCTTTGCTCCCCAGTCATCAGCAACGTGCAAGTCACCAGGACCCTCATCGATGGCGGGGCAGGGCTCAACGTCCTGTCCGTAGAGACATTCAACAATCTCCAAGTACCTTACGATCAGCTTCATCCAACCAAGCCTTTCTCTGGAGTCACCGATGGCTCCACGGTTCCGATTGGGCAGGTCCGCCTCCCTGTCACCTTCGGGGCGCGCAACAACTACCGCACCGATCTCATCGACTTCGACATCGCCCACTTTCGCCTGCCATACAATGCCATGCTCAGCTACCCAGCTCTCGCCAAGTTCATGGCCGTGACTCATCACGGCTACAACGTCCTCAAGATGCCAGGAAGCGGTGGAGTCATAACGGTGGCTTGTGAAGAAAGAGACGCAGTGTGCTCCTTGGAACGAGCTTTTCAGGCCGCATCACTTGAAGACCCAGATCGCGGGAGCGGGAGGCTCCCCGAGGCCGCCCCCAAGAAGAAGAAGACATCGCCAGGCCCGACCCCTCAGGAGGCAGGCCCCTCAGGGTCTGCGCCTGCTCACGGGGCACCTCCTTCTGTCGCATAGGAAGGCGCGCCTGGCGGCGTCCTCAAGCAAGGCTCGGGGGCTCCCTCCTGGAGGGCCACCGACCTTGCTAAAGTCATGAGGGAGGCGCTTGGGCACCACTTGGAGGCGTGTTTCGAAACACGTTTCCCTCAAGAAGGAGCAAGGCAAGGAGGGCCAAAACCCTCAGGAGTTCGTCAGTCAGATCACGCAGGAGTTGCAGGAGTCGAGAGTCATGAGTTGCAGCCGCCGCTTACCCGCCGCAGCTCCCCATCTAGGCGAGGATGGTGGGCTACGCATCTGCATCGACATCCCAGGGCTCAACCGAGCCGCCTCTTAGGAGCGCTCCTGGACCTCACGCGTGGGGAGCTGCGAAGGCCCTCCCCACAGCTACGTTCGCATGCCCTACGGCCTGCCGAACGCGGCTGCTGTGCGCCAGCGCCTCATGAGGAGCATCCTGGAGGCTCAGGAGGCCAGGCGTACCGCAGTCCTGGCAGAGATGGAGACGGTTCGCGAGGAACCACCAGCGCCTCCGGAACATCCCGAGGCTCCTGGGCCTGGGGGCTCATGAAGACCGGCTTCCGCAGCCCACGACGTCTGCTACTTCAACACCCCTTCGTCTTCAACGCTATCAGGTGACATCTTTCCAGTTTCGTTTCCAGCTGGGAGCTCTGTTGGAAATATGCCCTAGAGGCAATAATAAAAGTATTATTATTATATTTCCTTGTTCATGATAATTGTCTTTTATTCATGCTATAACTGTATTATCCGGAAATCGTAATACACGTGTGAATACATAGACCACAATATGTCCCTAGTGAGCCTCTAGTTGACTAGCTCGTTGTGATCAACAGATAGTCATGGTTTCCTGGCTATGGACATTGGATGTCGTTGATAACGGGATCACATCATTAGGAGAATGATGTGATGGACAAGACCCAATCCTAAGACTAGCACAAAAGATCGTGTAGTTCATTTGCTAGAGCTTTGCCAATGTCAAGTATCTCTTCCTTCGACCATGAGAGCGTGTAACTCCTGGATACCGTAGGAGTGCTTTGGGTGTATCAAACGTCACAACGTAACTGGGTGACTATAAAGGTGCACTATAGGTATCTCCGAAAGTATCTATTGTTTTATGCGGATCGAGACTGGGATTTGTCACTCCGTGTAAACGGAGAGGTATCTCTGGGCCCACTCGGTAGGACATCATCATATGCGCAATGTGACCAAGGAGTTGATCACGGGATGATGTGTTACGGAATGAGTAAAGTGACTTGCCGGTAACGAGATTGAACAAGGTATTGGATACCGACGATCGAATCTCGGGCAAGTAACATACCGATAGACAAAGGGAATTGAATACGAGATTGATTAAGTCCTTGACATCGTGGTTCATCCGATGAGATCATCGTGGAACATGTAGGAGCCATCATGGGTATCCAGATCCCGCTGTTGGTTATTGACCGGAGAACGTCTCGGTCATGTCTACATGTCTCCCGAACCCGTAGGGTCTACACACTTAAGGTTCGATGACGCTAGGGTCATAAAGGAAGTTTGTATGTGGTTACCGAATGTTGTTCGGAGTCCCGAATGAGATCCCGGACGTCACGAGGAGTTCCGGAATGGTCCGGAGGTAAAGATTTATATATGGGAAGTCCTATTTTGGCCACCGGAAAATGTTCGGGATTTTTCGGTATTGTACCGGGAAGGTTCTAGAAGGTTCCGGAGTGGGGCCCACCTGCATGGGGGGACCCACATGGACGTGGGTAGTGGGGGCAAGGCCCCACACCCCTGGTCAAGGCGCAGCAAGATCCCCCCTTAGAAGGAATAAGATCATATCCCGAAGGGATAAGATCAAGATCCCTAAAAAGGGGGGATAACAATCGGTGGGGAAGGAAATAATGAGATTTCTTTCCTCCCACCTTGGCCAATGCCCCAATGGACTTGGAGGGCAAGAAACCAGCCCCTCCACCCCTATATATAGTGGGGAGGCGCATGGGAGCTATACACGAAGTTCTGGCACAGCCCTACCTCTCTTCCTACTCCTCCTCTCCCATGGTGCTTGGCGAAGCCCTGCTGGATTGCCACGCTCCTCCACCACCACCACGCCGTTGTGCTGCTGTTGGATGGAGTCTTCCTCAACCTCTCCCTCTCTCCTTGCTGGATCAAGGCGTGGGAGACGTCACCGGGCTGTACGTGTGTTGAACGCGGAGGTGCCGTCCGTTCGGCACTAGGATCATCGGTGATTTGAATCACGACGAGTACGACTCCATCAACCCCGTTCACTTGAACGCTTCCGCTTAGCGATCTACAAGGGTATGTAGATGCACTCTCCTTCTACTCGTTGCTGGTCTCTCCATAGATAGATCTTGGTGATTCGTAGGAAAATTTTTTGAATTTCTGCTACGTTCCCCAACAGTGGCATCATGAGCTAGGTCTATTGCGTAGATTCTTTGCACGAGTAGAACACAAAGTAGTTGTGGGCGTTGATGTTGTTCAATATGCTTACCGTTACTAGTCCAATCTTGTTTCGACGGTATTGTGGGATGAAGCGGCCCGGACCGACCTTACACGTACTCTTACGTGAGACAGGTTCCACCGATTGACATGCACTTGGTGCATAAGGTGGCTAGCGGGTGCCAGTCTCTCCCACTTTAGTCGGAACGGATTCGATGAAAAGGGTCCTTATGAAGGGTAAATAGCAATTGGCATATCACGTTGTGGTCTTGCGTAGGTAAGAAACGTTCTTGCTAGAAACCCATAGCAGCCACGTAAAACATGCAACAACAATTAGAGGACGTCTAACTTGTTTTTGCAGGGTATGCTATGTGATGTGATATGGCCAAGAAGAATGTGATGAATGATATGTGATGTAGATCATGTTCTTGTAATAGGATTCACGACTTGCATGTCGATGAGTATGACAACCGGCAGGAGCCATAGGAGTTGTCTTTATTTATTGTATGACCTGAGTGTCATTGAAGAACGCCATGTAAACTACTTTACTTTATTGCTAAACGCGTTAGTCATAGAAGTAGAAGTAGTCGTTGGCGTGACAACTTCATGAAGACACGATGATGGAGATCATGATGATGGAGATCATGGTGTCGTGCCGGTGACGATGATGATCATGGAGCCCCGAAGATGAAGATCAAAAGGAGCAAAATGATATTGGCCATATCATGTCACTATTTGATTGCATGTGATGTTTATCATGTTTATGCATCTTGTTTGCTTAGGACGACGGTAGTAAATAAGATGATCCCTTACAAAATTTCAAGAAGTGTTCTCCCCTAACTGTGCACCGTTGCTACAGTTCGTCGCTTCTAAGCACCACGTGATGATCGGGTGTGATGGATTCTTACGTTCACATACAACGGGTGTAAGACAGTTTTACACAGCGAAAACACTTAGGGTTAACTTGACTAGCCTAGCATGTGCAGACATGGCCTCGGAACACGGAGACCGAAAGGTCGAGCATGAGTCGTATGGTAGATACGATCAACATGAAGATGTTCACCGATGATGACTAGTCCATCTCACGTGATGATCGGACACGGCCTAGTTGACTCGGATCATGTGATCACTTAGATGACCAGAGGGATGTCTATCTAAGTGGGAGTTCATAAGATGAACTTAATTATCCTGAACATAGTCAAAAGACCTTTTGCAAATTATGTCGTAAGCTCGCGCTTTAGTTCCACTGTTTAGATATGTTCCTAGAGAAAATATAGTTGAAAGTTGATAGTAGCGATTATGCGATCAGTAGAAAGCTTATGTCCTTAATGCACCACTCAGTGTGCTGAACCCCAACGTCTTTTGTCGATGTTGCGAACATCGGACATACACGTTTTGATAACTACGTGATAGTTCAATTAAATGGTTTAAGTAGAGGCACCAAAGATGTTTTCGAAACGTCGCGGAACATATGAGATGTTTCGAGGGCTGAAATTGGGATTTCAGGCTCGTGCCCACGTCAAGAGGTATAAGACCTCTGACGATTTTCTTAGCCTGCAAACTAAGGGAGAAAAGCTCAATCGTTGAGCTTGTGCTCAGATTGTCTGAGCACAACAATCACTTGAATCGAGTGGGAGTTGATCCTCTAGATGAGATAGTGATGTTTCCCCAAAGTCATTGCCACCAAGCTGCTAGAGCTTCGTGATTAACTATAACATATCAGGGATAGATATGATGATCCTTGAAATATTCATGATGTTTGACACCGCGAAAGTAGAAATCAAGAAGGAGCATCAATTGTTGATGGTTGGTGAAACCACTAGTTTCAAGAAGGGCAAGGGAACAAAGGGATACTTCATGAAACGGCAATTCAGCTGCTGCTCTAGTGAAGAAACCCAAGGTTGAACCCAAACCCGAGACTAAGTGCTTCTGTAATAAAGGGAACAACCACTGGAGCAGAATTACCCTAGATACTTGGTAGATGAGAAGGCTGGCAAGGTCGATAGAAGTATATTGGATATACATTATGTTAATGTGTACTTTACTAGTACTCCTAGTAGCACCAGGGTATTAGATACCGGTTCGGTTGCTAAGTGTTAGTAACTCGAAATAAAAGCTACGGAATAAACGGAGACTAGCTAAAGGTGAGCTGACGATATATGTTGGAAGTGTTTCCAAGTTTGATGTAATCAAACATCGCACGCTCCCTCTACCATCAAGATTAGTATTAAACCTGAATGGTTTATTGAATCTCGATCGTAGTGATACACATTTTCATGCCAAAAGATAGTAATGATAGTACCACTTACTGGTGGCACTGCCATGTAAGTCATATTGGTTTAAAACGCATGAAGAAGCTCCATGTTGATGGATCTTTGGACTCACTCATTTTTGAAAAGTTTGAGACATGCGAACCATGTCTATTGGTGTATACGCATGAAGAAACTCCATGCAGATGGATCGTTTGGACTCACTTGATTTTGGATCACTTGAGATATGCAAATCATACCACATAGGCAAGATGACTGAAAAGCCTCGGTTTCAGTAAAATGGAACAAGATAGCAACTTGTTGGAAGCAACACATTTTGATGTGTGCAGTCCAATGAGTGCTGAGGCATGCAGTGAATATCGTTATGTTCTTACTTCACAGATGATTCGAGTAGATGTTGAGAATACTTACTTGATGAAACACAAGTCTGAATTATTGAATGGTTCAAGTAATTTCAGAGTGAAGTAGAAGATCATTGTGACAAGAGGATAAAATGTCTATGATATGATCATAGAGATGAGTATCTGAGTTACGAGTTTTGGCACACAATTAAGACATTGTGGAAATTGTTTCACAATTAATACCGCCTGGAACACCATAGTGTGATGGTGTGTCCGAACATCATAGTTGCACCCTATTGGATATGATGCATACCATGATGTCTCTTATCGAACTGCCACGATAGTTTATGGGTTAGGCATTAAAGACAACCACATTCACTTTAAATAGGGCACCACGTAATTCCGATGAGATGACACCGTATGAATTATGGTTTAGAGAAACCTAAGTTGTCGTTTCTTAAAGGTTTGGGGCTGCGACGCTTATGTGAAAAAGTTTCAGGATTAAGCTCGAACCCAAAGCGGATAAAGTACATCTTCATAGGACACCCAAAACAGTTGGGTATACCTCCTAATTCAGATCCGAAAGCAATATGAATTGTTTCTAGAATCGGGTCCTTTCTCGAGGAAAGGTTTCTCTCGAAAGAGTTGAGTGGGAGGATGGTGGAGACTTGATGAGGTTATTGAACCATCACTTCAACCAGTGTGTAGCAGGGCACAGGAAGTTGTTCCCGTGGCACCTACACCAATTGAAGTGGAAGCTTATGATATTGATCATGAAACTTCGGATCAAGTCACTACCAAACCTCGTAGGACGACAAGGACACGTACTACTTCGGAGTGGTAAGGTGATCCTGTCTTGAAGGTCATGTTGCTAGACAACAATGAACCTACGAGCTATGGAGAAGCGATGGTGGGCCCGGATTCCGATAAATGGCTCGAGGCCATAAAATCCGAGAACGGATCCATGGACTTTGGTGGACTTGCCCGATGATCGGCAAGCCATTAAGATAAATGGATCTTTAAGAAGAAGACGGACGTGGATGGTAATGTCACCGTCCATGAATCTCGACTTGTGGCGAAAAGTTTTCCGACAAGTTCAAGGAGTTGACTACGATGAGATTTTCTCACTCATAGCGATGCTAAGAGTCTGTTGGAATTATATTAGCGATTACTGCATTATTTATGAAATCTTGCAGATAGGATGTCAAAACATTGTTTCCTCGACGATTTTAATGAGGAAAGGTTGTATGTGATACAACCGGAAGGTTTTGTCAATCCCGAAAGATGCTAATAAGTATGCAAAGCTCCAGCAATCCTTCTAAGGACTGGAGTGAGCATCTCGGAGTTGGAATGTATGCTTTGATGATGATCAAAAAATTTGGGTTTGTACAAAGTTTATGAGAAACTTGTATTTCCAAAGAAGTGAGTGGGAGCACTATAGAATTTCTGATGAGTATATGTTGTTGACATATTGTTGATCAGAAATGACGTAGAATTTCTGGAAAGCATATAGGGTTATTTTGAAAGTGTTTTTCAATGGAAAGCCTGGATTAAGGTACTTGAACATTGAGCATCAAGATCTATAAGGATAGATCAAAATGCTTAATAATACTTTCAAATGAGCACATACCTTGACATGATCTTGAAGGTGTTCAAGATGGACCAGTCAAAGAAGGAGTTCTTGCCTGAGTTGTAAGGTACGAAGTTAAGACTTAAAGCTCGACCACGGCAGAATAGAGAGAAAGGACGAAGGTCGTCCCCTATGCTTAAGACGTAGGCTCTTCAGTATGCTATGCTGTGTACCGCACCTAAAGTGTGCCTTGCCATGAGTCAGTCAAGGGGTACAAGAGTGATCCAAGAATGGCTCACAGGACAGCGGTCAAAGTTATCCTTAGTAACTAGTGGACTAAGGAATTTTCTCGATTATGGAGGTGGTAAAAGAGTTCGTCGTAAAGGTTACGACGATGCAAGCTTGACACCTATCCGGATAGCTCTGAGTAGAGAGACCGAATACATATAGTGGAGCAATAATTTAGAATAGCTCCAAGTAGAACAGTTGTTTGGAATACCTCCAAATAGAGCGTGGTAGCTGCATCTAGGAGATGACATAGAGATTTGTAAAGCACACACGGATCTGAAAGGTTCAGACCCGTTGACTAAAACCTCTCTTAGAAGCAACATGATCAAACATAAAACTCATTGAGTGTTAATCACATAGTGATCTGAACTAGACTACTGACTCTAGTAAACTCTTGGGTATTAATCACATGGCGATGTGACCTGTGAGTGTTAATCACATGGCGATGTGAACTAGATTATTGACTCTAGTGCAAGTGGGAGACTGTTGGAAATATGCCCTAGAGGCAATAATAAAAGTATTATTATTATATTTCCTTGTTCATGATAATTGTCTTTTATTCATGCTATAACTGTATTATCCGGAAATCGTAATACACGTGTGAATACATAGACCACAATATGTCCCTAGTGAGCCTCTAGTTGACTAGCTCGTTGTGATCAACAGATAGTCATGGTTTCCTGGCTATGGACATTGGATGTCGTTGATAACGGTATCACATCATTAGGAGAATGATGTGATGGACAAGACCCAATCCTAAGACTAGCACAAAAGATCGTATAGTTCATTTGCTAGAGCTTTGCCAATGTCAAGTATCTCTTCCTTCGACCATGAGAGCGTGTAACTCCTGGATACCGTAGGAGTGTTTTGGGTGTATCAAACGTCACAACGTAACTGGGTGACTATAAAGGTGCACTACAGGTATCTCCGAAAGTATCTATTGTTTTATGCGGATCGAGACTGGGATTTGTCACTCTGTGTAAACAGAGAGGTATCTCTGGGCCCACTCGGTAGGACATCATCACATGCGCAATGTGACCAAGGAGTTGATCACGGGATGATGTGTTACGGAATGAGTAAAGTGACTTGTCGGTAACGAGATTGAACAAGGTATTGGATACCGACGATCGAATCTCGGGCAAGTAACATACCGACAGACAAAGGGAATTGAATACGAGATTGATTAAGTCCTTGACATCGTGGTTCATCCGATGAGATCATCGTGGAACATGTGGGAGCCATCATGGGTATCCAGATCCCGCTGTTGGTTATTGACCGGAGAACGTCTCGGTCATGTCTACATGTCTCCCGAACCCGTAGGGTCTACACACTTAAGGTTCGATGACGCTAGGGTTATAAAGGAAGTTTGTATGTGGTTAACGAATGTTGTTCGGAGTCCCGAATGAGATCCCGGACGTCACGAGGAGTTCCGGAATGGTCCGGAGGTAAAGATTTATATATGGGAAGTCCTATTTTGGCCACCGGAAAATGTTCGGGATTTTTCGGTATTGTACCGGGAAGGTTCTAGAAGGTTCCGGAGTGGGGCCCACCTGCATGGGGGGACCCACATGGACGTGGGTAGTGGGGGCAAGGCCCCACACCCCTGGTCAAGGCGCACCAAGATCCCCCCTTAGAAGGAATAAGATCATATCCCGAAGGGATAAGATCAAGATCCCTAAAAAGGGGGGATAACAATCGGTGGGGAAGGAAATAATGAGATTTCTTTCCTCCCACCTTGGCCAACGCCCCAATGGACTTGGAGGGCAAGAAACCAGCCCCTCCACCCCTATATATAGTGGGGAGGCGCATGGGAGCTATACACGAAGTTCTGGCACAGCCCTACCTCTCTTCCTACTCCTCCTCTCCAATGGTGCTTGGCGAAGCCCTGCTGGATTGCCACGCTCCTCCACCACCACCACGCCGTTGTGCTGCTGTTGGATGGAGTCTTCCTCAACCTCTCCCTCTCTCCTTGCTGGATCAAGGCGTGGGAGACGTCACCGGGCTGTACGTGTGTTGAACGCGGAGGTGCCGTCCGTTCGGCACTAGGATCATCGGTGATTTGAATCACGACGAGTACGACTCCATCAACCCCGTTCACTTGAACGCTTCCGCTTAGCGATCTACAAGGGTATGTAGATGCACTCTCTTTCTACTCGTTGCTGGTCTCTCCATAGATAGATCTTGGTGACACGTAGGAAAATTTTGAATTTCTGCTACGTTCCCCAACAGTGGCATCATGAGCTAGGTCTATTGCGTAGATCCTTTGCACGAGTAGAACACAAAGTAGTTGTGGGCGTTGATGTTGTTCAATATGCTTACCGTTACTAGTCCAATCTTGTTTCGACGGTATTGTGGGATGAAGCGGCCCGGACCGACCTTACACGTACTCTTACGTGAGACAGGTTCCACCGATTGACATGCACTTGGTGCATAAGGTGGCTAGCGGGTGCCAGTCTCTCCCACGTTAGTCGGAACGGATTCGATGAAAAGGGTCCTTATGAAGGGTAAATAGCAATTGGCATATCACGTTGTGGTCTTGCGTAGGTAAGAAACGTTCTTGCTAGAAACCCATAGCAGCCACGTAAAACATGCAACAACAATTAGAGGACGTCTAACTTGTTTTTGCAGGGTATGCTATGTGATGTGATATGGCCAAGAAGAATGTGATGAATGATATGTGATGTATGAGATTGATCATGTTCTTGTAATAGGATTCACGACTTGCATGTCGATGAGTATGACAACCGGCAGGAGCCATAGGAGTTGTCTTTATTTATTGTATGACCTGCGTGTCATTGAAGAACGCCATGTAAACTACTTTACTTTATTGCTAAACGCGTTAGTCATAGAAGTAGAAGTAGTCGTTGGCGTGACAACTTCATGAAGACACGATGATGGAGATCATGATGATGGAGATCATGGTGTCCTGCCGGTGACGATGACGATCATGGAGCCCCGAAGATGAAGATCAAAAGGAGCAAAATGATATTGGCCATATCATGTCACTATTTGATTGCATGTGATGTTTATCATGTTTATGCATCTTGTTTGCTTAGGACGACGGTAGTAAATAAGATGATCCCTTACAAAATTTCAAGAAGTGTTCTCCCCTAACTGTGCACCGTTGCTACAGTTCGTCGCTTCTAAGCACCACGTGATGATCGGGTGTGATGGATTCTTACGTTCACATACAACGGGTGTAAGACAGTTTTACACAGCGAAAACACTTAGGGTTAACTTGACGAGCCTAGCATGTGCAGACATGGCCTCGGAACACGGAGACCGAAAGGTCGAGCATGAGTCGTATGGTAGATACGATCAACATGAAGATGTTCACCGATGATGACTAGTACGTCTCACGTGATGATCGGACACGGCCTAGTTGACTCGGATCATGTGATCACTTAGATGACCAGAGGGATGTCTATCTAAGTGGGAGTTCATAAGATGAACTTAATTATCCTGAACATAGTCAAAAGACCTTTTGCAAATTATGTCGTAAGCTCGCGCTTTAGTTCCACTGTTTAGATATGTTCCTAGAGAAAATATAGTTGAAAGTTGATAGTAGCGATTATGCGATCAGTAGAAAGCTTATGTCCTTAATGCACCACTCAGTGTGCTGAACCCCAACGTCGTTTGTCGATGTTGCGAACATCGGACATACACGTTTTGATAACTACGTGATAGTTCAATTAAATGGTTTAAGTGGAGGCACCAAAGATGTTTTCGAAACGTCGCGGAACATATGAGATGTTTCGAGGGCTGAAATTGGGATTTCAGGCTCGTGCCCACGTCAAGAGGTATAAGACCTCCGACGATTTTCTTAGCCTGCAAACTAAGGGAGAAAAGCTCAATCGTTGAGCTTGTGCTCAGATTGTCTGAGCACAACAATCACTTGAATCGAGTGGGAGTTGATCCTCCAGATGAGATAGTGATGTTTCCCCAAAGTCATTGCCACCAAGCTGCTAGAGCTTCGTGATTAACTATAACATATCAGGGATAGATATGATGATCCTTGAAATATTCATGATGTTTGACACCGCGAAAGTAGAAATCAAGAAGGAGCATCAATTGTTGATGGTTGGTGAAACCACTAGTTTCAAGAAGGGCAAGGGAACAAAGGGATACTTCATGAAACGGCAATTCAGCTGCTGCTCTAGTGAAGAAACCCAAGGTTGAACCCAAACCCGAGACTAAGTGCTTCTGTAAATAAGGGGAACAACCACTGGAGCAGCATTACCCTAGATACTTGGTAGATGAGAAGGCTGGCAAGGTCGATAGAAGTATATTGGATATACATTATGTTAATGTGTACTTTACTAGTACTCCTAGTAGCACCAGGGTATTGGATACCGGTTCGGTTGCTAAGTGTTAGTAACTCGAAATAAAAGCTACGGAATAAACGGAGAC
Source organism: Triticum dicoccoides (assembly GCF_002162155.2). Classification (NCBI taxonomy): domain Eukaryota; kingdom Viridiplantae; phylum Streptophyta; class Magnoliopsida; order Poales; family Poaceae; genus Triticum; species Triticum dicoccoides. The sequence continues at coordinate 176,381,487 of NC_041393.1, read as the reverse complement.
TAGCTAAAGGTGAGCTGACGATATATGTTGGAAGTGTTTCCAAGGTTGATATGATCAAGCATCGCACGCTCCCTCTACCACCGAGATTGGTGTTTGCGTTGAGCATAGACATGATTGGATTATGTCTATCGCAATACGGTTATTCATTTAAGGAGAATAATGGTTACTCTATTTTTGAATAATACCTTCAATGGTCTTGCACCTAAAGGAATGGTTTATTGAATCTCGGTCGTAGTGATACACATTTTCATGCCAAAAGATATAAGATAGTAATGATAGTACCACTTACTTGTAGCACTGCCATGTAAGTCATAATGGTATAAAACGCATGAAGAAGCTCCATGTTGATGGATCTTTGGACTCACTCGTTTTTGAAAAGTTTGAGACATGCGAACCATGTCTATTGGTGTATATGCATGAAGAAACTCCATGCAAATGGATCGTTCGGACTCACTTGATTTTGAATCACTTGAGATATGCAAATCATACCACATGGGCAAGATGACTGAAAAGCCTCATTTTCAGTAAGATGGAACAAGATAGCAACTTGTTGGAAGTAACACATTTTGATGTGTGCAGTCGAATGAGTGCTGAGGCATGCAGTGAATATCATTATGTTCTTACTTCATAGATGATTCGAGTAAATGTTGAGTATATTTACTTGATGAAACACAAGTCTGAATTATTGAATGGTTCAAGTAATTTCAGAGTGAAGTAGCAGATCATTGTGACAAGAGGATAAAATGTCTATGATATGATCATAGAGATGAATATCTGAGTTACGAGTTTTGGCACACAATTAAGACATTGTGGAAATTGTTTCGCAATTAATACCGCCTGGAACACCATAATGTGATGGCGTGTCCGAACATCATAGTTGCACCCTATTGGATATGGTGCGTACCATGATGTCTCTTATCAAATTACCACTATCGTTCATGGGTAGAACATAAGCAAGTAGGAAGAGCGCAAATTTCAAGGAATTCAAAAGCAAATATTACAGTCCATAACTGTTATCGCGACACCAAACACAAGTTTAAACGCCTCCCCGAGGCATGATACATGTTGCAGGAGCTGAAAGCAGGACAGGAGCCACGACGGAGTCATTTGTTGGCGACGGAGCTGCCCGGAGCGGGTTCGCCTTGTGGAGCCGCAGGACCGGCAGCGCCTCGCTTCGGCTTGGTGCTGAAGGCCCGGAACTTCGACAGCAGGGCCTCCGCACGACACTTCACGGCCTCGGCAGCGGCAACAGCAAGCTTGCCGCTCGCGGGCTCCAGCAGGCTGTCGAGGTCGACGTTGGGATCGCGAAGGTAGACGTGGGTAAGGACCCGCGTCAGCGCTGCAGAAGACAGGACACGCGCCTTGGCCTCAGCCGTAGGGCCAAGGCCAAGGGTGACATCTTCAAGAGCACGGATCAGGAACGGGAGCAGCTTGGCGGGGCCGTCCTCGGTGCCGGCCAGCGGGCTTTCCAGGCCGCTGTCGTAAAGCGACTTCAGCAAGTCCCGATCCTTCACCTCCATCTCTGTGAAGGCCTCGCGGTCCTCGGCAAGGACCTGCGCCTTGCCGTCCAGCTCGACCTTCCACGCCTCCAACTCTTGCTCCAGTGCGCCCAGGCGATCACGGCGCTTGTTCAGCTTGGCGTCTCGGTCCTTGATGGCCGCCTTGCGAACCTTCATGTCTTCTTCCTTCTCTTGGCGGATGCGGACCTCCTCAGCAAGCTGGTCCCCCAGGCCCTGCAGTTCGCTCTCCAGGGCCTTGCAGCGACCTCGGGCATCAGCCGCCTCCCCGAAGGCGGCATCGTGAGCGGCCTTCGCCCCAAGGACGGCCTGCTTCTCCTCGTCGCAGGCCGTCGAGGCCTGAACCAGCGCCGCTCGAATCGAAGCGTCAGAGCGAATCCAGCCAGAAGCTAGCTCCAAGCACCCGGCCACCAAGCGAGGGTCGGCGCCCAAAATATGTTGCCGCAGCCGGTCCAGTTCGGCAGCAGCGCGATCCAGAACGGTGGAAGGAGTCGGAGAGACAGCAGCTGGTGGAGTAGGAGGAGAGGACAGTAGCGTAACCACAGCATCCTGAGGCAGGACTAGCTGCGCCCTAACAGCTATGGCGGTGGCATCAGGCAAGGGAACCTCAGGAGTCGCTTGGGCCATGGGGGCTGAGCTCGCCCCAGCCAGCTCCCCCAGGCCTCGCGAGGACGACCGGGCAGGGGAGGCCCGTGCCTTGCAGCCACCTTCTTTCGTGGGCAGAGGCGCTGCCCCGGATGGAACCTCAGGAGCCCCCTTCAGCTTCTTCGCCGCAGGCGCCAGCCTAGCCAAGAGATACAGACATCAAGCCTCAATGACAAAGCAAGGAACAAGACAAGAATCAAGCACTTACTGGTCGCCGCTTGCGAGCTCGAGCAATCTCCAGCCATACTTGAAGCCCGAGAGCCGACTGCTGGGATCAGGCTCGAGAGGCTCGGAGGCAGGAGGCACGTCTGCGGATCGCCTCGGAGCCGGGGTAGACCCGAGGGGGGCCAGCCCAGTCCTAGCCTTCTTCGAGATTGGGGGCAAGCTCTCACCGCCCCGCTCATCATCATCCTCGTCGTCGCTCGACAAGAGGCGGAGAGCGCGGGACCTGCGCCGGGGGAGGGGCGCTCTCGACTCCCTGTCGGTAGCCTCGGAGTCAGGCCCACCTTCTCGCTCCTCTTCTTCCTCCTCTTCGCTGGAGTTGCCGGAGGACACGTTCACCGTCGCCTGGCTGTCGGGTCCTCGGGAGCCTCCATGGGCACGGGCCCGTCCCCATTGAAGACGGGCATGGAGTCCACCACCTTCTCCCAATCATCTCGAAGAAACAGGGGTACAGGGGCGCCCTCCAGCCTCGCCACGTCTCCTCCGACCAAGGATTGGAGGACCGCGGCCAGGTCTTCCACGGCCAAGACTACGGGGCTCAGGCGGGGCCTCCACAGCGGAAGTGAGTACTTACGAAGCGGGGCCACCTGGTGCTCCAGGAACTCCCTCAGGAGCGATGCACCAGTCAGCTTCGCCGCCGCCATGTTGCCCGGCCTCAGATCTGTGTCCATCTTCTCCAACACCGGCTTCGTGCAGGGGTCCACGAGTTCCGCGCATGACCAATCATCTGAGCTCGTGGGCTGCTCCATGGGCAGAATCAGCCGAGGGTGGATGCGCCCAGCATCTACCATGACCCACTTGCTCCTGAAGCCCTCAATCCTCTTCCCGGGCTTCGAGATGGCGTTGGAACCGCCATACGCGACAAAGCTCGCGCGCGCGGAGATGGCACCACGAGAGGGTCGGAGGGAGAAGTAGTGGCGCAGCAACGCCACTGAGGGCTGCACTCCGACGTGAGCCTCACAATAGTAGGCGAAGATCGCCATAAGAAGAACAGAGTTGGGGTGGAGATGCAGAGCTTGCAGGTCGTAATGGCGGAGGACAGAGAAGAAAAACTCAGAAAAGGGAGGCACCAGACCGGCAGCAATGGCGCTGACGAAGAGCGGATAGAAGGTGCTCCCTTGGGCCTCAGGAAGGGCGGAGCCGGCCTTGAACACCTTCGCCCCGTCAATGCCTTGCACCGCCACCATCCGGCGCACCCGGGCAAGGCTCGCCTCCGACACGTTCGGCGAGTCCAAGGCGGGCGAGTACCAAGCTTCGGTCGAGGTCTGGCGAGGCGCCATGTCCTGCTAAGGCACGCGGTCGAAGTAGATCTGAAGATTTCGGAGGCAGAAAGGAAGAGCGCAAGAAAGGGGATCTGGGCAATGACCGGAGGAAGCAAGGGAAGCAAAGCCTAGGCAGATGCCGCTCTTTTATCGATTCACGCAGTTGCTGAGGCACCTACGTCCAACCAACCGCCATGCGGTGCCCGAGGCCGTAGGTTGTTAGGGCGCGCGGCGCTTCGCACTTGCCCCTTCGCTTCTCTGCTCAGCCAAGTCCGGGCGCGCCTTGGGCCTGGGGCTACTGCCGGCGTTCTGGGAACGGGGGTCCCCAGACTTGCCTACCTGCAGCCTGCTGTCAGGACCCCGACTCAATGCCACATCGATCTAGCATGTAACACCTCATATCACTTTGCGGCCTCACGCACGGTATTCCCACGGGTGTCGCCTTACCTTAGCCCGGGGCCGTTTGCGCCTTTTGGCACACGTATATGACAGTGTCGCTAGCATCCATATGACAAGGAGCCCGGGCTGACATGGCTAGTCGTAAACCCAAAGTGGCACAGACTTACAGGGACAGGCATCCATGACCCAGCATCGAACGTGTCGGTCATCAGCGAGTGAATCCAGGCTGTAGCACTGGGCTAGCAGGACTCCGGTGAACCGGGCTGTAGCGGGCTAACAGGACTCCGGTATTCATCGCGTGACATTTCCCCGAAGGGACAGACACAGGAACGAAGAAGGACACATGCCGGCCAGCCTAAGTGTTCCGGAGCAGTAGCAAGCTACCATGGCTCAGTGGAAACACTAGGAGACATTTCCCGGTAAGAGAGGCTACTAAGGATAAACAACTAGATAGTCAGATCCCACACATACCAAGCATTATAATAACATACACACAATATGCTCGATATGTGCAAATACAACATGGCATCACAAAATGACTCTACGACTCAAGTAGTTTATTCAATAGGCTCCGAGGAGCGAGATATTACAAACATGGGTCTCATAACCCAACACTCAGAGCATACAAATCAAAGCACAAGCGGAAGCTATCATATCTGAGTACAGACGTCTATAAATGAAAAAGGCTGAAAAGCCTGACTATCTATCAGATCCTGCCGAGGGCACAAGATCGTAGCTGAGGTATCAAGCTAAACGTCGAAGTCCAAGCGGAACTACTAGTGAGACTGAAGTCTCTCTGCAAAAACATAAAATAGGCAAACGTGAGTACAAATGTACCCAGCAAGACTTACATCAGATCTATCTACACATGCATCATTATCAACAAAGGGGATGGTGGAGTTTGACTGCAGCAAGCCAGCTTTGACTCGGTGGCTATCCTGAACTACGACTGCAAGTAACTCTTTTGAGGTGGCGCACACGAGTCCACATATTCACCATATCAATACACCACTATGGATCCGCTCCCGTCTCCCTACGAGAACGCCATCCATAGCACTCACGCTTATCTTGCGTATTTTAGAGTATCCACTTTCACTTGTCTATGAACTATGCAAGGGGTCCAAGTTTCCATATCCGAGGAATCCGGCTATTCGAATAGATGATGTTAACCCTGCAGTGGTGTACTTCTTCACACACGCTCTCGCCACTTACCGCCCTGTACACGTCATGTACCTCGGCAACCTTCAAGCGGAAACCGGGCGAGGGAGTCGGCCACGACCTGACTAACCGAACAAGTCTCTAGTCCAGGTTTATCGCCTATTCGGGTTCCATCCGCAAGGAGATCCGGCCGGGGTGTCTCTTACGGCCCCAAACGATGTGTGCAGGGTTCCCAAGCCCACCTCGACGGGTGGATCTACGCTTGGTACACCGTGCCACTGTGCCTAGTCTGTCCCAAGCCCACCTGTACCGGGTGCCACTTGGTAGACTACTAACACTACCTACAAACACCAGAAACTAGTTGCAACTCCTGGACAGAGATCAAGTTGATTAATAAGTCGAGAGGGGCACTTAAGCATTCCAATGTGTGGTAGTAGCTGGTCATGGATCACAAACACAGAACTCAGTTCCTGAGGACGGCTGCAATGAGACAACCCACCATGTACTCCTACATGGCCTCTCACCGCTACCTTTACCAAATCGTGTTCACACACTTAGCTCACACACATTGGGACATGTTCATACGCCTCTGATTCATCCCCGATGAATCAGACCTGACACAACTCTAAGTAGTAGCAGGCATGACAAACAAGCATGAATGAGTAGGCACATCAGGGCTCAAACAACTCCTACTCATGCTAGTGGGTTTCATCTATTTACTGTGGCAATGACAGGTCATGCAAAGGATAAAGGGGTTCAGCTACCGCAGCAAGTAACAAATATGTCGTTGTTGTCCTAATGCAGTAAAAGAGAGCAGGAGCGAGAGAGTGGGATTTTATCGGAATGAACAAGGGGGTTTTGCTTGCCTGGCACTTCTGAAGATAATATAGCTCTTCATCGGTGTCATCAATCACATCGTCGGTATCACGTCTATCGAAAGGGGGCAATCACCGGCAACACAGAAGGGAACACAATCAATGCAATGCACAATATGATGCATGATCATGACATGGCAATATGAATGTGTTTTGGGCTAATGCACCTAAAACCAGATTAAATGAAGTTGGTTTGAATCCAAGATTCAAATTCAAACTCCATATGTGATTATTTAAATGTCATTTAATTGATTTGTGCTAAACAGCAGCTATAAGTTGTTCTAACATGCATGAAAATGGTACAGATGGATTCCTTGAATTTTTCTGATAATTTTTCATATATAATTTATTTAATTTGGAGTTACGGTTAATTTTCTATGATTTATTGAAGTTTAGGACATTTTCTGAAAATAATAACTCATTTAAGAATTATTTAAATTCCAGAAACATTTACTACGTCATCAGTGCGTCACTGTGACGTCAGCAGGTCAACAGACGCTTCTGCTGGTCAAACCTGACGTGTGGGGGCCACACGTCAGTGACACAGGGTTGTTTTAACTCACTGACAGGTGGGACCGGTCAACGGCCACGTCAGCTAGGTCAATTCCGACGCGTGGGGCCACTGTGGTTAACTTAAACTAAACAGGGGGTTAACCGTGGTTAGATAAGGGT
>NC_041393.1:176365586-176374491 GCF_002162155.2 Triticum dicoccoides | reverse complement strand
GCCGGAGTGTAGCCGGCGACGACCACAGAGCACGGCGGGGGACGCCGGACTTGCGCTAGGGGCATCGGATCGACGCGCCAAGGGCACCAGGAGGTAGCCCGCGCCCGTGCGCATCTAGGGGAACCAACGGGTGGTGCGGGGGTGGCCGGGGTTCGCCGGAGTGGAGCCCGAGGCGGCGGCCGGAGTTCGGCCATGTGCGGGGTTGGGCTGCGGCGCGCTAGGAGAGAAACTGATGGTCCAGACGGCATCCGCGGGCCACCAGAAGTGCGCTGGTGCCACGGGTTCGAGCAGAGGGGATCGGGTCAGGAGAGCTACGCGGCCATGGCGGACGGCGGTGCTCGGGAATGTGGCCGGGGGTGCTACGGCACGGAACGAGCAAAATGAAGGAGGGAAAACGGAGTGGAGCTCACAGGGGTTGCGACGGTGGCCTCGGGGAGCTCGGGGAGGCACCGGAGCCGACGAATTTGACGAAGATGGCCGGCGGTCCCGAGGTTGAAGAAGACATCAAGGGCGGTGTTGCGGCACGTCCGAGGCCTCGTGGCTCGTTGAGGAGGTAGAGGGAGGACCGGCGGAGCTTCCTGGGGCGTCGGTGAGCCGTGGGGTGGCCGGTAGCCACGGTGGCTCTCATCGGTGGCGGCGGCTCCGTTCGGGGAGGGGAACAGAGGAGGGGGAGAGTGTTCGGGGAAGAGAGAGGGAGCAGCGAGGGAGGAAGAGGGGCGAGGGGACACGAGGCGTCCTCGTGGCGTCGCTAGGGAGGCCGGGGGAAGCAGGAGGTGGCCGGGGCATCGCCAGCGCTCGCCACCGAGCAGCTTCGGTGCGAGGGGAGGAAGACGACAGGAGAAGGGTGGGCTGGGCCGCGCTGGGCCGGTCCTGTTGGGCCACCAGGTGGGCTTCACAGGTAAGTCCAGGTGGTTCTGCTCTCTTTTATTTTCTGTTCTGTTTATTTTTATTTAATTTATTTTGCCACTGTTTTGAATTTAAAATAATTCAAACAATGCCAAAAACTCCTCTGGATATTTTATATTGCTAGATGGACTTTACCAAAAGCTTATAAAATATATCAGGGGTATTTGAAATTATATTCTAATTATATGAATATAACTCAAATTCAAATAGCTAATGAATTAAATCCAAAGTCCCAAAAATAATTCCTTAAAAATGTTCAATATTTTGGTTGGGACCAGAACCCTTACCAAAAATTATCAAACATTTAAGAAGAGCATTTTGGAGCAATGAATGAGATTTCTAGGGTTTTTGCCCCTCTTTTATTTAGGGTTTTGAGGCTTCCAATATTCCTCAATTCAAGTTTCAAAAATATAGACATGATGCACACATGAAGCTAGCCTAGAGCATTACCAGAAGCTAGGGATGTGACAACTCACCCCCACTAAACAAAAATCTCGTCCCGAGATTCAAGCGTAGGGTAAGGTGAAGGGGGAACGCAACTAGTACAATCTTCACGATCCAGGTTGCACTTCAAATGAACGTTGATTTGAACACCATCTTTGTCTTGTCGTCTTGCTCTGAGAACTCCAGCTAATCATGACAAGAAGAGGAAAGGAGAACTCTAGAAGGATCGGTCTTCTTGAAGGTCGAATAACTCAGGATTAACTCACAGAATGAGACATAGCAACATCTCTCGAGTTGAGACACGAGATACACATCAAGAGGGGTGGAAAGAAACGGATGACGAAGGTTCACTAGGTGGACAACAATTCCACACTTAAAAAGGTGTAAACGATTGTCAACGTAGCGAGGAATTGAGTTTCCATGATGCCACAGCGGAACATCCTGGAGGAGGGTGATTCGTGGATTATTACCTTAGGTGGCAAAAAGAATTACCTTTGATATAGAGATCATTGAGACTCTCTATATCAGCCTAAGGCAAATCACAGCAACCGATTGGCGGGGTGCAAAGGAATGGTACACTCGAACTAGAATGGATGATGTGGACTACCTTGTTGAAGACAACGCAATGGATGGTTTTTGCTTATCACCGGAAATGGGAGGGACCCGTGGTAGAATGGCACATTGGCGGTGCAAGCTAGGAACAAAATGCAAATGCTGGGAATGATTCTGGTAACTGGGGAAGAACCCAACAATAGAGGTGAATTCACTATTTGAATAGGTCATAGCATTGCCGAGGAAACTGAGAGCAAACCCAGCTAGTGCCGATGATAACACGTAGCGCTTGTGCGTGCTCTCAAGAACTTGAGCATTTCCACAATCATCAAGATTCTACCAATATCCGTGTCAAGGATCCTGGCAACACAACTTGCTACCATGATGAATGATGATGGATGATGCAGATGCAAAGGAAGATAACATCTTCTCAGATTTCACCCTTGGCGGGGCCAAGGAAATAAAATCTGGATGATCGACCGAGAGACATTTAGCACTCCGCTTCTAATGTTCTCCTTGATGTGCTAGTGTAACCCATTCATAGATATGGTTTGATATCTAAAACATCAAGTAAAAAGGTCGGACTTCGGGAACACCAAAAATCCATAGGGGCAACTAGGGAGTAAATCCTACGAAATCCCTATGGGAAGGTGGCCAACTTCCTCAAACAAGATACTACAATAATAGGTCTTCCGGCTGGGTGTGTTGGCCACGACATCCACTTTACCGGTTATCGAGGGACCAATATTATAGTTCTTGGGAAATATTCCAACCATCATATCTGCCTGAGATTCAGATCTGGTTGGTGTCAGGATATTCCAGACTCATCGAGTCTAGGAAGAAAAACGAAAGTTTGCAACACAAATCGATGAGATGACGTTGCGAGATTCTCGGGAATGAACTACGATAGCAAGCTCCAAACATGAGCTGGTTCTGCTACTAACATGTGAACACGTTGTCCCAGACAAGCATGGCCACGTAGTAGTCTTATAATCAAACACTACTGAGTTCAGGTGGGGAACCATAATCGAGGATATCGAAGTCTTTACGCAAGTCCATGGATTAGATCCCAAGCATAGACTTCTTTTCATTGAACGAGTCAATCAGTGGCTTGGTGTGCTAGGATATACATATAGAATGGAGGTTGCAAATCTCCAGACCACAGAATACTTCGCACGTATGCATGAATGACTTGGGATGATTCCAAAGGAAGCAAAACTAACTTTCTCAAATTCACGGCGGCAACTTTCACCAAATGCACGTGTATAAGAGGAAGTCACTCCTTTCATCAAACAATTACTTCATGAGCTAGCATGAAGAAAATGCCTTCAAAAGTTTCCAACACTAGCTTAATGTTCAACAAAATCATGGAGGAGATAAGGATGTTGTCAATGGGCTCAACAACAATTCTTCCGAGTTTCCCTTTAAAAGGAATTCCATAGTTAAGTGAACAAGTGATAGCATTGGTCAGGCCAAAGATGTAATGGTGTATGCTCGAGGGATCAACCACGAATAAGACAACATTACGAGCATCATTGGTACTGATTTGATTTGATGATAGCCCACACTCAAATCAAAGGATTGATAAGACAATAGGTCCAGCAACTGATCACAGGGACCAATCGATGAAGATATCATCTTTCTTCAACACACACTACACAAGATTATCCCTTTGGAACGAACTAAGTCAGGCAAGCTTTTATCCTCCAACTCTCCAAGTTGTTGTCTAGCTTAACCAACTAGCTCAGGGATATCTAACACCGATTCTTGCAGAGAAGGTGGTTCACAAGAAACCAACTTGATCACGAGCTCAACATAACGGTCAGGTGACGACCTGGTGATACTTCCGAGAAGATATTCAGAAAATCATGAACCACCGATATGTTACTAAGCTCGAGGACAATCTTGCTTTTCAGGGCGAGACGATATGATCAATGGAGCGAGGATTTGACAAGATCCTAACTCATCAATCGAAGGGTGCACCGAAATAAGGACTAGGTAGCACGATTAGTCTTAGAAGGATGATTCCAATAACCAACACACTAAGAATGAAATTATTGTCCTTTAACTACCAAGCAACGAGGTTGCTGGGAGTATTGATTTCACACATCACAATTCATTTGTCGGTATTCCGGTTGCATCAACACGAGGGCCGAGGAGTGACTAATGATGGTGAGAAGTATCACTACGTCAAAATTCATGAGAGTTGGTGCAGTTCTCATGATAATTCTGACATAAAGGGGGTAATACTCCAAGGTAGAACAGAACCAAAGGCTGGATTGGCATTTGATCTGCGGAATACAACTGCTTTGACCCAATCCTAGATATGGATGAGGTACTGGAGTTTGTTTCTCCTATCATTCTACGATAGAATGGCTTGACGGACCACAAGAGTAATAGGCATCGATAAACGAACGCACGCATACTCTTGACTATCAATTGATAGGCGAGGGTCAGAGGACAACTAAAGAGGGACAACTCAGAGGAACATACGATTTTCTGAGTTGTGGATGCATGGTTTAGCATGTCGAACGAAGTTCAACATAATTCTTCCGGATAACCCATGCAGAAAGGTAGAACTGGCAGAGCCACAATATAACATGGAGAACTCATAGAGGGCCTGTTGTGATCTTTTGATCCAACAAACTTCTGCCAAAATGGTTCGTGGTATTTGGAAGAATGATATACCATGGACCTCGAGGACTATCGCAAAGTTACTAATATCCTAAAGGCGCTAGCAATTACTATCAACATGAAGTAAGTAGAGTGAATCTCGGGTTCAAAGCCCAAGGAGTAGAATACCTACTACTAAGTGGCATCACGGGATGCTTTCGAGAATAAAAGCCAGAATCATCACACTGGGATCACAAAACATTGCTAGATTACTAGGTGACTCCCTAAACACCTAGGGCCATAATAGTAACTCCAACATATATGTCAAGGCAATAAGGTACCTCAACTCACTGATTTGTGTGATTAATCTGACCAAAGGCAAATCGGAAACAGGAGGAAGGGATTTGTAAATGCATCCGACTATTTAGAAACCTGGGATGACTCGGACAGCATAACGGTTGTAAATGCTCAGAAAAGATTTGAGACATTCACAAAAATGGTGGCATAACCACTCAGAAACACAATATCAAGGTTTCGAGATCAACAGTTAACATACAGAAGATAGTAGAAACTGAACTCAAGCTTAAATCCAACAATCTTATAAGTCTACGGATTAGTAACACGTGATCCTGATAGAAAGAAGAGATAGCCTAGTTCTTAATCCCCGTAGGAAAGATAAGATGACTCTGATCAGAAGGCCATGAGGTATAAGGAGTAAAAGAGCCTTACGTTCCATCCCACAATCAATTCCCTTATATAGCTAAAGAATTTCTAGACTCAACTTCGACCAGTTTGGCTTGGTAATCCTACAGGCAGTCAAGCTCTGATACCAACACTGTCAGGACCCCGACTCAATGCCACATCGATCTAGCATGTAACACCTCATATCACTTTGCGGCCTCACGCATGGTATTCCCACGGGTGTCGCCTTACCTTAGCCCGGGGCCGTTTGCGCCTTTTGGCACCCGTGTATGACAGTGTCGCTAGCATCCATATGACAAGGAGCCCAGGCTGACATGGCTAGTCGTAAACCCAAAGTGGCACAGACTTACAGGGACAGGCATCCATGACCCAGCATCGAACGTGTCGGTCATCAGCGAGTGAATCCAGGCTGTAGCACTGGGCTAGCAGGACTCCGGTGAACCGGGCTGTAGCGGGCTAACAGGACTCCGGTATTCATCGCGTGACATTTCCCCGAAGGGACAGACACGGGAATGAAGAAGGACACATGCCGGCCAGCCTAAGTGTTCCGGAGCAGTAGCAAGCTACCATGGCTCAGTGGAAACACTAGGAGACATTTCCCGGTAAGAGAGGCTACTAAGGATAAACAACTAGATAGTCAGATCCCACACATACCAAGCATTACAATAACATACACACAATATGCTCAATATGTGCAAATACAACATGGCATCACAAAATGACTCTACGACTCAAGTAGTTTATTCAATAGGCTCCGAGGAGCGAGATATTACAAACATGGGTCTCATAACCCAACACTCAGAGCATACAAATCAAAGCACAAGCGGAAGCTATCATCTCTGAGTACAGACGTCTATAAATGAAAAAGGCTGAAAAGCCTGACTATCTATCAGATCCTGCCGAGGGCACAAGATCGTAGCTGAGGTATCAAGCTAAACGTCGAAGTCCAAGCGGAACTACTAGTGAGACTGAAGTCTCTCTGCAAAAACATAAAATAGGCAAACGTGAGTACAAATGTACCCAGCAAGACTTACATCAGATCTATCTACACATGCATCATTATCAACAAAGGGGATGGTGGAGTTTGACTGCAGCAAGCCAGCTTTGACTCGGTGGCTATCCTGAACTACGACTGCAAGTAACTCTTTTGAGGTGGCGCACACGAGTCCACATATTCACCATATCAATACACCACTATGGATCCGCTCCCGTCTCCCTACGAGAACGCCATCCATAGCACTCACGCTTATCTTGCGTATTTTAGAGTATCCACTTTCACTTTTCTATGAACTATGCAAGGGGTCCAAGTTTCCATATCCGAGGAATCCGGCTATTCGAATAGATGATGTTAACCCTGCAGGGGTGTACTTCTTCACACACGCTCTCGCCACTTACCGCCATGTACACGTCATGTACCTCGGCAACCTTCAAGCGGAAACCGGGCGAGGGAGTCGGCCACGACCTGACTAACCGAACAAGTCTCTAGTCCAGGTTTATCGCCTATTCGGGTTCCATCCGCAAGGAGATCCGGCCGGGGTGTCGCTTACGGCCCCAAACGATGTGTGCAGGGTTCCCAAGCCCACCTCGACGGGTGGATCTACGCTTGGTACACCGTGCCACTGTGCCTAGTCTGTCCCAAGCCCACCTGTACCGGGTGCCACTTGGTAGACTACTAACACTACCTACAAACACCAGAAACTAGTTGCAACTCCTGGACAGAGATCAAGTTGATTAATAAGTCGAGAGGGGCACTTAAGCATTCCAATGTGTGGTAGTAGCTGGTCATGGATCACAAACACAGAACTCAGTTCCTAAGGACGGCTGCAATGAGACAACCCACCATGTACTCCTACATGGCCTCTCACCGCTACCTTTACCAAATCGTGTTCACACACTTAGCTCACACACATTGGGACATGTTCATACGCCTCTGATTCATCCCCGATGAATCAGACCTGACACAACTCTAAGCAGTAGCAGGCATGACAAACAAGCATGAATGAGTAGGCACATCAGGGCTCAAACAACTCCTACTCATGCTAGTGGGTTTCATCTATTTACTGTGGCAATGACAGGTCATGCAAAGGATAAAGGGGTTCAGCTACCGCAGCAAGTAACAAATATGTCGTTGTTGTCCTAATGCAGTAAAAGAGAGCAGGAGCGAGAGAGTGGGATTTTATCGGAATGAACAAGGGGGTTTTGCTTGCCTGGCACTTCTGAAGATAATATAGCTCTTCATCGGTGTCATCAATCACATCGTCGGTATCACGTCTATCGAAAGGGGGCAATCACCGGCAACACAGAAGGGAACACAATCAATGCAATGCACAATATGATGCATGATCATGACATAGCAATATGAATGTGTTTTGGGCTAATGCACCTAAAACCAGATTAAATGAAGTTGGTTTGAATCCAAGATTCAAATTCAAACTCCATATGTGATTATTTAAATGTCATTTAATTGATTTGTGCTAAACAGCAGCTATAAGTTGTTCTAACATGCATGAAAATGGTACAGATGGATTCCTTGAATTTTTCTGATAATTTTTCATATATAATTTATTTAATTTGGAGTTACGGTTAATTTTCTATGATTTATTGAAGTTTAGGACATTTTCTGAAAATAATAACTCATTTAAGAATTATTTAAATTCCAGAAACATTTACTACGTCATCAGTGCGTCACTGTGACGTCAGCAGGTCAACAGACGCTGCTGCTGGTCAAACCTGACGTGTGGGGGCCACACGTCAGTGACACAGGGTTGTTTTAACTCACTGACAGGTGGGACCGGTCAACGGCCACGTCAGCTAGGTCAATTCCGACGCGTGGGGCCACTGTGGTTAACTTAAACTAAACAGGGGGTTAACCGTGGTTAGTTAAGGGTGTGAGGCCCACAGTCAGTGGCCAAGGCCTGGGTTAGCGGGGGGTGGTTAGGCCCTAATGACCGGCCACATCAGCTCTCGCCGGAGTGTAGCCGGCGACGACCACAGAGCACGGCGGGGGACGCCGGACTAGCGCTAGGGGCATCGGATCGACGCGCCAAGGGCACCAGGAGGTAGCCCGCGCCCGTGCGCATCTAGGGGAACCAACGGGAGGTGCGGGGGTGGCCGGGGTTCGCCGGAGTGGAGCCCGAGGCGGCGGCCGGAGTTCGGCCATGTGCGGGGTTGGGCTGCGGCGCGCTAGGAGAGAAACTGATGGTCCAGACGGCATCCGCGGGCCACCAGAAGCGCGCTGGTGCCACGGGTTCGAGCAGAGGGGATCGGGTCAGGAGAGCTACGCGGCCATGGCGGACGGCGGTGCTCGGGAATGTGGCCGGGGGTGCTACGGCACGGAACGAGCAAAATGAAGGAGGGAAAACGGAGTGGAGCTCACAGGGGTTGCGACGGTGGCCTCGGGGAGCTCGGGGAGGCACCGGAGCCGACGAATTTGACGAAGATGGCCGGCGGTCCCGAGGTTGAAGAAGACATCAAGGGCGGTGTTGCGGCACGTCCGGGGCCTCGTGGCTCGTTGAGGAGGTAGAGGGAGGACCGGCGGAGCTTCCTGGGGCGTCGGTGAGCCGTGGGGTGGCCGGTAGCCACGGTGGCTCTCATCGGTGGCGGCGGCTCCGTTCGGGGAGGGGAACAGAGGAGGGGGAGAGTGTTCGGGGAAGAGAGAGGGAGCAGCGAGGGAGGAAGAGGGGCGAGG
>NC_041393.1:176344377-176365371 GCF_002162155.2 Triticum dicoccoides | reverse complement strand
GGCCGCGCTGGGCCGGTCCTGTTGGGCCACCAGGTGGGCTTCACAGGTAAGTCCAGGTGGTTCTGCTCTCTTTTATTTTCTGTTCTGTTTATTTTTATTTAATTTATTTTGCCACTGTTTTGAATTTAAAATAATTCAAACAATGCCAAAAACTCCTCTGGATATTTTATATTGCTAGATGGACTTTACCAAAAGCTTATAAAATATATCAGGGGTATTTGAAATTATATTCTAATTATATGAATATAACTCAAATTCAAATAGCTAATGAATTAAATCCAAAGTCCCAAAAATAATTCCTTAAAAATGTTCAATATTTTGGTTGGGACCAGAACCCTTACCAAAAATTATCAAACATTTAAGAAGAGCATTTTGGAGCAATGAATGAGATTTCTAGGGTTTTTGCCCCTCTTTTATTTAGGGTTTTGAGGCTTCCAATATTCCTCAATTCAAGTTTCAAAAATATAGACATGATGCACACATGAAGCTAGCCTAGAGCATTACCAGAAGCTAGGGATGTGACAACTCACCCCCACTAAACAAAAATCTCGTCCCGAGATTCAAGCGTAGGGTAAGGTGAAGGGGGAACGCAACTAGTACAATCTTCACGATCCAGGTTGCACTTCAAATGAACGTTGATTTGAACACCATCTTTGTCTTGTCGTCTTGCTCTGAGAACTCCAGCTAATCATGACAAGAAGAGGAAAGGAGAACTCTAGAAGGATCGGTCTTCTTGAAGGTCGAATAACTCAGGATTAACTCACAGAATGAGACATAGCAACATCTCTCGAGTTGAGACACGAGATACACATCAAGAGGGGTGGAAAGAAACGGATGACGAAGGTTCACTAGGTGGACAACAATTCCACACTTAAAAAGGTGTAAACGATTGTCAACGTAGCGAGGAATTGAGTTTCCATGATGCCACAGCGGAACATCCTGGAGGAGGGTGATTCGTAGATTATTACCTTAGGTGGCAAAAAGAATTACCTTTGATATAGAGATCATTGAGACTCTCTATATCAGCCTAAGGCAAATCACAGCAACCGATTGGCGGGGTGCAAAGGAATGGTACACTCGAACTAGAATGGATGATGTGGACTACCTTGTTGAAGACAACGCAATGGATGGTTTTTGCTTATCATCGGAAATGGGAGGGACCCGTGGTAGAATGGCACATTGGCGGTGCAAGCTAGGAACAAAATGCAAATGCTGGGAATGATTCTGGTAACTGGGGAAGAACCCAACAATAGAGGTGAATTCACTGTTTGAATAGGTCATAGCATTGCCGAGGAAACTGAGAGCAAACCCAGCTAGTGCCGATGATAACACGTAGCGCTTGTGCGTGCTCTCAAGAACTTGAGCATTTCCACAATCATCAAGATTCTACCAATATCCGTGTCAAGGATCCTGGCAACACAACTTGCTACCATGATGAATGATGATGGATGATGCAGATGCAAAGGAAGATAACATCTTCTCAGATTTCACCCTTGGCAGGGCCAAGGAAATAAAATCTGGATGATCGACCGAGAGACATTTAGCACTCCGCTTCTAATGTTCTCCTTGATGTGCTAGTGTAACCCATTCATAGATATGGTTTGATATCTAAAACATCAAGTAAAAAGGTCGGACTTCGGGAACACCAAAAATCCATAGGGGCAACTAGGGAGTAAATCCTACGAAATCCCTATGGGAAGGTGGCCAACTTCCTCAAACAAGATACTACAATAATAGGTCTTCCGGCTGGGTGTGTTGGCCACGACATCCACTTTACCGGTTATCGAGGGACCAATATTATAGTTCTTGGGAAATATTCCAACCATCATATCTGCCTGAGATTCAGATCTGGTTGGTGTCAGGATATTCCAGACTCATCGAGTCTAGGAAGAAAAACGAAAGTTTGCAACACAAATCGATGAGATGACGTTGCGAGATTCTCGGGAATGAACTACGATAGCAAGCTCCAAACATGAGCTGGTTCTGCTACTAACATGTGAACACGTTGTCCCAGACAAGCATGGCCACGTAGTAGTCTTATAATCAAACACTACTGAGTTCAGGTGGGGAACCATAATCGAGGATATCGAAGTCTTTACGCAAGTCCATGGATTAGATCCCAAGCATAGACTTCTTTTCATTGAACGAGTCAATCAGTGGCTTGGTGTGCTAGGATATACATATAGAATGGAGGTTGCAAATCTCCAGACCACAGAATACTTCGCACGTATGCATGAATGACTTGGGATGATTCCAGAGGAAGCAAAACTAACTTTCTCAAATTCACGGCGGCAACTTTCACCAAATGCACGTGTATAAGAGGAAGTCACTCCTTTCATCAAACAATTACTTCATGAGCTAGCATGAAGAAAATGCCTTCAAAAGTTTCCAACACTAGCTTAATGTTCAACAAAATCATGGAGGAGATAAGGATGTTGTCAATGGGCTCAACAACAATTCTTCCGAGTTTCCCTTTAAAAGGAATTCCATAGTTAAGTGAACAAGTGATAGCATTGGTCAGGCCAAAGATGTAATGGTGTATGCTCGAGGGATCAACCACGAATAAGACAACATTACGAGCATCATTGGTACTGATTTGATTTGACGATAGCCCACACTCAAATCAAAGGATTGATAAGACAATAGGTCCAGCAACTGATCACAGGGACCAATCAATGAAGATATCATCTTTCTTCAACACACACTACACAAGATTATCCCTTTGGAACGAACTAAGTCAGGCAAGCTTTTATCCTCCAACTCTCCAAGTTGTTGTCTAGCTTAACCAACTAGCTCAGGGATATCTAACACCGATTCTTGGAGAGAAGGTGGTTCACAAGAAACCAACTTGATCACGAGCTCAACATAACGGTCAGGTGACGACCTGGTGATACTTCCGAGAAGATATTCAGAAAATCATGAACCACCGATATGTTACTAAGCTCGAGGACAATCTTGCTTTTCAGGGCGAGACGATATGATCAATGGAGCGAGGATTTGACAAGATCCTAACTCATCAATCGAAGGGTGCACCGAAATAAGGACTAGGTAGCACGATTAGTCTTAGAAGGATGATTCCAATAACCAACACACTAAGAATGAAATTATTGTCCTTTAACTACCAAGCAACGAGGTTGCTGGGAGTATTGATTTCACACATCACAATTCATTTGTCGGTATTCCGGTTGCATCAACACGAGGGCCGAGGAGTGACTAATGATGGTGAGAAGTATCACTACGTCAAAATTCATGAGAGTTGGTGCAGTTCTCATGACAATTCTGACATAAAGGGGGTAATACTCCAAGGTAGAACAGAACCAAAGGCTGGATTGGCATTTGATCTGCGGAATACAACTGCTTTGACCCAATCCTAGATATGGATGAGGTACTGGAGTTTGTTTCTCCTATCATTCTACGATAGAATGGCTTGACGGACCACAAGAGTAATAGGCATCGATAAACGAACGCACGCATACTCTTGACTATCAATTGATAGGCGAGGGTCAGAGGACAACTAAAGAGGGACAACTCAGAGGAACATACGATTTTCTGAGTTGTGGATGCATGGTTTAGCATGTCGAACGAAGTTCAACATAATTCTTCCGGATAACCCATGCAGAAAGGTAGAACTGGCAGAGCCACAATATAACATGGAGAACTCATAGAGGGCCTGTTGTGATCTTTTGATCCAACAAACTTCTGCCAAAATGGTTCGTGGTATTTGGAAGAACGATATACCATGGACCTCGAGGACTATCGCAAAGTTACTAATATCCTAAAGGCGCTAGCAATTACTATCAACATGAAGTAAGTAGAGTGAATCTCGGGTTCAAAGCCCAAGGAGTAGAATACCTACTACTAAGTGGCATCACGGGATGCTTTCGAGAATAAAAGCCAGAATCATCACACTGGGATCACAAAACATTGCTAGATTACTAGGTGACTCCCTAAACACCTAGGGCCATAATAGTAACTCCAACATATATGTCAAGGCAATAAGGTACCTCAACTCACTGATTTGTGTGATTAATCTGACCAAAGGCAAATCGGAAACAGGAGGAAGGGATTTGCAAATGCATCCGACTATTTAGAAACCTGGGATGACTCGGACAGCATAACGGTTGTAAATGCTCAGAAAAGATTTGAGACATTCACAAAAATGGTGGCATAACCACTCAGAAACACAATATCAAGGTTTCGAGATCAACCGTTAACATACAGAAGATAGTAGAAACTGAACTCAAGCTTAAATCCAACAATCTTATAAGTCTACGGATTAGTAACACGTGATCCTGATAGAAAGAAGAGATAGCCTAGTTCTTAATCCCCGCAGGAAAGATAAGATGACTCTGATCAGAAGGCCATGAGGTATAAGGAGTAAAAGAGCCTTACGTTCCATCCCACAATCAATTCCCTTATATAGCTAAAGAATTTCTAGACTCAACTTCGACCAGTTTGGCTTGGTAATCCTACAGGCAGTCAAGCTCTGATACCAACGCTGTCAGGACCCCGACTCAATGCCACATCGATCTAGCATGTAACACCTCATATCACTTTGCGGCCTCACGCACGGTATTCCCACGGGTGTCGCCTTACCTTAGCCCGGGGCCGTTTGCGCCTTTTGGCACACGTATATGACAGTGTCGCTAGCATCCATATGACAAGGAGCCCGGGCTGACATGGCTAGTCGTAAACCCAAAGTGGCACAGACTTACAGGGACAGGCATCCATGACCCAGCATCGAACGTGTCGGTCATCAGCGAGTGAATCCAGGCTGTAGCACTGGGCTAGCAGGACTCCGGTGAACCGGGCTGTAGCGGGCTAACAGGACTCCGGTATTCATCGTGTGACATTTCCCCGAAGGGACAGACACAGGAAGGAAGAAGGACACATGCCGGCCAGCCTAAGTGTTCCGGAGCAGTAGCAAGCTACCATGGCTCAGTGGAAACACTAGGAGACATTTCCCGGTAAGAGAGGCTACTAAGGATAAACAACTAGATAGTCAGATCCCACACATACCAAGCATTACAATAACATACACACAATATGCTCGATATGTGCAAATACAACATGGCATCACAAAATGACTCTACGACTCAAGTAGTTTATTCAATAGGCTCCGAGGAGCGAGATATTACAAACATGGGTCTCATAACCCAACACTCAGAGCATACAAATCAAAGCACAAGCGGAAGCTATCATATCTGAGTACAGACGTCTATAAATGAAAAAGGCTGAAAAGCCTGACTATCTATCAGATCCTGCCGAGGGCACAAGATCGTAGCTGAGGTATCAAGCTAAACGTCGAAGTCCAAGCGGAACTACTAGTGAGACTGAAGTCTCTCTGCAAAAACATAAAATAGGCAAACGTGAGTACAAATGTACCCAGCAAGACTTACATCAGATCTATCTACACATGCATCATTATCAACAAAGGGGATGGTGGAGTTTGACTGCAGCAAGCCAGCTTTGACTCGGTGGCTATCCTGAACTACGACTGCAAGTAACTCTTTTGAGGTGGCGCACACGAGTCCACATATTCACCATATCAATACACCACTATGGATCCGCTCCCGTCTCCCTACGAGAACGCCATCCATAGCACTCACGCTTATCTTGCGCATTTTAAAGTATCCACTTTCACTTGTCTATGAACTGATATAAGCAATCCAGAAGTCCTTTTCCGCGGACACGGCTATTCGAATAGATGATGTTAACCCTGCAGGGGTGTACTTCTTCATACATGTTTCCACCACTTAGCGTCTGCACACGACATGTGCTCGGTAGACTTCAAGCGAAAGCCGACGTGGGTGTAGACCACGACCTACCTAAACACTCAAGTCTCTAGTCCAGGTTTATCGCCTATTCGGGTTCCATCCATGAGGAGATCCGGCCGGAGTTTCGCTCACAGCCCCAAACGATGTGAACAGGGTTCCCGAGATACCAAACGGGCATCCGGTACACCGTGCCACGTACCTACCGCATCACAGCCCACCCCTACGGTCAGCGCTGTCCACGGCCTCCAGTAAGCTACAAACACCAGAAACTACTTGCAACTCCTGGACAGAGGACTAGGGTGAATAAGAAGTCGAGCGGGGTCATATTTCAGGGCCCAATGTATGGTAGTAGCTGAATCATGGATCACAAACACAGAACTCAGTTCCTGAGGACGGCTTCAATGAGACAACCCACCATGTACTCCTACATGGCCTCTATACCAACACTGTCAGGACCCCGACTCGATGTCACATCGATCTAGCCGGTAACACCTCATATCACTTTGCGGCCTCACGCACGGTATCCCCACGGGTGTCGCCTTACCTTTGCCCGGGACCGTTTGCGCCTTTTGGCTCACGTATATGATAGTGTCGCTAGCATCCATATGATAAGGAGCCCGGGCTGACATGACTAGTCGTAAACCCAAAGTGGCACAGACTTACAGGGACAGGCATCCATGACCCAGCTTCGAACGTGTCGGTCATCAGCAAGTGGGTCCGGGCTGTAGCACTGGGCTAGCAGGACTCCGGTAAACCGGGCTGTAGCGGGCTAACAGGACTCCGGTACTCAAAGCATGACATTTCCCCGAAGGGACAGACACAGGAACGAAGAAGGACACATGCCGGCCAGCCTAAGTGTTCCGGAGCAGTAGCAAGCTACCATGGCTCGGTGGAAACACTAGGAGACATTTCCCGGTAAGAGAGGCTACTAAAGATAAACAACTAGATGGTTAGATCCCACACATACCAAGCATTTCAATAGCATACACACAATATGCTCGATATGTGCAAATACAACATGGCATCACAACATGACTCTACGACTCAAGTAATTTATTCAATAGGCTCCGAGGAGCGAGATATTACAAACATGGGTCTCATGACCCAACAATCAGAGCATACAAGTCAAAGCACAAGCGGAAGCTATCATGTCTGAGTACAGACATCTATAAATGAAAAAGGCTGAGAAGCCTGACTATCTATCAGATCCTGCCGAGGGCACAAGATCGTAGCTGAGGTATCAAGCTAAACGTCGAAGTCCAAGCGGAACTACTAGTGAGACTGAAGTCTCTCTACAAAACATAAAATAGGCAAACGTGAGTACAAATGTACCCAGCAAGACTTACATCAGAACTAACTACATATGCATCATTATCAACAAAGGGGTGGTGGGGTTTAACTGCAGCAAGCCAGCTTTGACTCGGTGGCTATCCTAACTACGACTGCAAGCAACTCTTTTGAGGTGGCGCACACGAGTCCACATATTCACCATATCAATACACCACTATGGATCCGCTCCCGTCTCCCTACGAGAACGCCATCCATAGCACTCACGCTTATCTTGCGTATTTTAGAGTATCCACTTTCACTTGTCTATGAACTATGCAAGGGGTCCAAGTTTCCATATCCGAGGAATCCGGCTATTCGAATAGATGATGTTAACCCTGCAGGGGTGTACTTCTTCACACACGCTCTCGCCACTTACCGCCCTGTACACGTCATGTACCTCGGCAACCTTCAAGCGGAAACCGGGCGAGGGAGTCGGCCACGACCTGACTAACCGAACAAGTCTCTAGTCCAGGTTTATCGCCTATTCGGGTTCCATCCGCAAGGAGATCCGGCCGGGGTGTCGCTTACGGCCCCAAACGATGTGTGCAGGGTTCCCAAGCCCACCTCGACGGGTGGATCTACGCTTGGTACACCGTGCCACTGTGCCTAGTCTGTCCCAAGCCCACCTGTACCGGGTGCCACTTGGTAGACTACTAACACTACCTACAAACACCAGAAACTAGTTGCAACTCCTGGACAGAGATCAAGTTGATTAATAAGTCGAGAGGGGCACTTAAGCATTCCAATGTGTGGTAGTAGCTGGTCATGGATCACAAACACAGAACTCAGTTCCTGAGGACGGCTGCAATGAGACAACCCACCATGTACTCCTACATGGCCTCTCACCGCTACCTTTACCAAATCGTGTTCACACACTTAGCTCACACACATTGGGGCATGTTCATACGCCTCTGATTCATCCCCGATGAATCAGACCTGACACAACTCTAAGCAGTAGCAGCCATGACAAACAAGCATGAATGAGTAGGCACATCAGGGCTCAAACAACTCCTACTCATGCTAGTGGGTTTCATCTATTTACTGTGGCAATGACAGGTCATGCAAAGGATAAAGGGGTTCAGCTACCGCAGCAAGTAACAAATATGTCGTTGTTGTCCTAATGCAGTAAAAGAGAGCAGGAGCGAGAGAGTGGGATTTTATCGGAATGAACAAGGGGGTTTTGCTTGCCTGGCACTTCTGAAGATAATATAGCTCTTCATCGGTGTCATCAATCACATCGTCGGTATCACGTCTATCGAAAGGGGGCAATCACCGGCAACACAGAAGGGAACACAATCAATGCAATGCACAATATGATGCATGATCATGACATGGCAATATGAATGTGTTTTGGGCTAATGCACCTAAAACCAGATTAAATGAAGTTGGTTTGAATCCAAGATTCAAATTCAAACTCCATATGTGATTATTTAAATGTCATTTAATTGATTTGTGCTAAACAGCAGCTATAAGTTGTTCTAACATGCATGAAAATGGTACAGATGGATTCCTTGAATTTTTCTGATAATTTTTCATATATAATTTATTTAATTTGGAGTTACGGTTAATTTTCTATGATTTATTGAAGTTTAGGACATTTTCTGAAAATAATAACTCATTTAAGAATTATTTAAATTCCAGAAACATTTACTACGTCATCAGTGCGTCACTGTGACGTCAGCAGGTCAACAGACGCTGCTGCTGGTCAAACCTGACGTGTGGGGGCCACACGTCAGTGACACAGGGTTGTTTTAACTCACTGACAGGTGGGACCGGTCAACGGCCACGTCAGCTAGGTCAATTCCGACGCGTGGGGCCACTGTGGTTAACTTAAACTAAACAGGGGGTTAACCGTGGTTAGTTAAGGGTGTGAGGCCCACAGTCAGTGGCCAAGGCCTGGGTTAGCGGGGGGTGGTTAGGCCCTAATGACTGGCCACATCAGCTCTCGCCGGAGTGTAGCCGGCGACGACCACAGAGCACGGCAGGGGACGCCGGACTAGCGCTAGGGGCATCGGATCGACGCGCCAAGGGCACCAGGAGGTAGCCCGTGCCCGTGCGCATCTAGGGGAACCAACGGGAGGTGCGGGGGTGGCCGGGGTTCGCCAGAGTGGAGCCCGAGGCGGCGGCCGGAGTTCGGCCATGTGCGGGGTTGGGCTGCGGCGCGCTAGGAGAGAAACTGATGGTCCAGACGGCATCCGCGGGCCACCAGAAGCGCGCTGGTGCCACGGGTTCGAGCAGAGGGGCTCGGGTCAGGAGAGCTACGCGGCCATGGCGGACGGCGGTGCTCGGGAATGTGGCCGGGGGTGCTACGGCACGGAACGAGCAAGATGAAGGAGAGAAAACGGAGTGGAGCTCACAGGGGTTGCGACGGTGGCCTCGGGGAGCTCGGGGAGGCACCGGAGCCGACGAATTTGACGAAGATGGCCGGCGGTCCCGAGGTTGAAGAAGACATCAAGGGCGGTGTTGCGGCACGTCCGGGGCCTCGTGGCTCGTTGAGGAGGTAGAGGGAGGACCGGCGGAGCTTCCTGGGGCGTCGGTGAGCCGTGGGGTGGCCGGTAGCCACGGTGGCTCTCATCGGTGGCGGCGGCTCCGTTCGGGGAGGGGAACAAAGGAGGGGGAGAGTGTTCGGGGAAGAGAGAGGGAGCAGCGAGGGAGGAAGAGGGGCGAGGGGACACGAGGCGTCCTCGTGGTGTCGCTAGGGAGGCCGGGGGAAGCAGGAGGTGGCCGGGGCATCGCCAGCGCTCGCCACCGAGCAGCTTCGGTGCGAGGGGAGGAAGACGACAGGAGAAGGGTGGGCTGGCCGCGCTGGGCCGGTCCTGTTGGGCCACCAGGTGGGCTTCACAGGTAAGTCCAGGTGGTTCTGCTCTCTTTTATTTTCTGTTCTGTTTATTTTTATTTAATTTATTTTGCCACTGTTTTGAATTTAAAATAATTCAAACAATGCCAAAAACTCCTCTGGATATTTTATATTGCTAGATGGACTTTACCAAAAGCTTATAAAATATATCAGGGGTATTTGAAATTATATTCTAATTATATGAATATAACTCAAATTCAAATAGCTAATGAATTAAATCCAAAGTCCCAAAAATAATTCCTTAAAAATGTTCAATATTTTGGTTGGGACCAGAACCCTTACCAAAAATTATCAAACATTTAAGAAGAGCATTTTGGAGCAATGAATGAGATTTCTAGGGTTTTTGCCCCTCTTTTATTTAGGGTTTTGAGGCTTCCAATATTCCTCAATTCAAGTTTCAAAAATATAGACATGATGCACACATGAAGCTAGCCTAGAGCATTACCAGAAGCTAGGGATGTGACACCTGCGGCGTGGCTCAAGGGGCGGCCCAACGCGGCCCATCTTCATCAGCACAGGCTCAAGACCCTCGCGAGGGGCCAAGCCTCGCGGGGTGGATGACAGGGAGCGTCCTCAGGCACGGCCTCGTCAGGCTGGCTCGCAAGGAGGCGGAGAGATCAAGGCGGGGTACCTCACGAGGTGCCCATGACGCAAGCCATGACGACCAAGGGCGCCAGGTGGGCGCCAGCCCGCGCAGTGTCCTTCTTTCCTCTTTGGTGCAAAGGGAGCAAGTGCAGGCGAGAGCAGCAAGCAAAGACATCCATTTCGGTGCAACAAGACCAAGACCAGCAGAACGGCAGGATGGAGGTCATCGTGGAGCCCAAGCCGGCGTCACCACCAGAGCCTTTGGCAGGCGAGGACCAACTTTAGTCAGGATAAGTGTACTAGATGTTCCCCTTCAAAATGGCCAATTGTTGGCGCCCTTCCCGCTCAATATTTGGGAAGAGGCCCAGGGCCTTTGCCTATAAATAGGACTAGCCACCACAAGGTAGAGGCATCGGATGATCACCAGGAAATCGATCCAGAGAGCGACTGAACTCCCCCTAGAATTTCATCGCACTAGCCAAGAACAGACCCTCGCGAGGCTGTTCTTCCTTGTATTGTTCGTCATCAGCCCAAGAGGCAATCCACCACACCACACACTGGAGTAGGGTATTACACCACAATGGTGGCCTGAACTAGTATAAACCCTGTGTCTCTTGTGTTGTTCCTTTGATTGCTTAGATCATAGCGAGGCAGTGAGGTGCAGGTAAGCAAAGGGCGAAATCTTCGCGCGCACCCCAGTGTTCGAATCTAGAGGGTCTGCCGGAACCCGAAATCCGACAGGAGTAACGCCTTAAGCAAGATGACATGATGTAGAGGGATAGATCCAATCAATATGAACAAACCCCGCCTTTCTACCATTAATGGCAACAATACAAATACATGTCATGTCCCTTTATGTCACTCGGAATAAGCACCACAACATTGAACCCATTACAAAGCACCTCTCCCAAGGGAAGAAAAATCAATCTAGTTGGCCAAACCAAATCAATAAATCTAGTTACCAGATTTGATCTCAAGAGAGAAATACAAAACTACCTTAATCATGCATAAAAGAGTTCAGATAAGACTCAAATAATATTCATAGATAATCTGATCATAAATCCACAATTCACTGGATCTCATTCAATAGATCTCCAATAACATCGAGGAGAACACTGTATTGAATATCAAAGAGAGAGAACAAGCCATCTAGCTACTAGCTATGGACCCGTAGGTTTGTGGTAAACTACTCGCACATCATCAGAAGTGCAGCAAAGGTTGATGTGGAGGCCCTCCGTGATACTTTTCCACCCCCACAAGGTTGATGTAGAGGCCTGTTCCGGAGCTTGTGGCCATCCCGTGGCCCTTCTGGCCTCCTCCCGAAGCTTTCAGGGTGCCTTGTGGTCCAAGAAAAAACATCAAAAAGTTATGTTCCATTTGGACAATGTTTGATATTGATTTTCTGTAAAGACAAAAACAATGAAAAAACAGCAACTGGCACTTGGCACTAGGTTAATAGGTTAGTCCCAAAAAATGATATAAAATAGCATAATAATGCACATAAAACATTCAAGATAGATAATATAATACTCCCTTCATCCGAAAAAGCTGGTCCCTCAAATGGATGTATCTTGCACTAACTTGATGCTAGATTCATCTATTTGGGGGACAAGCTTTTCCGGACGAAGGGAGTAGCATGGAACAATAAAAAATTATAGATACATTGGAGATGTATCAGTAACCAACTAGGACTCTTGTAACCCCAGGCCTCTGGTATCCTATATAAACCAAAGCTAGGCTAGTCGATAGAACATCTTACATTAGACACAACAATATCAGTGTAGAACTTTTATACTTTGTAATCAATCCAACGCAATAAACACAAGCAGGGCGCATGGTATTATCTCCTCGGAGAGCTCGAACCAGGGTAGAACCTCGTGTCCTTGTTACCATCATGCTCAGACGGTTAGCTTGGGATCCCCTACCACGAGATATGCCAGATTTAGCTCCATTAGAGTGGGTTTCTTGGCCATCGTGCATGTTTAATGTCGGCAGACGGACAGGCGGGCATCCATTTTGAATGAGGTAGATATATATCATGTCATGTCCAGTCACGTCGCCCTGACATTGAACAGGCACGAAGACAGGGACACGACACGGGGGACTCTCTGGGCCAGCGCGCCACATCAATGGTGGCACTAGTGAGAGATCGCGTTCGCTCAGGGGTGGCATGAATGTGACGATGATGCTCTGGAGTGGCCCTGAGCAGCATGAATGCACAACCGTTTCGCGCGAGGGAGTGCGCAGGAGAGGTTTTTGGGTGGGTCCAAGGTGTCTGAGACGTATGTGGCAGCGGTCCGGACGCCCGCAAAGCCCCATGGTTTGCCTCTGATTTGCGGTAAAATGTGTCTAGACCGTGCGCACACCGATGAGTATTGTGCGAACGACAAATCATGTTATGACCGCTCGGTCTAGACGGTTACGTGTGTTTAGGGGTCAGCATGGTGACCAATTATCAGTTCTATTTGTTTTCACATGCCAGACACGGGAATGGGATTCAAAATCAATTTTCCATGACTAATTCCTCGGCAAACTTCCATCCCTGAACTCCCATTCCCCCTCCCTATGGTTCTCAAACACGTAGTAGGTTTCAGAAATTTGATACGTACTACACTTCTGAGAGGGGAAATAATCCCATGGCCCAAATTTTAACACGGCACGCAAAAACAAACCATCGAGAAAATTAGAGAGCAAGAAAACCAAAGCGTGGAGAGAGGAACTCTCAACACGGTTCCAAATGGCACCAATGACCACATGCTTCTCCTCCCGCCTCCTCGTCCATTTATCGGCGCCCACCACTGCCATCACCACAACTTCTCTGCGGCTACTAAAACCCACCGTAGCATTCACTGAATCCTACCGGATGCGCAGGCCATGCCTGGCTGTCTTGGCAGCTGCTCTTGGACCCCTACTGAGGGGTCTGACGGATTTCAGCATCGTCACATACTGGTTTTTGGACCGGCACACACCTTGAGGCCTACTATTTATATAACTCAGTAGAGAATAAATTGCACCAATAAAAAATCCTTGAAAAATCAGCTTGTAGAAACCGGCTTGGTGGAAAAACTTTTTTCTGCGGAGGCCGACCATACGCGTCAACATCTCAAGACTAAGGTGATGTGCACCACTTCAAAAGTAGTACAACATGGAGGCTGGCTGTGAGCAACTGGCTGCACAGGAGACCTTTTCGACATGCAGCTCGACCGTACTCCTTCAACATTTTCAAAGATCGAGGAGGTTTTACTCACCTCGGATGCAGTCCACCATCGGAGCTTTGCTGCAAGAAGACACTGTTCGAAGGGTTCTTATTGAACCAATTTCAAGACCGACGACCAAACTAGACATGCAGCTCAGATAAGGCGAGGTGCAATTAGACTCAAAGATTAGTTCAGGGCTACTGATGGTGTCCCGGCTAGGGAGGCCGCTCACCATGTCAACTCCCGATGGAGGGAGTCCTGGATTAGGGGGTCCCCGGGCGTCCATTCTATGTGAAGTGGTCCGGACTGATTGGCTGTGAAGATACAAGATGGAAGGCTTTCTCCCGTGTCCAGATGGGACTCTCCTTTGCGTGGATGTCAAGCTTGGTGTTCGGATGTGAAGACTCCTTTCCCTGTAAACCGACTCTGTACAACCCTAGGCCCCTCCGGTGTCTATATAAACCGGAGGGTTTAGTCCGTAGAGGCAATCATAATCATACAAGCTAGACATCTAGGGTTTAGCCACTACGATCTCGAGGTAGATCAACTCTTGTGACCCCTATATTCATCAAAGTCAATCAAGCAGGAACTAGGGTATTACCTCCGATAAGAGGGCCCGAACCTGGGTAAACATCGTGTCCCAATCTCCTGTTACCTTTGATCCTTAGACGCACAGTTCGGGACCCCCTACCCAAGATCTGCCGATTTTGACACCGACATTGGTGCTTTCATTGAGATTTCCACTGTGCCGTCATCGAAAGGCTCGATGGCTCCATAGATCATCTACAACAATGCTGCCGTGAAGGAGACTTTTCTCCTCGGCCAATTTTTGTATTCGGCGGCTTCGCACTGCGGGCCAACTCAGTTGGCCACTTAGAGAAGATCGACAGCTACGCCCCTGGTCATCAGATCAGTTTTGAGAATCTTAACTATTGTCACTGGTATCCGAGGAGACTTGATCTTCCAGGGGTTCGCGACCCCAACCACCGCTCTGGGCTTAGATTCGGAGCACATCACCGGGTCCGAAGATGGGAGTTTGGAGCCCGCCAGACTCTCCGCAGCTATAGAGTTCGATACCGGAGAACCGGAGGGGATAGCACCACCGGCAGGCCCGGAGCTACGTCAAGCTCTCTCTTTCATCATAAAGCTGGACTCTTCTCCGGACACTAGCTCCGAACCCTTGAAGTCCACATCATGTGAGCTCGGCCAGGAAAATTTTGTCCCGCCCAACTCCAAGGACTCTCGCTTCCCCGTTGTCACTGTCAAAATCGGCGGATCTCAGGTAGGGGGTCCCGAACTGTGCATCTAAGGTCAATGGTAACAGGAGAGAGGGGACACGATGTTTACCCAGGTTCGGGCCCTCTCTATGGAGGTAATACCCTACTTCCTACTTGATTGATCTTGATGAATATGAGTATTACAAGAGTTGATCTACCACGAGATCGTAATGGCTAAACCCTAGAAGTCTAGCATGTATGACTACGACAATGAGTATCTCTCTCCATCCGGACTAAACTCTCCGGTTTATATAGACACCGGAGAGATCTAGGGTTACATGAGGTCGGTTACAGAGGGAGGGATCTTCATAATCGGTCGCCAAGCTTGCCTTCCACGCCAAGGAGAGTCCTATCCAGACATGGGTGTAGTCTTCGGTCTTCGTATCTTCATAGCCCATCAGTCCGGCCCATGGCTAACAGGCCGGACGCCCGAGGACCCCTTAGTCCAGGACTCCCTCAGTAGCCCTTAAACCTGACTTCAATGACAAGGTGTTCAGCGCGTGGATTGTCTTTGGCATTGCAAGGCGGGTTCCTTCTTACGAACTCCAAGATAGTCTTCGGACGTATTGATCGTTTGGCCCGCGGATTGTCTTTGGCATTGCAAGGCGGGTTCCTTCTTTCGTACTCCAAGATAGTCTTCGGACGTATTGATCGTGTCTAGACCTGTAACACACGCACCACACACAACTATAGAGGGAATATAATATCCCACGAGTCCCATCTGCTGACAACTTATCGCAAGATGACATCACATCTATTTGGTCACTATATCGAACCGTTTTTGTCCGCTGTTCTGTGTTTCGAGATGCGGTTTCCATTGGCACGTCTTGTCAAAGTAGAGATCGTGTCCCCTTATTGCGGGATTTTCATCAATGCAGGTGTGGGTAACCCAACCATGCCGTTTACACAGCCCATGGGAATAGGCAAGTTTTAGGGTGAGTGGGGAGGCGTTCAATATTTACTGCCTTTATACGGGGATAAGGATTCCCCCCTCTTCTCCCACGCCTTCTCTCTTCCTTCGCCCTTCCACCCTTGATCTCCAGCGCCCAAGTTCTCATCTTCTTCCCACTTAAACTAGCACTCAACCATGTCCAGATCCGGAGGCCAAGGCAGGTGGATGGTCTCCTTCATCAAGGAGAAAGACATTACTGAGCTTCGGGCGGCCACGTATTTGGCGAAGGAAATCGCCCATCGTCTGTCGACCGAGGGACAAGTCGTCCCCACACCGAAGCCCAACGAGAGGGCGGTATTTATCCCTCATTTCTTCCGTGGACTAGGGTTTCCCCTCCACCCTCTCGTCTGTGGGATGATGTATTATTACGGGATAGACTTTCACGATCTATCCCCGAACTCCTTCCTCAACATCTCGGCATTCATCGTCGTGTGTGAGGCCTTCCTCCGATCCAACCCCACTTCGGGTTGTGGCTCAAAGTCTTCAACGTGAAGCCGAAGGTGGTGGATGGCCAGCACGCGGAGTGTGGAGGAGCCATGGTGAGTAAGCTGTCCAATGTCTCTTGGCCGAAAGGCACCTTCGTGGAGACTGTCAAGGAACGGCAGAAACAATGGTTCTACATTACGGAACCCCGCGGCACCAACTGGGCCGCAGCTGCCGAATTCAACCCTGGTGCTCCAATGCGGCTCACCTCCTGGGTCGAGAAGAGCCCGAAATGGTGTTCGCCAGAGCAGCTGATAGCGCTGCAGACGCGCGTTCAGAGCATGGTGGACAAGAATGTCAAACTTGTCGATATAATCCAGGTGAGGCTAGTTCACCGGATTCTCCCGTGCCAAAGCCGAAGCCTCCCACTATGGAAGTTCAATCCGAAGAAGCACCATACCCTGAAGAGGCTCTTTGAGACCACTCACAAAGATGCCTGGAGGTTGCTCTTCAAGGGCAACGAGATACCGCCAGCCACGGATTCGGACCGTGGGCATGATGTCAACTACCCCGCCAGCGAGGTAGGTTTTTAACGTGTCCTCTGCTTGTCTGTTTCAAGGAGGATATCTGAACTTTTACCGTCATTGCTTGTAACGCCCCAGATTTCGATGCGCCAGGTGTCTACCAGTTATTCGCCGTCGTTGCCATGTCACTTGTTTGCGTGTTGCATTTTGCCATCTCATCATCTGCATTTCATCTGCATGTTTTTCAAAACTTGCATCCGTTCGGGTTCTCCTGGTTCTATCCGTTGTCCGTTCGGAGTCCGGACCTCTCGCGCGCGCCCGTCGCCCCTCTCAGACCTTGTTTTCGTGTGCGGGTGTTAAACTTTCTCGGAATGACCCGAGTCTTGCCAAACGGCCTTGGTATAGCACCGGTAGACCGCCTGTCAAGTTTCGTGCCATTTGGAGGTCGTTTGATGCTCCAACGGTTAACCGCGTAGCCCGAAACCCCCCTTTTCTCTTGCAGCCCAACACCCTTCCAAAGTGGCCCAAAACCCATATAACTCCCCTCCATGCTCTCGGTCGTTCGATCACGATCGTGTGGGCGAAAACTGCTCTCCATTTGGACTCTCCTAGCTCCTAGAATCTATAAATAGACATCCCCTCCGAAATTCGGGCGAAACCCTAGTCTCCTCTTTCCTCCCGCCGTCGGACGCGTCCGCCCGCGCCGGACACGTCCGCGCCGACCCCCGCAGCCAATCTCCTCGCGCCACCTGTCCTCGCTCTGCCGTCCATGCCGCCGCGGCCCGTCAGGCCCACGCCAGGCCCGCCCGGGTCCCGATCTGGGCCCCGAGGCCCGCAGCCTCCCGCCGCCGGCCCAAGCGCCTCGCCGGACCCCGACCTCGCTCATCACCGGTGCTGCCATGCCGCCTCCGCCGTGCCTCGTCGGCCCCGCCGCCGGTGCGCCCGCCGCCATCTCCTTGCCGTCCCGCCGGCTCCCCGCCTCGGCGCCCGGACCCGCGTGCCGCCGCCGCCAAGATCTCCGGCGCCCGGAGCTCGCCGTCTCCACCGCCCCACTCGCCGCCGACCTCTGCCGCCCACCGCACTGCGTCGCCGGCCGCCTCTTCGACGTTGTCGCCTCGGCTCCGCCTCGCCACTCCACTGCACCACCGTGCCATCCCCGCCGGCGCCGCCCCGCCGCCCTTCGCCGACCTCGCCGGAGCCGCCCGCCCTCGCCGGAGTCGGATCCGGCCAGATCCGTCCAGGTGGGACGAGATCCACCGGGATCCGATCCAAACGGCCCCGCTCCGTCCCGGAACCCCTCCGTCCACTCTCCCTGAGGTCCAATTTTCACTAAGTCCCCGGAATATTTTTACATTATCATGCCATGTTCATCGCATCTTATCTCCATGCATACAACTCCGTTTCGTGCGTGTAATATGTCAAATTGTTCGCTTCAACGAGTACTTCATTTCATTCCATTGCATCATGTTCATTTGAGTCCATCTTCATGCCTGAATCATTGTTGCAAGAGTGCTAGGTGATGTTGTCTGCTGCCTGTTAACAGAACTTGCTCATTTGTCATTTTTGCCATGATTGATGTGTGCATCCTATGAGGTTGATGTCTACATGTGTTTTGATCTATGCCATGCCATCTTTACAGTGGTGTATGCCATGTATTTTTGTGATCTCTGTGGTGACTAGCACAAACATGCAAACTAGGCTTCGTGATGTTGCTGATTTTAGTCCCTGTTATGCTGTTATTTTGATGCCATGTAAACTTGATGCTACAGAGAGATCCATGCATATTTTGAGATACTTCAGTAAGGATGTTTTGAACTATGGTTATGCTCTATCCATTCATGCCCCTGGTTGCAATTATGGAGTAGTCTAGCATGTCATTTTCGTGCTCTACTTTTGCTACAAAATGTTTCCTGGCAGATTGTTTACATGTTATTCAATTTTGCCAAGGTTGTTGTAGTTGATCCTTGCATGCTATGAACTTGTTCTTGCCTTGGTTTGTTTCACAAACATGTCTTCCTGCTGATGCTATGCTTATCTTGTCATGCAATGACTTGTGATGAGTGAATCAAGCTTGTTAAGTAGTGTACTTGTTGTTACTGTTTTGCTAGGCTAAATCTGTTATTTCGTGATGCTATGTAAACCTGGTGCTACTGGTCATTCTATGCATAATCTGGAGATGTTCACTAAGGGTGTTTTATTATACATGTCATGCTCTATCCATCCATGCCCCTGGTTGCATTTATAGCCTGCTATAGCCTGTTGTTATCTTGCTCCAAAGTTGCTAAATAATGTTGTTGTCAACCTGTTAACATTAAGTTCAGTTGTTGCCATGATTGTTGCTAGTGATCCATGTACCCTATGAACTTGCTCTTGCCATGCTTAGCTTCACAAACATGCCTTCTTACTGTTGGTTGCCTTGCCATGTCATTTATTGCTCTGTGGTGAGTGGTACAAGCTCACAAACATGCCTTCTTATTGTTGTTCCTGCCATGTTTGAATCTGTATTACAACTTGCTATGTTTACATGGGTGCCATCATATCTTCTGATCCTTTTTGGCTCATGGTCAGTAAGGGACTCTTGTTCTATGCATTTAGTAGGTTCATGCCATGCCTTTGTTTGCCACGATTAGTTCCTGTGGCATGTTGTTTGATAGCTCTGAACATTGCAACCTGATGTTATTTTCTGCAAAGTCTGAACTCTTATTATTTGCAATCTTGCCATGTGTGTTTGAGCATGTTCTAGTGATTTCTAGAGATAGCTCAGTGTTCATGTTTTGTAATGCTTTACCTGTACATCATGTCCATGCCTTTTGTTATTATGTTGTGGTGCTGTAGCATGTTATTTTGATGCTTGCAATATGCCTAGTTGCTGTTTTGGACAGCTTGTCCTTTAAACTTGTATAGTGTGCATGTGTTGAACCGTTGCTCCGTTTTGAGTGTGCTCTATATGAAACTTGCTTGTTTTTGCATGTAGTTTCATATTATCATGTTGTATCCTTGTTTTTAGGTGTTTTTCTTGATGTTTGGGTGCATTTTGCATTAATGCCATGTTTAACTTGTTTTGCTCATATCTTCTAGGCCGTAGCTCCGAACTAAATGATCTTTATATGTAACTTGACTAGAATCTCGTGTAGATCATCTTGGTGCAATTTAACTTGCTGTTTAACAACCTGAACATAAGGTTTATTCAGATCTGGACCAATTTCGAAACTTGCATATGAGGACTTACCGGAATTGTTATATGTTGTTCCCGGCCTCATTTAAACTTGCCTTGATGTGTTGCTCTTGTTTGCATCATCTCTTGCCATGAGTAGCTTCATGTAGCTTTGTCATGCATAATGCTTGTTTGTGCATCATGCCTTGTTTATGTTTGGTGTGTTTACCATGTTGTGTGCTTCTTCTCGATAGTTCCCGTTTCGTTGCGATCGTGAGGATTCGTTCGTCTACGCTTGGTTCGTCTTCGTGGCTTCATCCGTTCGTCTTCTTCATGGACTCGTTCTTCTTCCTTGCGGGATTTCAGGCAAGATGACCGCTACCCTGGATCTCACTACTATCATTGCTATGTTAGTTGCTTCGTTCTATCGCTATGCTGCGTTACCTATCTTTTGCTCATCAAGCCTCCCAAATTGCCATGAACCTCTAACCTTTGACACCCTTCCTAGCAAACTGTTGTTTGGCTATGTTACCGCTTTTGCTCAGCCCCTCTTATAGCGTTGCTAGTTGCAGGTGAAGTTGAAGATTGCTCTATGGTGGACAGGATTATGTTGGGATATCACAATATCTCTTATATTATTAATGCATCTATATATTTGGTAAAGGGTGGAAGACTCGGCCTTATGCTTGGTGTTTTGTTCCACTCTTGCCGCCCTAGTTTCCGTCATACCGGTGTTATGTTCCCGGATTTTGTGTTCCTTACGCGGTTGGGTGATTTATGGGACCCCCTTGACAGTTCGCTTTGAATAAAACTCCTCCAGCAAGGCCCAACCTTGGTTTTACCATTTGCCTCACCACCACCTATACCCTTCCCTTGGGTCGGCCAACCCGAGGGTCATCTTTATTTTAGCCCCCCCGGG
>NC_041393.1:176326429-176344240 GCF_002162155.2 Triticum dicoccoides | reverse complement strand
GGGGCAACTCGAGGGCTGGTTTTACTCGTAGGCTGACCTATCCGGTGTTGCCCTGAGAACGAGATATGTGCAGCTCCTATCGGGATTGTCGGCGCATCGGGCGGCTTTGCTAGTCTTGTTTTACCATTGTTGAAATGTCTTGTAAACCGGGATTCTGAGTCTGATCGGGTCTTCCTGGGAGAAGGTATATCCTTCGTTGATCATGAGAGCTTGTCATGGGCTAAGTTGGGACACCCCTGCAGGGTTTAAACTTTTGAAAGCCGTGCCTGCGGTTATAGGCAGATGGGAATTTGTTAATGTCTGGTTGTAGATAACTTGACACCAGATCCGAATTAAAATGCATCAACCGCGTGTGTAGCCGTGATGGTCCCTTTTCGGCGGAGTCCGGGAAGTGAACACGGTTTCTGGGTTATGTTTGACGTAAGTAGGTGTTCAAGATCACTTCTTGATCATTGCTAGCTTCACGACCGTTCTTTTTACTCTCTTCTCGCTCTTATTTGCGTATGTTAGCCACCATATATGCTTAGTCGCTGCTGCAGCCTCACCAATTTACCCTTCCATTCCCTTTAAGCTTTGCTAGTCTTGATACCCATGGTAATGGGATTGCTGAGTCCTCGTGGCTCACAGATTACTACAACAACAGTTGCAGGTGCAGGTTATGCGATGATCATGACGCGAGAGCGATGTTTGCTTGTCTTGGAGTTCTTCTTCTGCTTCTTCTTCGATCAGGGGATAGGTTCTAGGTTGGCAGCCTGGGCTAGCAGGGTGGATGTTGTTTGAGTTTCTGCTTGTGTTTCATCCGTAGTCGGATGATGCTATTATGTATTGTGATGTTGTATTCGTGTGGCATTGTATGCCTCTTGTATGTATCCCCATCTATTATGTAATGTTGATGTAATGATATCCACCTTGCAAAGCGTTTCAATATGCGGTTCTATCCTTGGTGGGACCTTCGAGTCTCTTTAGGATAGTATCGCATATTGGGCGTGACATTGCTTCTTCAGGAATGGATGGAGAGGGCGAAGAAGATTTAGTGCCCGGCTCTGCTGCTTGAAGAACCAGTCATTCCGGTTTTAGCAAAGATGCTAGTGTCGGCGCCCTATACAGCGCCAGCGAAGAAGGTCAAGGGGGTCCGGAGTGGCCCTCACCGCAAGGGTGCTGCGGACGCGACGTCCACAAACAAGACACGTTCCTCCACCGCCGAAGATGAAGATGATGAAGAAGAGGATAAGGAGGAGGAGAGCGACTCTCCCCCTGATGGAGGGAGAAAGAAGACGGCGGCCTCCACAATTCTGGAGGCGGAGGCGCCAAGAAGGGGAAAGGCCAGCTCATGGGCAGCTCCGCATGGGACGTTCACAGCAGTCCGGAGCGACGCCTCCGCACTAAGCCCCGGGCCGCATCGTAAGTGTTAAGACTCGTACATGCCCATAGATCTAACCTCTCCTCCTTGCCGTATTGACATGGTCAATCATGCTATTACAGTCTGGCCCACGACAGCTCCCAGCGATCCTCATCAGAGGGTTTGTTGGACCCGAAGGAGATGGCCAGCAAGACACCGTCAGCCGCTTGCTCTCCCATGGCCAAGGGAGACGACGAGGTGCTCTCCCAACGGACCTCCCCAGGCCGGGGAGAGGTGCCAGAAGGCGAAGCCCCCGTCGCCGAACACCAAGGGAAGTCAATTCCCATGGAGACAGGGGATGAGGGCCGTATTCAATTCGGCCCTCAACCAGACTTGATTCCGGAGACTGATACGGCTCCGGGATCCGGCACGCAACCTCCTTCGAAAGAAGGGGGTATGCCTATTCCACCGGTGACCCCTGTCCAACCAGGGGCACCAGATAATCTGTTGGAAGCGCTGTGAGGCACTTCCATTATGGAAGAGCACCATGTTCTTATGGGCACGGTGATTAAAAGGGTTCAGTCTGTCAAGAGGGACTGACCGAAGCCTGCAGCAGCCTGCTGACAGGTTTTGAGGTAAGCAACACAAGAGGAGAAAATCCCGATATAGACAGTAGCCCCTGAGACATTGTCCGATGTCCAAAAAGAAAAAACCAGACAGAGGATCAATCCCTGATGGCAGGAAACTAACTAAACTTGTCTAAAATGAATACGCAGGTGTCGCTATTGGCCGCAGCCTCACATACTACCGAAGGCTCCGGACTAAAGCAGAGACTAGAGCAGACCGAGGAGGAGCTCAGTCAGGTGAGGAGGCAGCTCCAAGAAAAACAAGGTATGTGATAACCCGTTGTATATTAAGAAGGTAAAATGATATGCATTGGCTGAATTTTCAAGATGTATATAGAAGCGAAGATCGAGGTCGAGGCCCTGAAAGAGGCCCTGGCCGAAGCCAAGGGGAAGGCTGTCAAGGAGCAGGCCGCCCGTAAGAAGCTCAAGGCTCATGTCAACGAGATTTAAC
Source organism: Triticum dicoccoides (assembly GCF_002162155.2). NCBI lineage: Eukaryota > Viridiplantae > Streptophyta > Magnoliopsida > Poales > Poaceae > Triticum > Triticum dicoccoides. Next base: position 176,341,824 of record NC_041393.1, on the reverse strand, counting down.
AAGAGCTCCACGACGTGGTGAGGAAGTGCGAGACCTTGGAGCGCGACGCGTCGGTTTGAGAGACCAAACTCTCCAAGGCTCGTCAGAGCATGGAGACGGCCCAGAATGAGGCCCAGGGTGCCCTCAAGGAGATCCATGAGGCCAGGAAGATCGCGGCAGGTAAGGCATTTAGTATGCAAAGCAAGTGTATGAAGAAGAAGTATTTCTTACTAACCCGGATTCGGAGTTCTCCAGGAGCCTACGCAGATTTGCCGCGCAGTGTGTCTGACACCACGGAGTTCTTTTGAGCCAGAGAAGGGAGCTCCATGGAGAAATTGTTCTGGTCACAGTATCTTGCGCCAGAGCATCCCGTGCCCTTCACCGATCAGCTGAAACAGCTGGTGGAGCTGCATAGGGTGGCCGAACTAGCCATGAAGGATTTTATAATCCGGCTATGCCTAGCCGAAGCTATGCCCAGCAGCTACTTTGGACTCGTGAAGCGGCTGGTGAACGCCTGTCCTTGGCTAGACGTGTCAAGCGATCGGCCTGTATTGAGGGTGCGCGCATGGCCTTCACCCGTTGCAAGATCTGGTAGGCGAAGATGGACGCCGTCGAGCTGACCAGGGGGGTCGCTAGAGGGCAAGGAGTACCGCACACCCGAGCGCTATTTTGCGGATGTCCTAGAGGGGTCTCGCATTGTGGCAACACAGTGTGGGCAAGACATTATTTTTGATTGAATATATTTGTGTTGTCTTTGCCTTGTATGATGAAACAAAGTCGGTTTGTAATATAATGCATGTTATGTTTTGATTTTTTTTTCCTCCTGTGCGGCCGTGTTGCATGAAATCTGATGGGTTGGCCAATCGTCGGCTTCTGCCCCCCACGTAGGTAGTACGGAGGTGTTCGGGATGGAATCTAAACAATCTCGATCCAATTATATGGTCCTTGAAGGAGTTGTTTAGCGCAACGAACCAGGCAATCAGACTATGCGCCTTAAACTCCCTCACTTAGCCATAGGAGTTTTATAATAAAACATGGGCGCAGCCCCTGGTATCCGAACCAGAGTGCTATGAGCGTCTGATCGGGAAGTACCGATCCTTCGCGTAATGCGGAAAAATGTCCAACGATTTGCAACCTCCGAACAGCTGACCGGCTCTTGCCGTATCATGGCAGTCAGTTTTTCGGCTTTCTCTACTAAGGTGCTCCTTTGGACAAACTAGGGCACAATCGCAGCAGTTCTCCCTTTACTACCTTAGCCGATATAGCAGAACGTAAGGTAGCCAGCACAGGAGCCGGGCAACCCAGCTATTGACCAAAGACATGATTCGGAGTCAGTGCATATAATGCTAAATTCGGGGTGCCGAACTATACTGTAAAAGTATTTGGACTTTTGTTGCCTTGTTGTGGGGTGCTATGAAACCCCTGGAAGGTGGAACACACCGAGTGTACGGGTGTTATCTGATAGAATTACCAGGAAGAAAAAGGAAAAAAGAAAGAAAGAGGAAGAACCAGTGATAAGCTGAAGCCATGGAAATTTAGGCCGCAAACTCTTTCTATTATAAGTTCATTAGCGCGTTAAAGCGTGTTGGTACAAGTGGTGCAATAAGAAGAAAGGCTATTTACTATGCCTTCACCAAGAGAGAGCTGCTTATGGGTCCTGAAAAATAGGTAGAGTGATCATTTAATGAAACCACCTAGAGAAGTCACCCATATGTCTCCGGCTCTCCCGTGCCGAGCTTGTATAATACCATCCAACAGGGTCAACTGACCGCTCTTATTCTTGTCGTCTTGGTGTGTTTGTCCTTCGAGAGGATCCATGACCAGGCCATCGGATGGGGTCTGTGGGATTGAGACCAGAAAGGGAAAATTAAAAGTGAAAGTATGTGTGTATCCGGTGCCGGTTGAGCCGCATTGTGGATCACAAGCTAGCTATGCCTCCGTCGATGCCCATGGAATTTCAAGTGCATAATTATGTACGCGCGGCGCGAATGCCACCGCTTGATCGGGACTGAGACGGAGGCCGGATTGCTAATCGGGCTCCCGACGAGCCGAGCTGTCCCGCTGCGGGGTAGTTTGGACCGTCTTAACGGTCTCTGTGGGCTTGGTAGCTGCATTAGGGTTCTGCTTGAGAAGGCTGCTCGGTACTTCTGCTGCTAAGGCAGCTGTGTGCTCTTCTGTACGGAGGGAGCGTTCCGTATTTCCGTTAACCATGATGACGCCGCGTGGACCGGGCATCTTGAGCTTAAGATAAGCATAGTGTGGCACTACATTGAATCGAGCGAATGCGGTTCGTCCCAGCAGTGTGTGATAGCCGCTGCGAAGAAAGGGGGCGATATCAAAGATTAACTCCTCGCTTTGGAAGTTGTCCGGAGATCTAAAGACAACCTCTAGTGTGATTGATCATGTACAATGGGCCTCTACACCTGGTATGACCCCTTTGAAGGTGGTCTTTGTGGGTTTGATCCGGGATGGGTTTATGCCCATCTTGTGCACTGTATCCTGATAGAGCAGATTAAGGAATCGCGTCAAGTGGAATCCATCAATGATTGGGTCGAGGACTAGTGCGGCTGATCCGCCATGTCGGATACTGGTTGGATGATCCTGACGATCAAAAGTGATCGGGCACGACGACCATGGATTGAATTTTGGGGCGACTGGCTCTATCGCATAGATGTCCCGGAGTGCGCGCTTGCGCTCCCTCTTGGGGATTTGTGTGGCATATATCATGTTCACTGTTTTGACCTGAGGGGGAAACTTCTTCTGTCCCCCTATGTTTGGTGACTGGGTTTCCTCGTCATCGTCCTTGCTTTGCGACCCCTTCTCCTTGTTCTTGGCCTTTAACTTGTCAGACTGTTTTGAAGACCCAACAATCTATGTTGGTGTGGTTGGCTGGTTTTTCTGGGGTGCCATGTATCTGGCACGGACGATCGAGTATGCGGTCCAGACTGGATGACCCCGAATTGTTCTTATTGTATGGCTTCTTCCGCTGACCGGACTTGGAGCCACTAAATCCGGCGTTGACTGCCGTGTCATTGGTATGGTTGCCATTTATTCGACGCTTGTGTCTGTTGCGCCGGGGCTTGCCGTTGTTATCCCTGCCTTCAGAGGCATCGGGTTTGCTTGCATTATTGTTGCAACGGGCTAGCCAACTATCTTCGCCCACGCAAAAGTGGGTCATAGGTGTCGTAAGGGCCGCCATGGACTTCGGCTTTTCCTGCCCGAGGTGTCGGACGAGCCATTCATCGCAGATGCTATGCTTAAAGGCCGCTAGGGCTTCAGCATCGGGACAGACGACTATCTGGTTCTTTTTAGTTAAGAACCTAGTCCAGAATTTCCTGGCTGATTCCCCAGGTTGTTGGACTATATGACTTAAATCATCTGCGTCCGGAGGCCGGACGTATGTTCCTTGGAAGTTTTCCAGGAAGGCTTCTTCCAAATCTTCCCAGCTACCGATAGAGTTTTCTGGCAGGCTGTTCAACCAGTACCGGGATGGTCCTTTGAGTTTTAGTGGGAGATATTTGATGGCGTGGAGATCATCACCACGAGCCATATGAATATGGAGGAGAAAATCCTTGATCCAGACCGTGGTGTCTGTTGTCCCATCATATGATTCGATGTTTACGGGTTTAAACCCTTCTAGGAATTCATGATCCATTACTTCATCAGTGAAGCAAAGAGGGTGTGCGGCGCCTCTATATCGGGCCACGTCACGACGTAGCTCTGATGGACTCCGTCTGTAGAGTTTGGCCCGAGAGTGACTAGACTTATTGCATCCTAATAGGTGGCTGCCGTCACATGTCGGGGCACACCCTCGCGATCCATAGATCGGTCTAGTATGTCCTGCATTGTTATCCAATATTTGCCGCATGTCGTAGGTATGTCCCCAAGCTGTTTTATCTCTACCCTTACGGTGAGGTGGAGCAGGCTGGTGTTCGGCTTGAGTTACCACTTTGTCTCGACCCTGTGGTGGTCGATCAGCTGCATTGCGCGATGACGGTATGGGCTCCAACGGATCATCATCAAACTGAGGTAGCAATTTATGTTGCGGGTAACTTTTGGATGGGCGCTTAAGGCCGTATTCCTCGGCTGCTAGGACATCGGTCCATCTGTCATTGAGCAGGTCTTGATCGGCTTCAAGCTGCTGCTGCTTCTTTTTCAGGCTCCTCGCAGTGGCTATTAGCTAAAGCTTAAAGCACTCCTGCTCTAAAGGCTCCTCAGGCACGATGAAGTCTTCGTTGCTGAGGCTCACCTCCTCCTCGGAGGCCGGACGGTAACTACCATCCTCCGAGTCTTCTTCTATGGCATGTTCGTCAGGGCTCACATGCCCTGATTCACGATTGTCTTGTTCAACAGTTTGTTCGTCGGGTTCTTCTGTGTCTTCGGCACCATTCGGAGTGTTGTTGTCTCCTATGCCGGTGTTGCTGTCCCTGCTACGGCGGGATTTGGAATGGTGCCGCTGACGCTGGTGCTTTGGTTGTGTTTTACGAGGGTCCTCCTTTGCTGGGTTTTCCTTGTCATCGATGCTATTATTTTCGGCGTATCTACCATGTATACGTCATATGAGGAAGTGGCCGTCCATCGTCCAGTGAACGGTGGGTTCTCGGCCTTCTCGTCTCCGGCATCGTCGTCCATACCGTCGATGTCTTCGGAGTCATAGTCAAGCGTGTTGGTTAAATCTTTGACTGTGGCTATAAAATGGGTGGCGGGTGGGAAGCAAGATTCTCCATCATCAGCCCCTAGCTCGAACCGAACATAGTTTGGCTGTGAGTCCCTAGCCAATGACAGGTTTTTTAATGAGTTTAGCACATCTCCCAAAGGTGAATGCTGAAAGATGTCTGCAACGCTGAATTCAAAGATCGATAAATGATCAAGTTTGGCGTCCGCGGGCTCATATAGTTCGGAACTTATGACCGGAGACAAGTCCGGAGTTCCGGTAACGCAGATGTCCCATAAGTTTAGGTCCATGTGCGGCTCGAATGCCGCGGGATCCATGGCCTCTGTGGAGGGGTTGAGCTTCCTGTCCTTGGATGGCGCGGTATGCTCCGGATCTAAGGTCGGAGCCGTTACAGGAACTATCTCCTGAAAGCGGTCTGACGACAGATTTAGGTCATGTTCGTCGAGGTGACCAGGAGCGGTTTCCGCGGTCTCGAATCCGGCAAAGATCAAGTCTGCACGGATGTCCGCAACATAGTTCAAGCTCCCAAATCTGACTTGATGGCTAGGGGCGTAGCTATCGATCTTCTCCAGATGGCCAAGTGAGTTAGCCTGCAGTGCGAAGCCGCCGAACACGAAGATCTGTCCAGGGAGGAAGGTTCCTCCTTGGACAGCGTCATTGTTGACGATTGAAGGGGTCATCAAGACTTTTGAGAACGGCACAGTGGAACTCTCAATGAAAGCACCAATGTCGGTTTCAAAACCGGCAGATCTTGGGTAGGGAGTCCCGAACTATGCGTCTAAGGTCGATGGTAACAGGAGACAGGGGACACGATGTTTACCCAGGTTCGGGCCCTCTCTATGGAGGTAATACCCTACTTCCTGCTTGATTGATCTTGATGAATATGAGTATTACAAGAGTTGATCTACCACGAGATCGTAATGGCTAAACCCTAGAAGTCTAGCCTATATGACTATGGCAATGAGTATCTCTCTCCATCCGGACTAAGCTCTCTGGTTTATATAGACACTGGAGATATCAAGGGTTACACGAGGTCGGTTACAGAGGGAGGGATCTTCATAATCGGTCGCCAAGCTTGCCTTCCACGCCAAGGAGAGTCCTATCCGGATGCGGGTGCAGTCTTCGGTCTTTGTATTCATATCCCATCAGTCCGGCCCATGGCTAACGGGCCAGACGCCCGAGGACCCCTTAGTCCAGGACTCCCTCACCCGTCCAAACCGCGCTCCTAAACGAGGCTTTGGACTAAATGCGATCCCTCGCCATCATAGAGGAATTGCTTATGAATTGCGCCCAGGCCGGACTAGGGGCTGAAAACAGGGAATTTTACTCCCCACCCACCACCCACTATCGAGGATTTAACCGACATGCTCGATTACGCCTCCGAAGACATCAACGGTATGGACAACGATGCCGAAGAGGAGCAGGCCCAAAACCCGCCATTCACCGGACGCTGGATGGCCACTTCCTCATAGGACATGTACATGGTGGACACACGAAGGCGACGGCGATGATGGGAAGGATCTAGTCGAGGACAAACCTCCTGAGATACCACCAAAGCATCAACGTCAGCGGTGCCACTCTAAATCGCGTCGCGGAAAAGATAGCAATACCGGCACCGGAGACAATAATACTCCAAAGAACGCCAAAGACCACAAAGCCCCCATCGAACCAACATCTGAACATGACGATTTGGAGGAGGGGAAAATTAACCCCGACGATCCTATCAGGAACGAGGACTCGGAGGATAGCAACTACCTACCACCCTCCAAAGACGAGGTAAGCCTCGGCGACGAAGACTTCATCGTACCAGAGGAACCTCTCGAACAAGAGCGCTTTCAGCGCCGGCTAATCGCCACTACAAGAAGCCTGAAAAAGAAGCAACAGCAGCTTCAAGCTGATCAGGATTTGATCAACGATAGATGGATTGATGTCCTGGCAGCCGAAAAATACGGCCTCGAATGCCCAACTAAGAGTTACCCGAAGCGCAAGCTGCTACCCTAATTCAACGATGAGGCGCTGGAGCATATACCACCAGCACACAACGCTGCTGACAGACCTGACCGACCACCACGTGGCCGGGACAAAACGGTAACTCAAGACGAACACCAGCCCGCTCCACCTCGCCGTAAAGGCATAGAAACCACAGCTCGGGAATACACCTATGACCTACGACAGGACCTGGAAAATAGAGCCGGTCAGACCAAATGAATTTACGGATCATGGGGGCATGACCCGGTGCGAGAGGTCAGCTATCAAGCCTGGCACGATAAGCATAACCATACCCGGGCCGAAAACCGCTTATGGACTTCATCCGAACTACGTCGAGACGTGGCCCGATACAGAGGCACCGCACACCCCCTATGCTTCACCGATGAAGTAATGGAGCACCAGTTCCCAGAAGGGTTTAAACCCGTGAACATTAAATCATATGACGGCACAACAGATCCCGTAGTATGGATTGAAGATTTTCTTCTCCGCATTCACATGGCCCGCAGTGATGATCTACACGCCATCAAGTACCTTCCCCTAAAACTCAAGGGGCCAGCTCAGCACTGGTTAAACAGCCTCCCAGAAAACTCTATTGGAAGCTGGGAAGACTTGGAAGATGCCTTTAGAGACAACTTCCAAGGCACCTATATCCGGCCTCCACACGCTGATGACCTCAGTCATATAATCCAGCAGCCCGGAGAGTCAGCCAGAAAATTCTGGACCAGGTTCCTAATTAAAAAGAACCAGATTATCGACTGTCCGGATGTCGAAGCCCTAGCGGCCTTTAAACATAGCATTCGCGACGAATGGCTCGCCCGACACCTCGGCCAAGAGAAGCCGAAGTCCATGGCAACCCTCACAGCACTCATGACCCACTTTTGCACGGGCGAAGACAGCTGGCTAGGCCGTAGCAATAATAGTACAAGCGAACATGGCACTTCCGAAGCCAGGAATAGCAATGGCAGGCCCCAACGCAACAAACACAAGCATCGAAGCAACAATGACAATACCGAAGACACGACGGTCAACACCGGATTCAGTGGCTCCAAGTCTGGTCAGCGGAAGAAGCCATTCAAAAGAAACAGAGACGGCTCATCCAGCTTGCACCGAATACTCGATCGACCCTGCCAGATTCACGGCACGCCGGCAAGCCTGCCAACCATACCAACAGAAGTTGTTGGGTCTTTAAACATGCCGATAAGTTAAATACCAAACATAAGGAGAAAAGCTCGCCCAGCGAGGACGACGACGAGGAACCTCGACCACCGAACACAAGGGGGCAGAAGAAATTTTTCCGCGAAGTCAAAACGGTGAATATGACATACGTTACTCACATCCCCAAGCAGGAGCGCAAGCGCGTGCTAAGGGACGTCTATGCGATAGAGCCAGTCGCCCCAAAATTTTAACCCATGGTCATCTTGTCCGATCACTTTCGATTGCAGAGACCATCTGACCAGTATCCGTCACGGAGGCTCGGACGCACTAGTCCTCGACCCAATTATTGATGGATTCCACCTTAGGCGAGTCCTCATGGACGGCGGCAGCAGCCTTAACCTGCTCTATTAGGATACATTCCGCAAGATGGGTATTGATCCGTCAAGAATCAAGCCCACCAAAACTACCTTTAAAGGAGTAATAATACCTGGTGTAGAGACCCGCTGCACGAGCTCAATCACATTGGAGGTCGTCTTTGGTTCTCCGGACAACTTCCAAAGCGAGGACTTGATCTTCGACATCGTCCCCTTCAGTAGTGGCTACCATGCACTGCTCGAACAAACCGCGTTCACTTGCTTCAATGCGGTCCCACACTGTGCCTATCTCAAACTCAAAATGCCCGGTCCATGCAGTGTTATAACAGTCAATGGAAACATGGAATGCTCACCCCGTACGGAGGAGCACACCGCGGCCCTGGCAGTGGAGGTACAAGACGGCCTTATCAAGCCAACTATTACATCGGCGGCCAAGCCCCCGGACACTATCAAACGAGTCCAGACTACCCCGCAGCACGACAGTCCAGCTCGTCAGGAGCTTAATTAGCTATTCGGCATCCATCTTAGCCCCAACCGAATTGCGGCATATGTACCATGCATACATCACTACGCATTAAAGATACCATGGGCAAAGATGGAGGCATAATAAAGATAAAGTCCACAATACGGCTAGACCCTATCCGGACACTCATATTTCCTTTTTCTCTTATTTTTATTTTTCCAGGTTCCTTTTCGACGGTACTAAGGGCCCTTTCCTGGGCCCATCATGAAAACCCGATCGTCGACCCTTTCGAAGGATAATACACAAAGGAGAAAAGTAGTGTAAACTTGTGGTAGAGTATCTAAAAGGTCTCTAAATGTCACCTTATCCGTTTTCAGGACCCGTACGCAGCTTTCCCTTGTGCTCGGCATGTAAAATAGCCTTGTTGCTTATCGCATTGTTTGTACAAATATGTTTTGATGTATCAATCAGACTATAGTGGAAGTAGTTCCTAGCCCAACCTATATGGTACTGGCCTATTTCTTAATATGCACATCCCTATTTTTCGTCCGATTGTCATGTACACCTCGGCACGACTTAAACCGCCAGGGGCTCTATCGAGCCACGTACATTTTTTAAACATAAAATAAGTCCAAACACTTCTATAGTACAATTTGGCGTCCCGAATATAACATTATATGCATCGGCTTCGAATCATGTCTTCGGTCAATAGTTGGGTTTCCCGGCTCCTATGGTTACCGCCTTATGTTCCGCTTGTTCCGCTAAGGTAGTAAAGGGAGAAATACTGCGATTGTGTTTTTGGTTCATCCAGATTAACACCTCAGTAGACAAAGCCGAAAAATGACTATCATTTTTGGTTCATCCAGATTAACACCTCAGCGAGACCTGGTCAACTATTTTGTGACTAAGTATAAATCTTTTGCGATTTTTTGCACATCACGCGACAGACCGGCCTTCACCCGGTCGGGCATATACAACACCCAAGTTCAGACAATCGAACAATACTAGGGGTTGCGCCTACACCTTCATCGTCAAACTCCTATGGCTAAGTGAGAGTGTTAAAGCCACATAGTCTGATTGCTTGGTTTGCCGCACTAACACCTCCTTCAAGGACCAAGTCATTGGGTCGAGTGTGTTTATATGCTATTTCGAACACCCTTGTACTACCTAAGTAGGGGCTGAAGCAGACGACTGGCCAACTCTTAGATACCATAAACGGCCGCACAGGAGGAAACATTTTTAAGTAAAACAAGCAACATATCATACATAAGGCCTGTTTCATAATACAACGATTGGACAACATAGATACATTCATTCAAAAATAATGTCCTTCGAACACTGGCCCTCTACAATGCAGGATCCTTCTAGGACGTCCTCGAAATACCGCTCCAGCGTGCGGTGATCTTTTGTAACGCCCCAGATCCGATGCGCCGGGTGTCTTCCAGCTATTCGTCATTGTTGCCATGTCATTGCTTGCGTGTTGCATTTTGCCATGTCATCATCTGCATTTCATCTGCATGCTTTTCAAAACATGCATTCGTTCGGGTCCTCCCAGTTCTCTCTGTTGTCCGTTCGGAGTTCAGACCACACTCGCACGCGCCCGTCGCACCTCTCAGACCTTGCTTTGTGAGAGGGATAAAAATGTTCTCGGAATGGGATGAAAGGTGACGTGCGGTCTTTTTATAGTGTAGGTAGAACGCATGTCAAGAGTCATCGCATTCGGAGTTTGTTTGACTGCCCAACCGTTAAATATATAACCGTGATATAGCCGGTATAGACGTTGGATGGTTTCGGCATCTGAAACCCGTGTCGGGTCGCACTTCATCTCTCTCCTCTCAGCCCAACCCCTCTTCTCAGCCCAACGACAGCCCACCTAGTCCCTCTCCGCTCCGGAGCCGTCCGATGGTGATCGTATGGTCCAAAACGGTCTCAAAACCCCCCTAACCCTAACAAATCTGCTATAAGTAGACCCCCTAGTCCATTTTTGGACATCCCTAGCCTAAATCAAGCCCTCCACCTACATCCTGCCGCAGCCTCCACCCTCCTCCTCGTTTTCCACGCTGGCCAAACCCCCCAACGCCAAGTGGCGCGCCCCCACTGGCCTCCGCTGTCGCAGCCTGCACCCCGGGCCAACCGGGAGGCGCCACGTCGCTCCAGCCCCGCTCCCCGCCGCCGCGGCCCGTGGAACCCAGGCGCGGCCCGCCCCGGGCCCAATCTGGGCCGCACACCAGCCCGCGCGCGCCACCGCTCGCCTGTCCCTGCGCCCCCGTCCGCTCGCTCCTCTGCTCCGGCGTCGTCCCCGCCGCCAGCGCCTCTCCGTCACCCGCAGACGCCTTCCAGCGCCCTTGCCGCCGCGCCAGGGTCAGGCCGGACCCCCGCCTCCTCCTCTCTTCCTTCCCCCCTTCACTTCTCCCTCTGACCCCGGCGGCCCTTCCTCCCGCAGGTAAACGCCGCCGCCAAAGGAGTGTCGCCGCCCGCCGGACCTCATCCCCAACGCCTAGTCGCCAGATCCGGCAGCTCTGGCCTGATCCCGCCGCCTCCATCCCCACCGGTCTCCTCTTTGCTGCCGCGCAGCCTCGCCGGAGTACGGCTCCTCGTCCTCGCCTCCGTTCGCCGCTCGCATCGGATTGGGAGGAGCCCCGATCCATCCGTCGCCCGCGTGGGCTGCGCCCTCCCGAGTGGGCCGGCCTCGTCCGCAGCGTAGCCCAGCCGCGCCACCGTCCTGGGCCGAGCCCAATGGTGAGAGCCCACCAAATCCCGCCCCGGTCACATTTTAGTTATCCCGCGCTCGTCCATTTTTTTCCATAAAACTGCCAAGTCCCAGATTCCATGCATCACCTGAGCATTTTGTACATGGTGTAACTTTGTGCATGTTTACCCTATATTGATGTATAATATATCAAAATGTTCGTTCAGAGATGCTCTTCATTCTGTTCCATTATGAAATTCTTGTTTGAGCTCATCTTGATGCCCTAATCATCGTTGCAAGGGTGCTATATGATGTTAACTGCTGTCTGTTATCATAACTTGGTGATTTATCTTTTTCGTTGCATTTTGTGTGTGCATGCCATGAGCATGAGCTCTACATGTGTTTTGTGCTACTTCATGCCATATTTACAGTGGTTCAATCCATGTATTTTTGTGAGTCTTGTAGTGAGTGCATCGAGCTTGTGAAGTATGGTACTTGCTGTTACTGTTTTTCTAGGCTGAATCTGTTATTTTGTGATGCTACGTAAACCTGCTGCTACAAGTCATTCCATGCATAATATGGAGATGTTCACTAAGGATGTTTTGTTATACATGTCATGCTCTATACATCCATGCCCATGTTTGCATTTATAGCCTTCTGTAGCTTGTTGTAATCTTTCTCTCAAGTTGCTAAATACTGTTGCTGTCATCCTGTTAACATTAAGATCAGTTTTGCCATGCGTTTTTCTATTGATCCATGCAGCATATGGACTTGCTCTTGCCATGCTTAGCTTCATAAACATGCCTTATTACTATTGGTTACCTTGTCATGCCATGTAATACTCTGTGGTGAGTGGTACAAGCTCACCAACATGCCTACTTATCGTTGTTCCTGCCATGTACGAATCTGTCATATCATTTGCCATGTTTACATGGGTGCCATTATATCTTCTGATCCTTTTTGGCTCATGGTCAGTAAAGGACTTTTGTTCTATGTATTTAGTAGTATCATGCCATGCCTTATTTTTCCATGATAAGTTCCTGTAACATGTTGTTTTATAGCTCTAAACATTGCAAGCTGATGTTATTTCTGCTAAGCCTGTAAATTGTTATTATATGCAATCTTGCCATGTGTTTTGGAGCATGTTCTAGTGATTTCTGTAGATAGGTCAGTGTTCATGTTTTGTAATGCATAACCTGTACATCATGTCCATGCCTTTTGTTCTTATGTTGAGGTGTTGTAGCATGTTTTTTTGATGCTTGTAATATGCCTAGTTGCTGTTTTGGACAACTTGTCCTTTAAACTTGTTTAGAGTGTATGTGTTGAACCGTTGCTCCGTTTCGAGTGTGGTCTATATGAAACTTGCTTGGTTTTGCATGTAGTTTCATATTATCATGTTGCATCCTTGTTTTGAGGTGTTTGCTTGATGTTTGTATGCATTTTGCATCAATGTCATGTTTAACTTGTTTTGCTCATATCTTCTAGGCCGTAGCTCCGAACTAAATGAACTTTATATGTAACTTGACTAGAATTTCGTGTAGATCCTCTTGGTGCTCTTTAACTTACTTTTTAACAACTTGAACATAAGGTTTATTCAGATCTGGACCAATTTCGAAATTTGCATATGAGGACTTACTGGATTTGTTATATGTTGTTTCCGGCCTCATTTAAACTTGCTTTGATGTGTTGCTCTTGTTTGCATCATCTCTTGCCATGAGTAGCTTCATGTAGCCTTGTCATGCATCATGCTTGGTTGTGCATCATGTCTTGTATATGTGTGGTGTGTTTACCATGTTGTGTACTTCTTCTCGATAGTTCTCGGTTCGTTGCGATCGTGACGATTCGTTCGTCTACGCTTGGTTCATCTTCGTGGCTTCATCTTCTTCATGGACTCGTTCTTCTTCCTAGAGGGATTTCAGGCAAGATGACCGTCACCCTGGATCTCACTACTATCATTGCTATGCTAGTTGCTTCGTTCTATCGCTTTGCTGCGCTACCTATCATTTGCTCTTCAAGCCTCCCAATTGCCATGTCAGCATCTAACCTTTTTCACCCTTCCTAGCAAACCATTGATTGGCTATGTTATCGCTTTTGCTCAGCCCCTCTTATAGCATTATTAGTTGCAGGTGAAGTTGAAGATTGCTCTATGGTGGACAGGATTATGTTGGGATATCACAATATCTCTTATTTAATTAATGCATCTATATACTTGGTAAAGGGTGGAAGACTCGGCCTTATGCCTGGTGTTTTGTTCCACTCTTGCCTCCCTAGTTTCTGTCATACCGATGTTATGTTCCCGGATTTTACGTTCCTTACATGGTTGCATGATTTATGGGACCCCCTCGACAGTTTGCTTTGAATAAAACTCCTCCAGCAAGGCCCAACCTTGGTTTTACCATTTGCCTCACCACCACCTACATTTCCCTTGGGATTAATTAACATGAGGGTCATCTTTATTATAGCCCCCCCCCCGGGCCAGTGCTTCTCTAAGTGTTGGTCCGAACCGAGCAGCCAACGGGGCCACCTCGGGGAAACTCGAAGTCTGGTTTTACTCGTAGCTTGACTTATCCGGTGTTGCCCTGAGAACGAGATATGTGCAGCTCCTATCGGGATTGTCGGCGCATCGGGTGGCTTTGCTGGTCTTGTTTTACCATTGTCGAAATGTCTTGTAAACCGGGATTCCGAGTCTGATCGGGTCTTCCTGGGAGAAGGTATATCCTTCATTGATCGCGAGAGCTTATCATGGGCTAAGTTGGGACACCCCTGCAGGGTTTAAACTTCCGAAAGCCGTGCCCGCGGTTATGTGGCAGATGGGAATTTGTTAATGTCCGGTTGTAGATAACTTGACACCAGATACGAATTAAAACGCATCAACCATGTGTGTAGCCGTGATGGTCTCTTTTCAGCGGAGTCCGGGAAGTGAACACGGTTTTGGGTTATGTTTGACGTAAGTAGGAGTCCAGGATCACCTCTTGATCATTGCTAGCTTCACAACCATTCCGCTTGCTCTCTTCTCGCTCTTATTTGCGTATGTTAGCCACCATATCATGCTTAGTCGCTGCTGCAACCCCACCACTTTACCGCTTCCTTTCCCATTAAGCTTTGCTAGTCTTGATACCCATGGTAATGGGATTGCTGAGTCCTCGTGGCTCACAGATTACTACAACAACAGTTGCAGGTACAGGTTATGTGATGATCTTGACGCGAGAGCGATGTTACTTGTTTTGGAGTGCTTCTTCTGCTTCTTCGATTAGGGGATAGGTTCCAGGTCGGCAGCCTGGGATAGCAGGGTGGATGTCGTTTGAGTTTTTGTTTGTGTTTCATTCGTAGTCGGATGGTGCTCTTATGTAAGATGATGTTGTATTCATGTGGCATTGTATGCCTTTTGTATGTATCCCCATCTATTATGTAATGTTGATGTAATGATATCCACCTTGCAAAAGCGTTTCAATATGCGGTTCTATCCTTGGTGGGACCTTCGAGTCTCTTTAGGATTGTATCGCATATTGGGCGTGACAAGTTGGTATCAGAGCCTCGACCGACCTTAGGAGCCCCCCTTGTTTGATCGTGTAGCTTGGCCGTTGTTGAGTCTAGAAGAAAACTGATTTCTGAGTCTAGTTATATCGGAGAGTAGGAATTATTTTTACTCCTCAGCCTCTTCGTCACTCTGGTCAGGAATCTTGATGTAGGTGTTTTGAATTACTCCTCTTCCCTTTCAAACTTTCTTTAGGATCACGCAATTGGTTTTCCAATCGTTGGTTCTCAGTTCTTTTTATTCGGTGCATTTCTCATCAAGTTGACTCGAGCCTCTTCATCGTTGCCAAGTTCAATCCTCGGTTCTTTCTCAATGTCGTCCTCAGTTGCCTTCTTTTCCCACCCGCCCACCCCTTTTCCTTCTCAGAGCCGGAGTCCGTAATCGAGTATCCATCCTACTCGTGCGAAGTCTTTAATTTCTTTCCTCAATCATTTCAACCGGTGTTTCTCTTCAAAATATTCGTCGGTTCCCCCTTCCAAGTTGCCTTTGTTTTCCCGCCCTCCCACCCTCTTATTTTCGGAGCCTGAGTCTCTTTC
>NC_041393.1:176323371-176326139 GCF_002162155.2 Triticum dicoccoides | reverse complement strand
AGTCTCTTTCGAGCATCAATTTCATCTGTGTGGAGCCTCTTCAGTCTTTCATAAATTATCTCAACCGGTGTTTTCTCGTCTCGTTTGTCATTCTTCAACTCTTTTTCTTCTCCGGTGGACTCAATTCAAGTTTTTTTCGGGTTGATCATATTCTTTTCCTTGGATCAAGTGTTCTCCTTGCTCGTTTGCCTCTCGCCAGTTTATCCTTCCGAAGTGCTCAAGACATCTCAAGAGATTCGTCTGTCTTCCAATTAATTCGAGGTTGTCACCTCATTCAAATATTTCAATTGTTCCGGTGCATCATCTATCTGTTCAACATCCCTTTCCAATGGTGTTTTTTCTCTCCAGTGGGCCCTAACCCACAAGTCTTTTCCCAGGATCTTACCTGACTCTTTTAATTCCCCCGGAGTTATTCTAATATTCCTTTTAAGTGTGACGTAAGAATGGATCCCACCAGTCACATGCCTTCTTCAAGATCGATTTCAAATCATTTTCATTGTTGGCTCAACCTATTTGTTTTTTTGTTCTCCCGGAGTATCTCAGTAATTTTGGTGTTGTTTCTCGTCGCCATTTGAAGACCGAAGAAGAGTTTTTCCTCTAAATTTTGCCCGTCCTCTCGAAGATTCGTGGTTCTAGCTTCATATCATCCTCTCGAATTATTTCAGTTTGTCAGATATTCTTTCTTACCCATCCGGAGTATTTCAGGAGTTGATTTGATTTTGTTTCACCGGAGGACATCATTCCAGCTATCGTTCTCTAATTATCCTGGTGCTTCATTCAAGTGCTTTTTAATCAGATCTAGTTATTCCCGTTCTCTTGCATCTAAATCCCATCAAACATATTTGTTCTTGTAATTCTTCCGGTGATTATTTCTATTTCGTTAGTCATTTCCGACTTCTAACGGTGGTTCGTTCAAGATTCTTTTTCCTTGATTATCATTTTTATTCAATCGTTCTTTCCAATCCTACCGGTGGTTCATAAACACATTCTCAAGTTTGCGATATGTCACTTCTAAATCCTTTTCAAGAAGGATAAGTAGTATGCTAAATCCATTGCTTGTCATCAATTTAATTTGATGAAGGATAAGCAGACAATAAATCTTATTCTTATTTCCTCAAAGTGAGTAATCCCTTCCTTCGGAGTTTGTTCTTGATGAATAAATTCTAGTTCCAAGTGTTCTCCATCTTTTCTTTTCCGGAGTTCAAATTTCCTCAGCCATTTCGTCGGAACCTCCATCTAAATCATCGCAAGTTTTAATCTTATTCTTTCATCCTTCATTCTATCTCATCATCCTTTTGTTACCAAAGTTCTTCACGGTGGTTCTTCATGATTTAATTCATTCCTCAAGTGTTCATCAAGATTCTTGTAGGCGAAGCTCAAGTATTCTTCTTCTTGCTTCGTGAGGTGCATTTAATTCTCTGTAACTTTTCAAATGGAGTTTTGCATTTCTTCTTTCTTCCCAGTTATTTAATCTTTTCCGCTCGTGGTCGGTTATCAGCTCATAAATTTTGAGATGTTATCCATAAGTCCACATCAAGCTTATTCTTTCGTTGTTGATTTTCTCAACAACACCATTCAATCCTTCTAAATTCTTTTCATTCAATTCTCTTTCAATTCTTTCTGGAGGTTTTGTGTCATGTCTTCATCAAGTATCATTCCGTCCTCTCAAGCTCGTGTCCTATTCCTCCATGTTTCAGCCGGAGTGCTGCCTAAATCCTTTCAGTCTTATTCGTTTCTTATCTTGTACTAACCGGAGTGGTTTCATAGTCTATCTGATTCCGTGAGCTTTTGATTCTCGTCATTCTCGTTGTTCCTCTCTCCTTCTCGAGCGCTCTCGATTCTTTGCTTCTTCTCTCGAGTTTTTGTTTCACCTCATCCTCTTTTCCTCCCGTCTCGGTCCTAAGATCTCGGGACGAGATCTCTTGTTAGTGGAGGAGTGTTGTAACGCCCCGGATCCGATGCGCCAGGTGTCTTCCAGCTATTCGTCGTTGTTGCCATGTCATTACTTGCGTGTTGCATTTTGCCATGTCATCATCTGCATTTCATCTGCACGCTTTTCAAAACATGCATCCGTTTGGGTCCTCCCAGTTCTCTCCATTGTCCATTCGGAGTTCAGACCACACTCGCACGCGCCCGTGGCACCTCTCAGACCTTGCTTCGTGAGCGGGATAAAAATGTTCTCGGAATGGGATGAAAGCTGGCGTGCGGTCTTTTATAGTGTAGGTAGACCGCATGTCAAGTTTCATCGCATTCGGAGTTCGTTTGACCGCCCAACCGTTAAATATATAACCGCGATATAGCTGGTATAGACGTTGGATGGTTTCGGTATCTGAAACCCGTGCCGGGCCGCACTTCATCTCTCTCCTCTCAGCCCAACCCCTCTTCTCAGCCCAACGGCAGCCCACCTAGTCCCTCTCCGCTCCGGAGCCGTCCGATGGTGATCGTATGGTCCCAAACGCTATCAAAACCCCCCTAACCCTAACAAATCTGCTAAAAGTAGACCCCCTAGTCCATTTTTGGACATCCCTAGCCTAAATCTAGACCTCCACCTACATCCTGCCGCAGCCTCCACCCTCCTCCTCGTTTTCCGCACCGGCCAAACCCCCCAACGCCATGTGGCGCGCCCCCACTGGCCTCCACCGCCGCAGCCGGCGCCCCGGGCCAACCAGGAGGCGCCACGTCGCTCCAGCACCGCTCCCCGCCGCCGCGGCCCGCGGAACCCAGGTGCGGCCTGCCCCGGGCCCGATCTAGGCCGCGCCCCGGCCCGC
>NC_041393.1:176263499-176322980 GCF_002162155.2 Triticum dicoccoides | reverse complement strand
GGACCCCCGCCTCCTCCTATCTTCCTTCCCCCCCTTCACTTCTCCCTCTGACCCCGGCGGCCCTTCCTCCTGCAGGTAAACACCGCCGCCAAAGGAGCGCCTCCGCCCGCCGGACCTCGTCCCCGACGCCTAGTCGCCAGATCCGACAGTTCCGGCCGGATCCCGCCGCCTCCATCCCCGCCGGTCTCCTCTTCGCTGTCGTGCAGCCTCGCCGGAGTACGTCTCCTCGTCCTCGCCTCCGTTCGCCGCTCGGATCGGATCGGGAGGAGCCCCGATCCATCAGTCACCCGCGTGGGCCGCGCCCTCCCGAGTGGGTCGGCCTCGTCTGCAGCGCAGCCCAGCCGCGCCACCGTCCTGGGCCGAGCCCAATGGTGAGATCCCACCAAATCCCGCCCCGGTCACATTTTAGTTATCCCGCGCTCGTCCATTTTTTTCCATAAAACTGCCAAGTCCCAGATTTCATGCATCACATGAGCATTTTGTACATGGTGTAACTTTGTGCATGTTTACCCTATGTTGATGTATAATATATCAAAATGTTCGCTGAGAGATGCTCTTCATTTTGTTCCACTGTGCCATGCTTGTTTGAGCTCATCTTGATGCCCTAATCATCGTTGCAAGAGTGCTATACGATGCTAACTGATGTCTGTTATCATAACTTGGTGATTTTTCTTTTTCGTTGCATTTTGTGTGTGCATCCTATGAGCATGAGCTCTACATGTGTTTTGTGCTACTTCATGCCATCTTTACAGTGGTGCAATCGATGTATTTTTGTGAGTTTTGTAGTGAGTGCATCGATCTTGTGAATTATGGTACTTGCTGTTACTGTTTTGCTAGGCTGAATCTGTTATTTTGTGATGCTATGTAAACCTGCTTGTCGGTGTACTAGAATAGGGGTACCCTAGCACCCCGAACTTGTGCACGGGCAGTTGCAGCGCCCCGCGGCAAGGCTTGCCGGGCGACCGCCAAGGTCCTCCGTGGTTCCCTTGGAGCCATTCAAGAACAAAGTATTTAAGCTCAGGAGACAAGGCCCCGGCAAGAGGAGCTTGCCGGGAAGGCCAACCAAGGCATTCCAAGGAACTTGCCGCGACGCGCCACGCGCTCCGGCAAAGCAACAAGGCCCCGGCAAGAGGAGCTTGCCGGGAAGACTAACCAAAGCATCTCGAGGCCCGGTGGGCGACAAGCTTCCGGGCCCGGCAAGACAACGGCCGCGGCAAGGCGCTTGCCGCGGCAGGCGGCCACTCTGTACCCACGCTCCAGCGCATCCACCAACGTGTCGCTCTGAGGGCCTTTCCAGACGCGCGTGGCGGATGGCTGTGCAGCCAGCGGTGCACAGTGGCATGCGAAGCTGACAAGATCGCCATCGTGGCGAACGGTGGCGCCCCTAATGGTCCTTTTCTACACTGTTTGGGCGACTCAGACGGGCATTTAATGCCCTTGTCCCCTGCCGTTAGGGTTAGGTAGGGTGTAATGTACAAATAACTGTACCAACCACCTTTGCTTTTTACATTTGTACCCTTCTCTGCGTTGCCACCTGTCGGTGACCCCTTGAGCGTATAAAAGGAGGCCCATGCACAACGTAGAGGGGGTTCGGAACCTAGAAACACACACAAGGTTCGGTTCATTCGAAGCCAGAAAACACTTAGCTCTCTCTCGAGCAGGAACACAATACAATTAGACAAGCAGTAGTAGGAGTGTTATCTCTCGGGAGAGCTCCGAAGCTGGGTAAACTGCTCGTGTGCATCGCCTCAATCTGCTCTTCGTGCCATCTCCGCCCCCCGCCGAACCGAAAGGGGCCCGGTCTGCCGGCCCCATAGGTGTTCGTGGATCAGTTTCCACGACATCTATGGCGCGCCAGGTAGGGGGCGTCGAGATTGCGTGAACCTGATCCGGCGTTCACACGAGCTAGATCTTCATTTTCTTCATCGACATGCCACCGAAGAAGAAGACTTCGGCGGCAGCTGCTCCGTCCACGTCACTTCCGCCACCGCTGGAGCAAGCGGGTGGTGGAATGGACGCCGATGGAAGAATGGACGTTGACGAGGAAGCTCACGACGCTGCTAGGCCCAAGGGCAAGGCCGCGCAGACCTCGACGTCCGCGATTGTTCCGCGCCCATCTCAGGATGCGCAGGACCAACAGCGTCATGGCACACGCAGTGCCATACACATGATAGGCCAAGACCAAGCTGGTGGATCCCGGGGCGCTCAAGACCAACATGCACGCCAGCGTGCTGGCGCAAGCGAGGCACGGTCGCCTGGACGGGATACTGCTCCTTCTAACATAGTTAGAAGTCTGAGCACGTCCCGCTCCTCGTGCCGTCCTCCACTGCCACCCACCACTCCAGCAGAAGCTTTGGCGCGAGCTCAACTGCTCCTGGATTACCCTCCAACGTCGGACAAGATCGACGAATGGAGGGCCACCATTCAGAGTCTCATCGGCTACGCCAATGGCGACACTCCGCGGCAGCCGAGCGCGTCGCCGCCGCGGCAGGGTTGCCGGGCGCGAGCCGGTGGCGACGAAACTGGTGGGGGTGCAACCACCATGCAATCACCACCCCGAAGGCCAAGATCGCCGACTCGCCGGATCCACCTCGACAGCGACTCCACCGCATCGTCGGATCCACGAGCTCGTCGCAATCAGCGCCAAGTTCTTCATGATCGACAACAAGAAGACGCTCGTACTCGCATCGAGCGCCGAAGAGAAGCGCGACGTCAATCCGACAATCGCGCTAGGCCCTCTGTTGACATGCATGCGCCAGGAGAACCAGGCGACTTGCCGTACGCGGTAGGTTGCCCTGCGTTCACTCGTGAGCTGCGACAAGTCCAGTGGCCCAGCACGAAGAACTTCAAGCCAGACGTACCGAAGAAGTACGACGGCAAGACACATCCGTCGGAGTTCCTCAGCATCTACACCATTGCGGTGCAGGCTGCCGGGGGACGAGACGACAAGATCCTTGCCAACTACTTCCCGCTGGTGCTCAAACCCAACGTCAGATCCTGGCTGATGCACTTGCCGGACAACTCCATATCCTCTTGGACTGATCTGTGCCATCAGTTTGTCGGCGCCTTCACAGGCGGCCACAAGCCTCATGGCCAAGAGAGTGACCTTCATTTGCTCGCCCAGAAGGAAGGAGAACCCCTGCGCAAGTACATTCAGAGATTCAGCAGTGTGCAGCACAACATCCCAGACGTCCACCCTGCCACGGTGATCAGCGCGTTCCATCAGAACGTGCGAAACCGCAGGATGCGGGAAGAAATGGTGATGTGCAAGATCAGAGATGTCAGTGAGCTGTATGCCCTGGCCGACAAGTGTGCACGTGCTGAGGAAGGGAGGAGACTCCCCGGAGAGAACATAGGAGCAGGAGGATCTGACAGTGAAGATGCTGCCCCGGCAAGGAAAAACCGGCGGCGGAACAACAGGAAGAGGAAAGGCAAAGAGGTGTTAGCTGTTGAGCAGTCCGGCAACGGTGGTGGCGCCAAGAAAGCCAAAGCTGGTGACTCCGGCAAGGAGGTTGCCGCGGAGGTGGCGGTCACCGACAAGCAGGACGGCACCAACAAGCAGTATTGCAAGATCCACCGCACCAAGGGCCACGATCTTCAGAGCCACAAGAAAGTCGAGCAGCTTGTTGAGCAACAGAAAGCTGAATACGAGCGGCGCGACAAGGAGAAGGCCCAGGAAGGTGCTGGAGGATCTGGCAAGAAACGTCCCGGCCGAGGAGGACGCCGCGGCAAGGCCAAGCAGCGGCAAGGAGACAGACCTCCTCGCGGCCGCGACAAGGATGAGGACGACGATGACGATGAAGACCTGGATGATGAGGAGACTGATGAGCAGGAGTTCCAGAAAGCCATAGAGGTCTTGTGCGTTGACGGTGGTGCTTCTCTGCATACTTCACACCGCCAGCTCAAGCAGTGGGTGCGAGAAGTTAATGCAGCAGAACCACCCGTCGAGTCACGCAAGCCTCTGAAATGGTCCAGCACGCCTATCATCTTCGATATTGAGGACCACCTTGATCGCATAACTGCGGTCGGGTGCTTGCCGATGTTGGTTTCACCAACTATCCGCAACCTCAAGGTCACCAAGATGTTAGTTGACGGCGGGGCCGGCTTGAACCTGATCTCCTCCGCGGTACTCCAGAAACTCCAGATCCCTGACAGCGAGCTTGAAGAGACCGGCACGTTCCAAGGAATCAACCCGGGAAGAAGCAAGCCGAAGGGAAAGATCACGTTGCCGGTAACATTTGGCAGCGAGCTGAACTTCAGGACTGAGAGGGTTACGTTTGATGTTGCTGATTTTCCATTGTCCTACAATGGAATCCTTGGCCGTCCAGCACTCGCCAAGTTCATGGCAGCCTCTCACTATGCGTACAACGTACTGAAGATGCCAGGCCCGATAAGTGTCATCTCTGTCCCTGGCAACAAGAAGGATGCCCTTATCTGTGCTGACAAGATCTACCGGGAAGCAGCAGCCGCAGCAGAACGCAAGACACTTTCCGCTGAAGCTCCCGGGAGGAAGAAGAAGACCAAGTCCGGCAAGAGCTCTGATGCCCACTTCGGCAAGCGCACCTCTTCGGAGTACTGCGCTACCGTCGAGGATGCACCATCGAGCTCCACCGGCAAGTGTAAGAAGGTGATGGCAGCTCCACCTGAGACCAAGAAAGTGTCCGCCAAGGAGGACGGCACTGGTGGTACCTTCACCATCAGTGCCACTCTCGACCCCAAATAGGAAAGCGCGCTTGTTGCTTTCCTGCGGGCGAATGTCGACGTGTTTGCATGTCAACCGTCTGGCATCCCCGGCGTTCCCAGGAAAGTAATTGAGCACCACCTTGCCGCCTGTCCTCATGCGTGGCCCGTCAAGCAGAAAGTCAGGAAACAGGCAGTGGAGCGCCAAGAATTCATCGCAGAAGAGATCAAGAAGTTGGAAGCAGCAGGCCTTGTCAGAGGAGTGCTCCATCCCATGTGGCTGGCCAATCGTGTTGTCGTGCGCAAAGCTAACAGGAAATGGAGACTTTGTATCGACTTCACTGATGTTAATAAAGCTTGTCCCAAAGACCCATTTCCCTTGCCGCGCATTGACCAGATTGTTGACTCCACGGCCGGATGTGATTTACTTTCATTTCTTGATGCATACTCAGGATACCATCAGATCTTCAAGGCAGAAGAGGATGAAGAGAAAACCGCATTTATCACCTCGTGTGGCACGTATTGCTTCGTACGGATGCCTTTCGGTTTGAAGAATGCTGGTTCAACATTCGCAAGGGTAGTCCACCACGCTTTTGAGCCGCAGATGCACAGAAATGTGGAAGCCTACATGGATGACATAGTGGTCAAAAGCAAGGACAGGGCGACCCTGATTCAAGATTTAGACGAAACATTCGCAAATCTGCACAAGATCAACCTCAAGCTTAACCCCGAGAAGTGCGTGTTTGGACTCCCTTCCGGCAAGCTTCTCGGGTTCTTCGTGTCTCAGCGGGGAATTGAAGCCAATCCCGACAAGATCAAGGCCATTGAGCAGATCGAAGCACCAAAGCGCGTCAAGGATGTACGAAGACTTGCCGGTTGCGTGGCTGCTCTCAGCAGGTTTATCTCTAGATCTGCTGAGCGCGCCCTGCCATTTTTCAAAATACTGAAAAAGGCAGGTCCAATGAAATGGACTCCGGAGGCGGAGGCTGCGCTGCAGGACTTGAAGAGATACCTGTCATCCACTCCAACACTTGTCGCACCTAAGCCACAAGAGAAGTTGCTGCTGTATATAGTGGCAACCAATCAAGTGGTTAGTGCTGCGTTAGTGGCGGAGAGGGAGGCAGATGATGAGCCAGCAACCACGGCAGATGCATCCAGCGACAAGCAGGGGGCTTCGCCGACAAGCTCTGGTCCCGACAAGGATGGATCTGCGCAGGAGCATGATAAGATGCAGAAGAGAATGCTGCAGCGCCCAGTTTACTTTGTCAGTTCCCTTCTACAGGGGGCTAGGTCAAGGTACTCTGGCGTGCAGAAGTTGCTTTTCGTCCTCCTCATGGCCTCGAGAAAGCTGCGCCATTACTTCCAAGCACATGAGATCACAGTCGTCACTCGCTTTCCGCTGAAGAGGATACTGCAAAATCCAGAAGCGACAGGCAGGATTGTCGAGTGGGCGCTGGAACTGTCAAGCTTTGGCCTCAAGTTTGAGAGCACTTCAACTATCCAAAGCAGAGCATTGGCAGAGTTCATAGCAGAATGGACGCCAACACCAGATGAAGAAATTCCAGAGACGAGCATCCCCGTCAAGGAGGCAAGCAAAGAGTGGCTGATGTACTTCGATGGTGCCTTCTCGCTGCAAGGCGCCGGTGCGGGAGTACTGCTTGTTGCACCCACCGGAGAGCACCTCAAGTACGTAGTCCAGATGCACTTTCCCAAGGAGCAAGCAACCAACAATACTGCAGAGTATGAAGGGTTGCTTGCCGGTCTCAGGATCGCTGCAGACCTTGGGATCAAGAAGCTCATTGTCAGGGGTGACTCACAGCTTGTCGTCCGCCAAGTGAACAAGAACTACCAGAGTCCATTGATGGAAGCGTATGTTGATGAAGTGAGAAAGCTAGAAGAGCACTTTGACAGCCTACAGATGGAGCATGTTCCAAGAGCTCAGAATGACATTGCTGATGGCCTGTCAAAGTGCGCCGCACTAAAGTTGCCTGTGGAACTAGGGATCTTTGTGCTCAAGCTGACTCAACCATCTGTAACACCGTCAACTGGACAAGGCAAGAAGGGGAAGTTGATTTCTGGTGACTACTTTTCGGCAGAGCTCCCAGAAGCCGCCGCCAAGAAGGTCCCCAAGATCAACACCAAGAGTGCTGAGGAGCAGTCTGCTCCGGCAAGCCTTATGGTTTGTTCCATTGAAGCAGACGCTCCCGACAAGTTTTGCCCCGGCAAGCTTGCTGGGGAACATCAAGCTCCGGCAGGGCCGCAAGTCCTTGCCGTAGAAGCGGATGTTTCCGCAGCAGCAGATGTGCCTTTAGTCCTTGTTGTCGAGCCACAAGCTCCAGCATGGGCACAGCAGATTGTCCATTTCCTTCAGACAGGAGAACTTCCCGAAGAGCAAGAAGAAGTGGAAAAAGTAGCCCGACAGTCAAGTATGTACCAGTTTGTCAATAGCATACTGTACAGAAGAAGACTCAACGGTGTGAAATTGAAGTGTATTTGCCGGGAAGATGGACAAAAGCTGTTGGCAGAGATATATGGAGGCATATGTGGCCACCACATTGGCGCAAGAGCACTTGCCGGCAAGGTTTCTTTTGGCCAACAGCCCTCCAGGATGCAACTGCACAAGTAACCAAGTGTGAAGCGTGCCAGTTCCATTCCAAGCAGATACACCAGCCAGCTCAAGCTCTCCAGACGATCCCTTTATCCTGGCCATTTTCGGTCTGGGGGCTCGACATCCTCGGCCCCTTCCCCTGAGCTGTCGGGGGCTTTGAGTACTTGTACGTTGTAATCGACAAGTTCACAAAGTGGCCGGAAGTGGAACCAGTGAGGAAGGTGACAGCACAGTCAGCAGTCAAGTTCTTCAGGTCAATTGTTTGCCGTTTCGGGATCCCTAACAGGATCATCACCGACAACGGCATGCAATTCACGAGCCGCACCTTCATGTAGTACGTCCAAGACCTTGGCGCCAAGGTCTGCTTCGCTTCTGTTGCTCATCCGAGAAGCAACGGTCAAGCGGAGAGGGCAAATGCTGAAGTGTTGTGCGGGCTCAAGACCAGAACTTTCGACAGGCTGCGCAAGTGCGGAAGAAACTAGATCGAGGAGCTGCCGATGGTTCTTTGGTCAATCAGGACGACGCCAAATCGAGCCACTGGCCAGACGCCTTTCACTCTAGTCTATGGAGCAGAGGTAGTTCTCCCCACGGAACTCGTATACGGATCGCCTCGAGTGCTCGCTTATGATGAGCTTGAGCAAGAGCAGCTACGACAAGATGACGCGCTGCTCCTTGAGGAAGATCATCTTCGGGCTGCTGTACGAGCTGCTCGATACCAGCAAGCTTTGCGCCGCTACCATAGCCGCAAAGTTAAGGCCAGAAGCTTCGAGGAAGGCGACCTTGTTCTTCGGCGCGTTCAGTCCGCCAAGAATTCCAACAAGTTGACGCCAAAGTGGGAAGGCCCTTATCGGGTGAAACGAGTCACTAGGCCCGGCGCTGTCCGCCTTGAGACCGAAGATGGCACTCCGGTGAGCAACTCCTGGAATATTGAGCATCTTCGTAAGTTTTACCCGTAGGGCGCGGCTGCCGGAACCCGTTCCAGCAACCACCTTTTGTACAAGTCTTGCCTCTGTTGCATGTAATCCTTTGTACAAAGCCGGGCGCAGATCACGTGCATAAATAAAGCTCATGTGCTCCGCACATCCTGTCGATTTCATGCATTGTTTTCTTTCTTGCATACGTTATCTGACACTTTGTGCAGCACCCACACCCGGTAAGCAATAACGAGCCAAAAGGCTCCATATCATTATTTTCTCTTATTTCTTCTTCTCAGCAAAGAAAAGGAAGGTTCCTTCGCACACAAGTTTGCCGGGGGGGAGGAGAAGATTATGATGTGGACCAGGCGTCGTTCAAGCGAGTTCCGCCTTGCCGGGAAGCAAACGACAGAAAAGCTAAGTTGCCAAAGTTTGAGCAATCAGTTTCTAAATTTTTAAGTTATCTTCCTCGAACGACCATGCTTTGTATGGAAAACCTGTGCGCGGAGGAACCAACTCATAGCTAGTTGCGCCCTTACTTTGTTTCGAGTCCGCTCAACAACTTAAGTGTGTTGCATCTAGTTGCGACAAGGTTTCTTGTTGGAAGCGGCACCGCCAACAGGCTGCTGACGTTCCGCACTCAGCACTCGCGGCTCGGGTGCCTGCGCCGACAAGTCCCCTAAAAGCGTAGGGTAAAAGCATACAAAGGAAGGAATCTAGTAGAGGAAATAACGTAGCAATTGATAACAGAAATAAAGTTATATTACAAGATAACTTGTCGCGGCTCTAACAGACTGTTTTCATAACATGATTAGCAGCGACAAGGGAAAGCAAGAAATGGGCGGCCTAGTCTACGCGATCGCCCTCAACCCTCTTGATCTCGCTCACCTTGTCCACAATGGGTGTGACAAGGGCCTTGAGCGCGTCCCGATCGGCGTCTGGCGGCAAGGACTTGAGGACGTTGGTGAAGCTGAGGCCTAGATTGCGGAAGGCCACCTTCATCAGCACCTTCTGGAGAACTCCTGCGCAGATCCTGCGCGACTCGTCGGCCAGCTGCTTTGGGATCCTCTCCCGGAGCCACTGGAGTGCCGTCGCCACGCCCTTGAAGAATAGGCTGAGCTTGGCGCTGGGTTGGAGATTCTCGTCGGAGGGATACCCAAAGTCCTCCATCCCCACCTGCGCCAGCTCCTCGTCGATGACTGCGGCGATATTCACCAGACCCTCAGTCCAGTGCTCCACAGTCTCTCTAAATGAGTTCTGGGTAACGGCGATGCTCTCCAGCAGCGCCTTGTCAGCCTTGACCTTCTCCAACAAGGTCTTCTCCCGCTCCTTGGCGTCATCCAGCGGCTGCGTCAGCGTGGCCAGCTTCAACTCCAGGTCTGCATTGGTATCCTTGGCGGCGCTGAGCTCCTTGCCCCTCTCAGCGAGAAGACCTTGCAGCTCACCATGGGCGGCAGCATCCTTCTCACGCTCACGCTTGAGCGCGGCAAGCTCCTCGCCACTCTTCCCGATGTTGGCCTCCAGTTGCGCCACCTTCCCCTCCAGCTCTTTCTTGGTGGCCTCTGCGGTTGTGGCAGCATCCTTTGCTTCCTTGAGCGCCCCGCCAAGTGCTTGCTCGCGCTCGGCGAGCTCCTCCTCATAGCTGTCGAGGTTGGCCTTCCGCTGCACCAATTCGCCTTCTCGCGCGGACTACTTCTCGGCGGCCAGCCTTTGTTCCTCCTCAGCTTCGGCCTTCTCGAGAAGGAAGGCCGTGCGCTCCTCGGCGAGTCGCTCCCGCTCCTGTGTCAGGGACCGGAGAGCTTCTTGATTGTGGCCCCGGAGCTCCTCCGCGCGCTTCTCCATATCAACTCCCGCCTTCGCGACAAGCGCTTCCCGGGAAGCCAGCTTGGCTTGTCGTGCGCGGTAGAGTGACAGTAGCTTCCGCAGCAGCTGCTCCTCCTCAGGCTTGCCACTGCTGCTGCTTGGCGCGTTGACCAATGACAGCCCAGCAGAGGCGAGCCCCTCCTCATCGAAAGCTTCTCCTTCGGCCGGCGCCCTAGAGCTCGACACCCAGGGAAGCTTGATGAAGATCCCGTCGCCGGCCTTCAAGTAGGCGTCGGGCTGGGGCTCCTCGGAGCCCGGCTCCGCAGCAGCGGCAGAGGGATGAGCGGTCGGCGCAGCGCCTGGCGCTCCTGCGGCCTCAGGGTCGTCAGTGCGATCACCCGACCCCTCGCCGGCTTCTGCGGCGGCAGCCTTGGCGGCCTCCTCGCCGGTGGTCTCATCAGCACCGGCCCCTTCTTCGTTGGTGGAGGCGTCGTCAGTGCTGCCACGCGACCTCCTCGCCGGTGCCCTCTGTCTCCATTGGCTCAGCAGCAGATGCGTCTGAAGAACGAAGAAGGGAGAAAAGTCAAGCAAATATGCAAGAAGAAGATCAGAAGAAGAAGAATCCAAGGGAAGTTTTTAGGCAAGTGGATTACCTGTACCAGGATCTGCAGTTGCGGTCTCGGCCACCGTAGGATCGACGGTGCTGTCCCTTGCCGGAGAACTGCCCCTTGCCGGAGAGTTCTCCCTTGCCGGAGAGCGCTCCCTTGCCGGGGACCCCTCCCTTGGCGGTGTAGTCGAAGCAGATGGCGCTTCGGGACCAGCTTCCGGGCGCTCCTGATGTGGTTGCTCTACTCCTACACAAATCAACAAGCAAGATATCAACAAAGGAAAAAGCACTCATGCGCGCCTGACAGCAGGAAGCAAACTATGAACTTACGCTGGGGGCTGTGCTGGGGGCTGCTTTGGGGAGTGGTTGCCGGATCCGTCAAGGTGGTCTCGGACCCACCCCCTGCCGACACAGTGGGGTCATCCTCGATGACGATCACCCCGGCCTTGGCTCTCTTCGCCGCTCTCTGCGCCAGCGTCCTGAAAAGAAAGGGGTTCAGATTGAAGCAAGTCAGATACATGATAAAAACAGCAAGATTGAAGAACTACAAGAGCACCAAAGAAACTTACTCTTCTTCCTCCTCATCGGAGCTGAGCGCGGAAAGATCGAAGTCCGGCTCCCCTCCGGTGCGGCGAGGCGGAGGAGTAGGATCCCTTGCCCGCTTGGTGGGGGCAGTGGCGGTGGACCGGGAAGATCCCGCTCCAGTTGCCGCTGCTACGTGAGGCGCTCCCGCGGCAACATTGCTTGCCGCGGTAGAGCGTGTCGCACGGCTTGGCGGCTGTTGACCCGGCTGCCGCCCCGCTACGTCCACGGCCCTGCGAAGACGCCTTCTTGGCGGGGCCGGGGGCTCCGCCTGCGGCAAGCTTTCTGAAGGCTCGGGCTCTTCTTCGCCGGCCTCGCTCGGCTCAGCTTCAGAGCCGGCAAGATCTTCCTCGCCAATGAACTCCGCGCGCTCGGCAAGGTTTGCCACCTCTACCGCCTCCGCCTCCTCCACGGTGAACCCGAACGCGCCCGCGGCAACTGCGGCCGCAACCTCTTCCGCCCAAGTGGCGATGCGCTGCAGCTCCTCGTCGGTGGTGTCACGGGTGAGGCTCTTCTGCTCGTCAGCGCGGACCGGCACTTCTTCCAAGTTGTCGAAGAACGCTTGCACGATGTCATCCGCAGGCTCTTGCCAAGTTGGAACGATTCCGTGTGAATCGCACAACGGCATCATGGCGCGGATCCGGTCAAGCGAAGAGTTATTTCCCAATGGAACTACGCCCCTCGGTAGCATGAATGGGTTCTGGGGATCGCGTTTGAACAACTCCAGGAGCATCGCATCCAGCTCCAGGACGGTGAAATTGTAGTTGAGGCCCGGCCGCAGCCTCATGATGTCCGCCGAGTTCTTGAATTCCCAGGCGGGCCTCCCCCTCTCCTGCAGAGGGGCGATGCGGCGGTGGAGGAAATCTGCGCCTACAGCGCCTACAGTGAGCCCGGCAAGCCTGAGGCGGAGGATCCTAGTGATGGCGATCTTCAGCCTCTCATCTTCCGGGGCCACGTTGCTCCAGTCATTGCCGCGCACTATTGGGGCTTGGCGCACGGCGGTGAAGGGCTGCGGATTCTCCTCGATGATCCAGCACCACTCCGCTCTCCACTCCTCCCACTTGCTGCGGAGCTCACCCTCCAAGTACGCCTCCTTCTTGCCGACTCTCGAGATCCAGGCGATCCCTCCGGCAAGCGGCTCTCCTCTCTCGACCCGAGGCATGAAGAAGTGGCGGAAAAGGGCAACATTGGGATGGACTCCGACAAAGTTTTCGCACAAATGTGCGAAAACTGCCATGGTCAGAACGGCGTTGGGGGTGAAATCAAGGAGGCAGAGGCCGTAGGTGTTCATGATATCGCAGAAGAACTCCGAGAAGGGCGGGTAGAGCCCGCAATAGAAGAACAGCGTGAAGAATGGGTACCCGTTTGGAGCCAGTTCAGAAGCAGCGGCCGGGAGTACCCTCGTGCGCGGATGCGCACGCGTATCCGTCGCCCAAAAGAGGTAGAAGTACTCCCTCAGCTCCTTCGCGCCGAGCTGAGGTGAGAAGATCGCCCGCTCCTTCCGCAGCGCCGCGAGCCGCTGTGCCTCGGCCGACTTCACGCCCTTCCCCTTGTCGGCTTTCGGAGCCATGGCGGAGGTGGTGGGGGAGGTCGACGGCGTTGGTGGTGCTGGTGGCAATGGGGGGCGGAGCGCTGCTCTCTCGGCTTGGTGAAGAAAGGAGGAGCGGCGGAGGTTTGTGGAGATGGAGTAGTAGCAACCAGCGAGGGGGAACGAACTGCCCCTGTTTCCTCTGCTTATAAAGAGGGAAGGGGCGGACGTTTCGCCCTTCCGAATAAAGAACCACCCACGATCTCTCCCACGATGCCGCATTCAACGCGTTCCGTTAGGGGAGAGCGCGATGGATACGGAGCGAGATTCGGCGTGGCCCAGTCCGCGTGTGCCCGTGCCCTGTCTTGGGCCTGGCCCAACAGCGCTCGGCACCGTGTATGGCCCAGGCCCGGGGGCTCCTGTCGGTGTACTAGAATAGGGGTACCCTAGCACCCCGAACTTGTGCACGGGCAGTTGCAGCGCCCCGCGGCAAGGCTTGCCGGGCGACCGCCAAGGTCCTCCGTGGTTCCCTTGGAGCCATTCAAGAACAAAGTATTTAAGCTCAGGAGACAAGGCCCCGGCTGCTTCGGAGCTCTCCGGAGAGATAACACTCCTACTGTTGCTTATCTGATTGTATTGTGTTCTTGCTCGAGAGAGAGCTAAGTGTTTTCTGGCTTCGAATGAACCGAACCTCGTGTGTGTTTCTAGGTTCCGAACCCCCTCTACGTTGCGCATGGGCCTCCTTTTATACGCTCAAGGGGTCACCGACAGGTGGCAACGTAGAGAAGGGTACAAATGTAAAAAGCAAAGGTGGTTGGTACAGTTATTTGTACAGTACACCCTACCTAACCCTGACGGCAGGGGACAAGGGCATTAAATGCCCGTCTGAGTCGCCCAAACAGTGTAGAAAAGGACCGTTAGGGGCGCCACCGTTCGCCACGATGGCGATCTTGTCAGCTTCACATGCCACTATGCACCGCTGGCTGCACAGCCATCTGCCACGCGCGTCTGGAAAGGCCCTCAGAGCGACATGTTGGTGGATGCGCTGGAGCATGGGTACAGAGTGGCCGCCTGCCGCGGCAAGCGCCTTGCCGCGGCCGTTGTCTTGCCGGGCCCGGAAGCTTGTCGCCCACCGGGCCTCGAGATGCTTTGGTTAGTCTTCCCGGCAAGCTCCTCTTGTCGGGGCCTTGTTGCTTTGCCGGAGCGCGTGGCGCGTCGCGGCAAGTTCCTTGGAATGCCTTGGTTGGCCTTCCCGGCACTGCTGCTACAAGTCATTCCATGCATAATCTGGAGATGTTCACTAAGGATGTTTTGTTATACATGTCATGCTCTATACATCCATGCCCATGGTTGCATTTATAGCCTTCTGTAGCTTGTTGTAATCTTGCTCTCAAGTTGCTAAATAATGTTGCTGTCATCCTGTTAACATTAAGTTCAGTTTTGCCATGTGTTTTTCTATTGATCCATGCACCCTATGAACTTTATCTTTCCATGCTTAGCTTCATAAACATTCCTTATTACTATTGGTTGCCTTGTCATGCCATGTAATACTCTTGTGTGAGTGGTACAAGCTCACCAACATGCCTACTTATCGATGTTCCTGCCATGTATGAATCTGTCATATCATTTGCCATGTTTACATGGGTGCCATTATATCTTCTGATCCTTTTTGGCTCATGGTCAGTAAAGGACTTTTGTTCTATGCATTTAGTAGTATCATGACATGCCTTATTTTGCCATGATAAGTTCCTGTAACATGTTGTTTAATAGCTCTAAACATTGCAAGCTGATGTTATTTCTGCTAAGCCTGTAAACTGTTATTATTTGCAATCTTGCCATGTGTTTTGGAGCATGTTCTAGTGATTTCTGGAGATAGGTCTGTGTTCATGTTTTGTAATGCATAACCTGTACATCATGTCCATGCCTTTTGTTCTTATGTTGAGGTGTTGTAGCATGTTGTTTTGATGCTTGCAATATGCCTAGTTGCTGTTTTGGACAGCTTGTCCTTTAAACTTGAACCGTTGCTCCGTTTCGAGTGTGCTCTATATGGAACTTGCTTGATTTTGCATGTAGTTTCATATTATCATGTTGCATCCTTGTTTTGAGGTGTTTTCTTGATGTTTGTGTGCATTTTGCAGCAATGCCATGTTTAACTTGTTTTGCTTATATCTTCTAGGCCGTAGCTCCGAACTAAGTGAACTTTATATGTAACTTGACTAGAATTTCGTGTAGATCCTCTTGGTGCTCTTTAACTTATTGTTTAACAACTTGAACATAAGGTTCATTCAGATATGGACCAATTTCGAAATTTGCATGAGGACTTACCGGATTAGTTATATGTTGTTTCCGGCCTCATTTAAACTTGCTTTGATGTGTTGCTCTTGTTTGCATCATCTCTTGCCATGAGTAGCTTCATGTAGCCTTGTCATGCATCATGCTTGGTTGTGCATCATGTCTTGTATATGTGTGGTGTGTTTACCATGTTGTGTGCTTCTTCTCGATAGTTCCCGTTTCGTTGTGATTGTGAGGATTCGTTCGTCTACGCTTGGTTCTTCGTGGCTTCATCTTCTTCATGGACTCGTTCTTCTTCCTAGCTGGATTTCAGGCAAGATGACCGTCACCCTAGATCTCACTACTATCATTGCTATGCTAGTTGCTTCGTTCTATCGCTTTGCTATGCTACCTATCATTTGCTCTTCAAGCCTCCCAATTACCATGTCAGCCTCTAACCCTTTTCACCCTTCCTAGCAAACCGTTGCTTGGCTATGTTACCGCTTTTGCTCAGCCCCTCTTATAGCATTGTTAGTTGCAGGTGAAGTTGAAGATTGCTCTATGGTGGACAGGATTATGTTGGGATATCACTGTCAGGACCCCGACTCAATGCCACATCGATCTAGCATGTAACACCTCATATCACTTTGCGGCCTCACGCACGGTATTCCCACGGGTGTCGCCTTACCTTTGCCCGGGACCGTTTGCGCCTTTTGGCACACGTATATGACAGGGTCGCTAGCATCCATATGATAAGGAGCCCGGGCTGACATGGCTAGTCGTAAACCCAAAGCGGCACAGACTTACAGGGACAGGCATCCATGACCCAGCATCGAACGTGTCGGTCATCAGCGAGTGAATCCAGGCTGTAGCACTGGGCTAGCAGGACTCCGGTGAACCGGGCTGTAGCGGGCTAACAGGACTCCGGTATTCACCGCGTGACATTTCCCCGAAGGGACAGACACAGGAACGAAGAAGGACACATGCCGGCCAGCCTAAGTGTTCCGGAGCAGTAGCAAGCTACCATGGCTCGGTGGAAACACTAGGAGACATTTCTCCGTAAGAGAGGCTACTAAAGATAAACAACTAGATGGTCAGATCCCACACATACCAAGCATTTCAATAACATACACACAATATGCTCGATATGTGCAAATACAACATGGCATCACAACATGACTCTATGACTCAAGTAATCTATTCAATAGGCTCCGAGGAGCGAGATATTACAAACATGGGTCTCATGACCCAACATTCAGAGCATACAAATCAAGCACAAGCGGAAGCTATCATGTCTGAGTACAGACATCTATAAATGAAAAAGGCTGAGAAGCCTGACTATCTACCAAATCCTGCCGAGGCACAAGATCGTAGCTGAGGTAACAAGCTAAACGTCGAAGTCCACGTGGAACTACTAGTGAGACTGAAGTCTCTCTGCAAAAACATAAAATAGGCAAACGTGAGTACAAATGTACCCAGCAAGACTTACATCAGAACTAACTACATATGCATCATTTTCAACAAAGGGATGGTGGGGTTTAACTGCAGCAAGCCAGCTTTGACTCGGTGGCTATCCTAAACTACGACTGCAAGCGACTCTTTTGAGGTGGCGCACACGAGTCCACATATTCACCATATCAATACACCACTATGGATCCGCTCCCGTCTCCCTACGAGAACGCCATCCATAGCACTCACGCTTATCTTGCGTATTTTAGAGTATCCACTTTCACTTGTCTATGAACTGATATAAGCAACCCAGAAGTCCTTTTCCGCGGACACGGCTATTCGAATAGATGATGTTAACCCCTTCAGGGGTGTACTTCTTCATACATGTTTCCACCACTTAGCGTCTGCACACGACATGTGCTCGGCAGACTTCAAGCGAAAGCCGACGTGGGTGTAGACCACGACCTACCTAAACACTCAAGTCTCTAGTCCAGGTTTATCGCCTATTCGGGTTCCATCCATGAGGAGATCCGGCCGGAGTTTCGCTCACAGCCCCAAACGATGTGAACAGGGTTCCGTGACACCAAACGGGTGCCCGGTTTACCCGGCCACGTGCCTACCGCATCACAGCCCACCCCTACGGTCAGCGTTGTCCACGGCCTCCAGCATACTACAAACACCAGAAACTACTTGCAACTCCTGGACAGAGGACAAGGGTGAATAAGAAGTCGAGCGGGGTCATATTTCAGGGCCCAATGTATGGTAGTAGCTGAATCATGGATCACAAACACAGAACTCAGTTCCTGAGGACGGCTGCAATGAGACAACCCACCATGTACTCCTACATGGCCTCTCACCGCTACCTTTACCAAATCGTGTTCACACACTTAGCTCACACACAGTAGGACATGTTCACACGCCTCTGATTCATCCCCGATGAATCAGACCTGATTCAACTCTAAGCAGTAGCAGGCATGACAAACAAGCATGAATGAGTAGGCACAACAGGGCTCAAACAATTCCTACTCATACTAGTGGGTTTCATCTATTTACTGTGGAATGACAGGTCATGCAAAGGATAAAGGGGTTCAGCTACCGCAGCAAGTAACAGATGAATCGTTGTTGTCCTAATGCAGTAAAAGAGAGCAGGAGCGAGAGAGTAGGATTGTATCGGAATGAACAGGGGGGTTTTGCTTGCCTGGCACTTCTGAAGATAACATTGAGTCTTCATCAGTGTCAACGATCACATCATCGATACAACGTCTATCGAGGGGGAA
The DNA here is from genome assembly GCF_002162155.2 of Triticum dicoccoides. Lineage (NCBI taxonomy): Eukaryota > Viridiplantae > Streptophyta > Magnoliopsida > Poales > Poaceae > Triticum > Triticum dicoccoides. Next base: position 176,305,261 of record NC_041393.1, on the reverse strand, counting down.
CAACACCGGCAACACAGAAGGGAACACAATCAATGCAATGCACAATATGATGCATGATCATGACATGGCAAAATGAATGTGTGTTGGGCTAATGCAACTAAAACCAGATTAAATGGAGTTGGTTTGAATACAAGATTCAAATTTAAACTCCATATGTGATTATTCAATGCCATTTAATTGATTTGTGCTAAACAGCAGCTATAAGTTGTTCTAACATGCATGAAAATGGTACAGATGGATTCCTTGAATTTTTCTGATAAGTTTTCATATATAATTTATTTAATTTGGAGCTACGGTTGAATTTCTATGAATTATTGAAGTTTAGGGCATTTTCTGAAATTTCCTGAATAATATTAAATCCAGAAAATACTTATTGCGTCAGCCCCACGTCACAGTGACGTCAGCAGGGTCAACTGGCTGGCTCGGTCAAACCTGACGTGTGGGGGCCACACGTCAGTGACACAGGAGCTAATCCCGGTCAAACTCAGCGCTGACTGGGGTTTGACCAGGGTGGGGCCCGCTGTCAGTGGCCTAGGGGGTTGGTTAGCGCGTCATTAGTGGCTAATGACAGCGCCACGTCACTGGCCACCGGAGTTCGGCCGGCGGCGACCCGAAACGCGGCGGAAGTTCACCGGGGTTGCGCTACGGGCGGCGGCTGGACGTGCGAAGGGCACCAGAAGGTAGCCCGTGCCCGTGCGCATCTAGGGGGGCCAACGGGAGGTGCGGGGGTGGCCGGGGTTCGCCGGAATGGAGCCCGAGGCGGCGGCCGGAGCTCGGGTGGGTGCGGGGTTAGCGTTGCAGCTTGCAAACAAGCTAGCTGCCACGCTAGCGTTGCTCCACGGGTCGTTGCGAGTGCAACGGACGCACGCGCGGGGCCATTTGGTCACCGGGGCTTCGCCGGCGACGAGTCCGTGCGGCGGAGCGTCTCGGCTCCGGTAGAGGGGGCGGCTAGAGCTCGTAATCGGGCTTGGGGTTAGGGGGAAACGAAGCAGGGACTCACGGGGATCGTGCAGGGAGGGTCAGCGAGCTCGGGGAAGCGACGATGGTGGCGAATTGACGGTGAAGATCCTCGGCGGCCGGCGATGGAAACGGCGATGCCGGCGGCGTTGTGGCGCGTCCGTAGGGCCGTGGGTCGGTGGGGAGGAAGGAGGGGTCGAGGGGGAGCTCCTGGGCGCATCGGCGAGGCTAGGGGTGGCCGGTGGCCACGGGGAAGCTCGTCGGCGGCGGCGGGTGTGTTCGGTGGCTGCGCGCGAGAGAGCCAGAGGAGGAGAGGAGCTCGGGGAGAGAGAGACGGTCGAGGGGGGTCGAGGCCGTCTCCGTGGCGTCACGAGGGGGTCGGGGAGGCTGCCACGGCGAAGCAGGAGGTGGCCGGCGCTCTTCGGGCGCGCGCCACGCCTCGCCTCTGCCTACTGGCAGAGGAAGAAGAGGACAAGGGGGGGGGAGGAGGTGGGCTGGGCCACGCAGGTGGGCTGCACAGGGGAGGCTGGGCCAGCACAGGTGAGCGCCAGGTACTTCTTCTCTTTTCTTTTTATTTACTGTTTTCTATTTTTTTCTTCTGTTTTGTTTTATTTAATTTCGTTTTGCCACTGTTTTGAATTTTAAACAAATTCAAACAATGCCAAAAACTCCTCTGAATATTTTATATTGCTAGATGGACTTTTCCAAAAGCTTATAAAATATTTCAGGGGTATTTGAAATTATATTCTAATTATATGAATATAATTCAAATTCAAATAGCTAATGAATTAAATCCAAAGTCCCAAAAATAAATCCTTAAAAATGTTCAATATTTTGGTTGGGACCAGAACCCTTGCCAAAAATTATCAAACATTTAAGAAGAGCATTTTGGAACAATGAATGAGATTTTTAGGGTTTCTGCCCTTCTTTTATTTAGGGTTTTTAGCTTCCAATATTCCTCAATTCAGGTTTCAAAAATATAGACATGATGCACACATGAAGCTAGCCTAGAGCAATGCCAGAAGCTAGGGATGTGACAACTCACCCCCACTAAACAAGAATCTCGTCTCGAGATTCAAGCGTAGGGTAGGATGAAGGGGAAACGCAAACTAGTACAATCTTCACGATCCAGGGTGCACTTCAGTTGAACGTTGATTCATTCACCATCATTGTCTTGATGTCTTGTTCTGAGAAATCCTGCCAACATGACATGGAGGGAAGAAGGAGACTCTAGAAGGGTCGATCTTCTTGAAGATCGAACAACTCACGGAATGAGACATAGGACCATCTCTCGAGTTGAGACACGAGATACACATCAAGAGGGGTGGAAAGAAACGGATGACGAAGGTTCACTAGGTAGACAACAATTCCACATTTAAGAAGGTGGTAAAATATTGTCCACGTAGCGAGGAGTTTAGTTGCCATGATACCACAACGAGACACCTTCGGAACCGTGACTCGTAGATATCTCCCCTTAAGTGGCAAAAGAATTACCTTTGATTCAGAGATCATTGAAACTCTTTATACCAGCTTAAGGCAAATCATAATCGATCATTTAGAGGGGTTCGGTAGAATGGCATACTCAAACTTGGATGATGTGGATTACCTTGTTGAAGACAACGTAATGGATGAATTTGCTTATCACCGGAAATGGAAGAGACCCATGGTAGAATGGCACATTGGCGGTGCAAGCTGGGAACAAAATGCAAATGCTGGGAATGATTCTGGTAACTGGGGAAGAACCCAACACTAGAGAGTTAATTCACTGGTTGAAAAGGTCATAGCATTGCCGAGGAAACTGAGAGGAATCCCAGTTAGCGTCGATGATAACACCTAGCGCTTGAGCGTGCTCTCAAGAACTTGAGCATTTCCACATTCATCAAGGTTTTACCAACATCCGTGTCAAGGATCCTGGCAACACAACTTGCTACCATGATGGCTAATGATGGATGATGCAGATGCAAAGGAAGATAACACCTTCTCAGATTTCACCTTAGCGAGGCCAAGGAAATAAAAATCTGGATGATCGACCGAGAGACATTTAGCACTCCGCTTCTAATGTTCTCCTTGATGTGCTAGTGTAACCCACCCATAGATATGGTTTGATATCTAGAACATCAAGTAAAAAGGTCGGATTTCGGAACACAGCAATCCATAGGGGCAACTAGGGAGTAATCCTACGAAATCCCTATGGGGAGGTGGCCAACTTTATTAATCAAGATATTATAATAACAGGTCTTCCGGCTGGGTGGGTTGGCCACGACATCCACTTTACCGGTTATCGCGCGACCAATATTATAATTCTTGGGAAATATTCCAACCATCATATCTGCCTGAGATTCAGATCTGGTTGGTGTCAGGATATTCCAGACTCATCGAGTCTAGGAAGAAAAACGAAAGTTTGCAACACAAATCGACGAGATGACGTTGCGAGATTCTCGGGGAATGAACTACGATAGTAAGCTCCAAAACATGAGCTGGTTCTGCTACACACGTGTGAACACGATGTCCTAGACAAGCATGACCACGTGGTAGTCTTACAATAAAACACTACCGAGTTCAGGTTGGGAACCATCAACGAGGGTATCGAAGTCCTTACATAAGTCCGGATTAGCTCTTATGAAGGAACTCCTTCTCCTTGAACAAATCAATCAGTGGCTTGGTGTGCTAGGGATACATATAGATTGAAGGTTGCAAGTCTTCAAACCACAGCATTCTTTGCACGTGTGCATGACTGATTTGGAATGATTCCAAAGAAAGCAACATTGACTTTCTCGAATCCACGGCGGCAACTTGCATCAGATGCACATGAATTAAAGGAAGTCACTACCTTCATCCAAACATATGCTTCATGAGCTAGCATGAACAAATGCTTTCAAAAGTTTCCAACACTAGCTTAATGTCCAACAAAATCATGGAGGAGATAAGGATGTTGTCAATGGGCTCAACAACAATTCATCTGGGTTTCCCTTTAAAAGGAATTCCATAGTTAAGTGAACAAGTGATAGCATTGGTCAGACCCAAAAGATATAATGGTGTATGCTCGAGGGATCAACCACGAATAAGACAACATTACGAGCATCGTTGGTACTGATTTGATTTGACGATAGCCCACACTCAAATCAAAGGATTGATAAGACAATAGGTCCAGCAACTGATCACAAGGACCAATCGATGAAGATATCATCTTTCTTCAACACACACTACACAAGAATATCCCTTTGGAACGAACTAAGTCAGACAAGCTTTTATCTTCCAACTCTCCAAGTTGTTGTCTAGCTTAACCAACTAGCTCAGGGATATCTAACACCGATTCTTGGAGAGAAGGTGGTTCACAAGAAAACAACTTGATCACGAACTCAACATAGCGGTCAGGTGACAACCCGGTAACACCTCCAAGAAGATATTTGGAAAGTCACGAACCACCGGTATGTTACTAAGCTCGAGAACAATCTTGCTTTTGAGGGCAAGACGATATGATCAAATGAGTGAGGACTTGACAAGATCCTAACTCATCAATCGAAGGGTGCACCGAAATAAGGACTAGGTAGCACGATCAGTCTTAGAAGGATGATTCGAAAACCAACATACTAAGAATGAAATTATTATCCTTTAACTACCAAGCAACAGAGTTGCTAGCAGTATTGATTTCACACATCACAATTCATTTGTCGGTATTCCGGTTGCATCAACACGAGGGCCGAGGAATGAACAGTGATGGCAAGAAGTGTCACTGTACCAAGAGTTCATGGGATGGTGTGCAATTCCTATAACAATCTCGATATAAAGATGGTAATACTCCAAGGTAGAACAGAACAAAAGCTGGATTGGCATTTTGATCTGCGGAGTACGACTTCTTTGACCCAATCCTGGATATGGAAGAGGTACTGGAGTTTGTTTCTCCTAGTCATTCTGCGATAGAATGGCTTGACGGACCACAAGAGTAATAGGCATCGATAAACGAACGGACGCATACTCTTGACTATCAATTGATAGACGAGGGTCAGAATGCAACTAAAGAGAACAACTCAAAGGAACATATAATTTTCTGAGTTGTGGATGCATGGTTTAGCATGTCGAACGAAGTTCAACATATTTCTTCCGGATAACCCATGCAGAAAGGTAGAACTGGCAGAGTCACGATTTATGAATGGAGAACTCCTCAAGAGTACTCTAATTGTGATCTTTTGATCCAATAAACATCTGCCATAAGCGGTTCATAGTATTTGGAAGAAGGAAATACCACGGACCTCGAGGACTATCGCAAAGTTACTAATATCCTAAAGGAACTAGCAAACACTATCAACATGAGGTAAGTAGAGTGAATCTCGGGTTCAAAGCCCAAGGAGTAGAATACCTACTACTAAGTAGCATCACGGGATGCTTCCGAGAATAAAGGCCAGAATCTTCACACTAGGACACAAATCATGGCTAGACCACTAGATGATCCCCTAAGCACTTAGGGTCATAATAATAATTCCAACATATATGTCGAGGCAATAATTACCTCAACACACCGATTAGTGTGGTTAATCTGGCCCATGGGAACATCGGAAACAGAAGGAAGGGATTTGCAAATGCATCGGACTATTTAGAAACCTGGGATGACTCGGACAGCATAACGGCTATAATTGCTCAAAAAGATTTGAGACAATCACAAAAATGGTGGCATAACCACTCAGAAGCACAATATCAAGGTTCCGAGATCAACAATTAACATACGGAAGTAGTAGGAACTGAACTGAGACTTAAATCCAACAATCTTATAAGTCTACTGATTAGTAACACGTGATCCTAATAGAAAGAAGAGATAGCCTAGTTCTTAATCCCCGCGGGAAAGATAAGATAACTCAGATCAGAAGGGCATGAGGTATAAGGAGTAAAAAGAGCCTTACGTTCCATCCCACAAACAATTCCCCTACATATAACTAAAGAATTTCTAGACTCAACATCGACCAGTTTGGCTTGGAGAACCTACAGGCAGTCCGGCTCTGATACCAGCGCTGTCAGGACCCCGACTCAATGCCACATCGATCTAGCATGTAACACCTCATATCACTTTGCGGCCTCACGCACGGTATTCCCACGGGTGTCGCCTTACCTTTGCCCGGGACCGTTTGCGCCTTTTGGCACACGTATATGACAGGGTCGCTAGCATCCATATGATAAGGAGCCCGGGCTGACATGGCTAGTCGTAAACCCAAAGCGGCACAGACTTACAGGGACAGGCATCCATGACCCAGCATCGAACGTGTCGGTCATCAGCGAGTGAATCCAGGCTGTAGCACTGGGCTAGCAGGACTCCGGTGAACCGGGCTGTAGCGGGCTAACAGGACTCCGGTATTCACCGCGTGACATTTCCCCGAAGGGACAGACACAGGAACGAAGAAGGACACATGCCGGCCAGCCTAAGTGTTCCGGAGTAGTAGCAAGCTACCATGGCTCGGTGGAAACACTAGGAGACATTTCCCCATAAGAGAGGCTACTAAAGATAAACAACTAGATGGTCAGATCCCACACATACCAAGCATTTCAATAACATACACACAATATGCTCGATATGTGCAAATACAACATGGCATCACAACATGACTCTATGACTCAAGTAATCTATTCAATAGGCTCCGAGGAGCGAGATATTACAAACATGGGTCTCACGACCCAACAATCAGAGCATACAAGTCAAAGCACAAGCGGAAGCTATCATGTCTGGGTACAGACATCTATAAATGAAAAAGGCCGAGAAGCCTGACTATCTATCAGATCCTGCCGAGGGCACAAGATCGTAGCTGAGGTAACAAGCTAAACGTCGAAGTCCACGTGGAACTACTAGTGAGACTGAAGTCTCTCTGCAAAAACATAAAATAGGCAAACGTGAGTACAAATGTACCCAGCAAGACTTACATCAGAACTAACTACATATGCATCATTTTCAACAAAGGGATGGTGGGGTTAACTGCAGCAAGCCAGCTTTGACTCGGTGGCTATCCTAAACTACGACTGCAAGCGACTCTTTTGAGGTGGCGCACACGAGTCCACATATTCACCATATCAATACACCACTATGGATCCGCTCCCGTCTCCCTACGAGAACGCCATCCATAGCACTCACGCTTATCTTGCGCATTTTAAAGTATCCACTTTCACTTGTCTATGAACTGATATAAGCAACCCAAAAGTCCTTTTCCGCGGACACGGCTATTCGAATAGATGATGTTAACCCTGCAGGGGTGTACTTCTTCATACATGTTTCCACCACTTAGCGTCTGCACACGACATGTGCTCGGCAGACTTCAAGCGAAAGCCGACGTGGGTGTAGACCACGACCTACCTAAACACTCAAGTCTCTAGTCCAGGTTTATCGCCTATTCGGGTTCCATCCATGAGGAGATCCGGCCGGAGTTTCGCTCACAGCCCCAAACGATGTGAACAGGGTTCCGTGACACCAAACGGGCGCCCGGTATACCCGGCCACGTGCCTACCGCATCACAGCCCACCCCTACGGTCAGCGCTGTCCACGGTCTCCAGCATACTACAAACACCAGAAACTACTTGCAACTCCTGGACAGAGGACGAGGGTGAATAAGAAGTCGAGCGGGGTCATATTTCAGGGCCCAATGTATGGTAGTAGCTGAATCATGGATCACAAACACAGAACTCAGTTCCTGAGGACGGCTGCAATGAGACAACCCACCATGTACTCCTACATGGCCTCTCACCGCTACCTTTACCAAATCGTGTTCACACACTTAGCTCACACACAGTAGGACATGTTCACACGCCTCTGATTCATCCCCGATGAATCAGACCTGATTCAACTCTAAGCAGTAGCAGGCATGACAAACAAGCATGAATGAGTAGGCACAACAGGGCTCAAACAATTCCTACTCATACTAGTGGGTTTCATCTATTTACTGTGGAATGACAGGTCATGCAAAGGATAAAGGGGTTCAGCTACCGCAGCAAGTAACAGATGAATCGTTGTTGTCCTAATGCAGTAAAAGAGAGCAGGAGCGAGAGAGTAGGATTGTATCGGAATGAACAGGGGGGGTTTTGCTTGCCTGGCACTTCTAAAGATAACATTGAGTCTTCATCAGTGTCAACGATCACATCATCGATACAATGTCTATCGAGGGGGAACAACACCGGCAACACAGAAGGGAACACAATCAATGCAATGCACAATATGATGCATGATCATGACATGGCAAAATGAATGTGTGTTGGGCTAATGCAACTAAAACCAGATTAAATGGAGTTGGTTTGAATACAAGATTCAAATTTAAACTCCATATGTGATTATTCAATGCCATTTAATTGATTTGTGCTAAACAGCAGCTATAAGTTGTTCTAACATGCATGAAAATGGTACAGATGGATTCCTTGAATTTTTCTGATAATTTTTCATATATAATTTATTTAATTTGGAGCTACGGTTGAATTTCTATGAATTATTGAAGTTTAGGGCATTTTCTGAAATTTCCTGAATAATATTAAATCCAGAAAATACTTATTGCGTCAGCCCCACGTCACAGTGACGTCAGCAGGGTCAACTGGGCTGGCTCGGTCAAACCTGACGTGTGGGGGCCACACGTCAGTGACACAGGAGCTAATCCCGGTCAAACCCAGCGCTGACTGGGGTTTGACCAGGGTGGGGCCCGCTGTCAGTGGCCTAGGGGGTTGGTTAGCGCGTCATTAGTGGCTAATGACAGCGCCACGTCGTTGGCCACCGGAGTTCGGCCGGCGGCGACCCGAAACGCGGCGGAAGTTCACCGGGGTTGCGCTACGGGCGGCGGCTGGACGTGCGAAGGGCACCAGAAGGTAGCCCGTGCCCGTGCGCATCTAGGGGGGCCAACGGGAGGTGCGGGGGTGGCCGGGGTTCGCCGGAATGGAGCCCGAGGCGGCGGCCGGAGCTCGGGTGGGTGCGGGGTTAGCGCTGCAGCTTGCAAACAAGCTAGCTGCCACGCTAGCGTTGCTCCACGGGTCGTTGCGAGTGCAACGGACGCACGCGCGGGGCCATTTGGTCACCGGGGCTTCGCCGGCGACGAGTCCGTGCGGCGGAGCGTCTCGGCTCCGGTAGAGGGGGCGGCTAGAGCTCGTAATCGGGCTTGGGGTTAGGGGGAAACGAAGCAGGGACTCACGGGGATCGTGCAGGGAGGGTCAGCGAGCTCGGGGAAGCGACGATGGTGGCGAATTGACGGTGAAGATCCTCGGCGGCCGGCGATGGAAACGGCGATGCCGGCGGCGTTGTGGCGCGTCCGTAGGGCCGTGGGTCGGTGGGGAGGAAGGAGGGGTCGAGGGGGAGCTCCTGGGCGCATCGGCGAGGCTAGGGGTGGCCGGTGGCCACGGGGAAGCTCGTCGGCGGCGGCGGGTGTGTTCGGTGGCTGCGCGCGAGAGAGCCAGAGGAGGAGAGGAGCTCGGGGAGAGAGAGACGGTCGAGGGGGGTCGAGGCCGTCTCCGTGGCGTCACGAGGGGGTCGGGGAGGCTGCCACGGCGAAGCAGGAGGTGGCCGGCGCTCTTCGGGCGCGCGCCACGCCTCGCCTCTGCCTACTGGCAGAGGAAGAAGAGGACAAGGGGGGGGGAGGAGGTGGGCTGGGCCACGCAGGTGGGCTGCACAGGGGAGGCTGGGCCAGCACAGGTGAGCGCCAGGTACTTCTTCTCTTTTCTTTTTATTTACTGTTTTCTATTTTTTTCTTCTGTTTTGTTTTATTTAATTTCGTTTTGCCACTGTTTTGAATTTTAAACAAATTCAAACAATGCCAAAAACTCCTCTGAATATTTTATATTGCTAGATGGACTTTTCCAAAAGCTTATAAAATATTTCAGGGGTATTTGAAATTATATTCTAATTATATGAATATAATTCAAATTCAAATAGCTAATGAATTAAATCCAAAGTCCCAAAAATAAATCCTTAAAAATGTTCAATATTTTGGTTGGGACCAGAACCCTTGCCAAAAATTATCAAACATTTAAGAAGAGCATTTTGGAACAATGAATGAGATTTTTAGGGTTTCTGCCCTTCTTTTATTTAGGGTTTTTAGCTTCCAATATTCCTCAATTCATGTTTCAAAAATATAGACATGATGCACACATGAAGCTAGCCTAGAGCAATGCCAGAAGCTAGGGATGTGACAATCACAATATCTCTTATTTAATTAATGCATCTATATACTTGGTAAAGGGTGGAAGACTCGGCCTTATGCCTGGTGTTTTGTTCCACTCTTGCTGCCCTAGTTTCCGTCATACCGGTGTTATGTTCCCGGATTTTGCGTTCCTTACGCAGTTGGGTGATTTATGGGACCCCCTCGACAGTTCGCTTTGAATAAAACTACTCCAGCAAGGCCCAACCTTGGTTTTACCATTTGCCTCACCACCACCTACATTTCCCTTGGGAGTAATTAACCTGAGGGTCATCTTTATTATAGCCCCCCCGGGCCAGTGCTTCTCTAAGTGTTGGTCCGAATCGAGCAGCCTGCGGGGCCACCTCGAGGAAACTCGAAGTCTGGTTTTACTCGTAGCTTGACTTATCCGGTGTTGCCCTGAGAATCAGATATGTGCAGCTCCTATCAGGATTGTTGGTGCATCGGGCGGCTTTGCTGGTCTTGTTTTACCATTGTCGAAATGTCTTGTAAACCGGGATTCCGAGTCTGATCGGGTCTTCCTAGGAGAAGGTATATCTTTCGTTGATCGCGAGAGCTTATCATGGGCTAAGTTGGGACAGCCCTGCAGGGTTTAAACTTTCAAAAGCCGTGCCCGCGGTTATGTGGCAGATGGGAATTTGTTAATGTCCGGTTGTAGATAACTTGACACCAGATACGAATTAAAACGCATCAATCGTGTGTGTAGCCGTGATGGTCTCTTTTCGGCGGAGTCCGGGAAGTGAACATGGTTTTGGATTATGTTTGACGTAAGTAGGAGTTCAGGATCACCTCTTGATCATTTCTAGCTTCACGACCATTCCGCTTGCTCTCTTCTCGCTCTTATTTGTGTATGTTAGCCACCATATCATGCTTAGTCGCTGCTGCAACCCCACCACTTTACCCCTTCCTTTCCCATTAAGCTTTGCTAGTCCTGATACCCATGGTAATGGGATTGCTGAGTCCTCGTGGCTCACAGATTACTACAACAATAGTTGCAGGTACAGGTTATGTGATGATCTTGACGCGAGAGCGATGTTACTTGTTTTGGAGTGCTTCTTCTGCTTCTTCTTCGATCAGGGGATAGGTTCCAGGTCGGCAGCTTGGGATAGCAGGGTGGATGTCGTTTGAGTTTCTGTTTGTGTTTCATCCGTAGTCGGATGGTGCTCTTATGTAAGATGATGTTGTATTCATGTGGCATTGTATTCCTTTTGTATGTACCCCCATCTATTATGTAATGTTGATGTAATGATATCCACCTTGCAAAAGCGTTTCAATATGCGGTTCTATCCTTGGTGGGACCTTCGAGTCTCTTTAGGATAGTATCGCATATTGGGCGTGACATCTTTGCCCGCGGGCGGTCCCTCGGTTGCAAGCTTGACGGCGTTCATCTTCGCCCATTGCACCTTGACACGGGTGAAAGCCATCCGCGCACCTTCGATACAGACCAACCGCTTCACGACATCAAGCCGGGGGCAGGCACTGACCAGCCGCTTCACGAGTCCGAAGTAGCTGTCGGGTATGGGTTCGGCAGGCCAAAGACGGATTATAAAATCCATCATGGCCAATCCGGCCACCCTATGCAGTTTGGTCAGCTGCTTCAACTGATCGCTGAGGGGCACGGGATGTTCTGGCGCAAGGTACTGCGACTAGAATAGCTTCTCCGCCGAGCTCCCCTCTTCGGCTCGGAAGAACTCCGCAGCATCGGCAACACTCCGGGGAAGGTCCACAAACGCTCCTGGAGAACTCCAAATCCGGGTCAGTAAGATATACTTTCTTCTCACAAATTTGCTCTACATGTTAAAGACCTTACCCACCGCAATCTGCTTTACCTCTTGGATCTCCCGGCAGACGCTTTGAGCTTCGGCCCGGGCCTCCTCTGCACTTTGGAGGGCCTTAGCAAGTTTGGATTTTTGATGCAAAATCTTGCGCTCTAACGACTCACATTTGCTTATAGCATCCTTGAGCTCTGGCTGGACTTCCTCCACCCTTGATTCATGTTGTTGGAGTAAATGACCACGGGTAGCCTCATCAGCCTCCCCTGGAATTTCAAGACATCGGGGTCGGCTGCGTCCCTCAAGAATCAAAGACCGAAGGCCGCTTTCCTGGGGTCGGCTGGTCCATATGGCCGGCTGCTAGAGGGCGGCAGTTCCCCGAAGACCGCCTTGAGGTGGGTCGACTCCTACCAGGCGGCCTTTAGAGAGGCCGGCTTCCAGGAGGTGACCCCCATTAGCCCCCTTGAAGTTTGAACCACATTATGACGACGAGACGAGGCATGGCTAAAGTGCAGCCTGCCACCCCCGAATCCAGGGCGGAGCATGGCTACAGTATGGTGTACTAGGCGGACATCCCCCGCCCAGCGCGACACTATTGCCACGCAGCCCATGACCTCACCCATGGAAGAGAAGGCCATGCCCCCACTAGGGGCTGTCGGTACTGCCCACAAGCAGCGGGCCCTATCTGTCAGTGAGAAGCCAGAAGGCGGTGAGCCCGGACCAGTCGGCGCGAGGAGAGGCCGACTCACAGCAGGCGGCCCTCTTCATCCCTCAAACTCCATGCGCCATTAATCAGAAGAGATGTGGAGTGGCTATAGTGATCGCCCGCCAGGTGGCGGTACTCTAGCCATGCCTCCCCGACAAAGCACATGTCATATGTGGCATCGCCATAGTACTAAGCAGCCGGTATGACCCGCCAGCGGCGGGCACGGCCTGTCGGCTGAGTACAAGACAGCTAGCAGGGCCCACCAGGTGATAGGCCCCAGCAGCCAGCGAAGAAGCCGGCGGCCACAGACACTGACAGCCGAGTCCTACACCCGGCCTGATTACCATTGTACCCCTGGGGGTAGGCCTATATAAACCCCCCAGGGCACCCATGCAAAGAGTTGAGCCTCATTCAGACCTTAGTCCACCCACATCCACGTATAGAGGGAGGAAGCTAGGGCTAGCCTTGTTCTTCTTCCCCCTCTAGAGAAATAGCTCAAGGAGCAATCTTGTAGCTACTGTTGTTGCTTGAGTTATCATGCGGAGACCCCGCGGAGCAGGAGTATGGGTGTTATCTCCTAGGAGAGCCTCGAACCTGGGTAAGATTCACCGGCGGGCATGTTTGCGCCTTATCCCGTTTCCTGGCACCGGCGACGTATTATTAGCCCCCTCCATGATAAGCCATCCTTTGGCATATGTCGCACGACACCCCCGACATTTGGCGCCCACCGTGGGGCTAGGTGCACCATCGTCCGGAGATATGTTCTGGATGGGAACCTTGTTCCTCTCTAGCGAGTGCAGCCAACCCGACACGCCTGATGGCATTCGCGCCGACGCACTGCATGGCGCTGAGCTCGCCTGCACGGCGAGCTGCCTCGCTGACCTCACCAGTGAGATCCGCCTCCCTGATGATCTCGCGCCCGACGCGGGAGAAGCCAGCTCTGAGAGCTGCCTGGTCGACCTCCTTGGAAAGCTCGACATCACCAACGAGCCGGCCTCCGACCTGGATTCGATCGGCTCCACCGACCCGATGCTCGTCAACTCCGACATGGCATCGCTTGACGCCTTCCCCACCAACATGGTGATCATCGATGACCCGCTCCCTCGCACCGACAGCGGCGGCAGCACCGTCACAGAGGTGTTCATCATTATCCACGAAGGAGCCTCTGGTGAAGGTTCCCAAGACCCTCTCCAGGCGGTGCTACAAGATCTGTCTCCACCCATTGTAGAAGTTGCCGACGCCGAGACACTGGAAGCCCGCCGCGTCTCGCTCGTTGAAAGTGCCAAGAAGTTGGCCACCATGAGACGCCTCTTAGAGGCCCACCAGACGCCGAGATTGACCGTGCTGTTGGCAGCACGCCGGCTGCTGGCGGGCCTAGCCGCATCGACACGGTCTGGCAGCGCGGTGCTGCCATCGCCAGCATATTCGGGGTAGACCGCCATGTCTATGCCACGCCCATGGAGAACATATGAGCCGCCCAGGCGGCAGCGGATGAGCTGGACCACCTCGAGGCGACGAACGCCGCCGCATGATGGAGCACGTTCAGTAGCTCATTGATGCGGCTGTCGTGCAACAAGAAGTCGGTTGCCGCGCAGAAGGACCCAGCCAGCCGGTTGAGAACCCGCCCCCTCGCCGGGATCAAGGAGCGACCTCCCGGACACCAACAGGCGGCGTTCGCAACAGACGAGACAAAGAGCCGGCTGCTAGCCGCAGCTGCACGCGCCTCACCATCGAGCACGACCAAGATGGCCGCCCACGAGCAGTGGAACGACGGGATGACTATCCGCCTCCTCGCAGGGAGAGGCGCAATTCCCCGCCGCCTGTAGAGCACCCGACACTTGGCGACCGGCTGGGCCGCCGAGAAGGAGTCGGAGAGAATGACGCGTGTCACCACATCGACCGCCTTGCTCGATCCCAGGCGCTGGAAGAAGAAGATGCAATGGGCCCGCCTTGTTTCGGCCCCCGCATTCGCGACGAGCCCTTCCCCAAAGGGTTCTCGCTCCCACGAGACACGCCCAAGTACAACGGCTCCGTGAAGCCAGAAGATTGGCTGGTCGACTACTCCACGGCCGTCAATATAGCATACGGCAACAAGCGCGTTGCCGTGAAATACGTTCTGCTCATGCTCCAGGGCACGACCCGGACATGGCTGAACAGCCTGAAGCCCCGCAGCATCAACAGCTGGGTAGATTTCACTGAAGTCTTCATCCGCAACTTCACTAGCACCTACAAACGGCCGCCCAAGCCCCACCAACTCTCGCTATGTGTTCAAGGCCCTGAGGAGTCCACCCGCGACTACTTGACGCGGTGGGCTGAACTACGCAACTCCTGCGAAGGGGTGCATGAGGTCCAGGCAATCGAGTACTTCACCGTCGGGTGCTGAGAGGGCACCTTACTCAAGCATCGACTCCTCTGTGGCAAGCCGGCCACACTCGACGAACTGTTGATCATAGCGGACAAGTACGCCACTGCCGACTCCTCCATGAAGTCGGAGCTCCGGGTGGACGCTTCTGGAAAGGTGCTCCCTCCGGCTCCTTGAACGGCAGCTGGAGACAACAGCCGACGCCAGCAGCCGAACGACAACAAGCGTAAACCCCCCCAGCCGGCTTCTACCAGCCGGCAGGTGGTGACAGTTGAGGACCAGCAGCCTGAGGGACAACTACTCCCCAAATGCCAAAAGGGCAGCAAGCCGGCTTGGTTGCCCGCCTTCTCCTTCGAGCAGACCATTGATGCTCCCTGCAAGTTCCATAGTGGTGCGAAGCCGTCCAACCATACGACCCAGAAATGCCACTGGCTCGTTCGCATTGCCAAGGGAGAAGGACTGCCTCCTCCGCCTGCTGGCCCACCGGCGCCGCCTCCCCAACAGCCGGCCGCCTGTCCAGCACTTGGTATGGTCCAAGATGAATTCCCAGAAGAACATGGTGCCTATGTTGTCTTCACCAGGGTGGCTAACGACAGACACAGCCGGCGTCAGCAGCACTGTGAAGTGAACACAGTTGCCTCAACTGCTCCAGAGTTCATGCACTGGTCTGAGAAGCCTATCAGCTGGAGCTGTGCTGACCACCCAGAAGTGATGCCTTCTCCAGGTTCCTATGCCTTGGTGTTGGATGCCACCCTTGCAACGGAGAGGCGAGTTGCTCGCTTCTCTCAAATCTTGATAGATTGCGGAAGCAGCATCAACATCCTCTACCGTGATACCATGGAGAAATTGTGCATCAAACAGAGGCAGGTCCAGCCTAGTCGAACGGTGTTCCACGACATTGTGCCCGCCCTTTCCTTCTCACCAATCGGCAAGATCAAGATAGATGTCCTCTTTGGAGACAAGGATCATTTCTGCCGTGAGGCAATTTGGTTTGAGGTAGTCGACCTGGAGAGCCCTTATCATGCACTACTTGGCCGACCTGCTCTGGCCAAGTTCATGGTTGTACCGCACACTACTAGGAAAAGGGCTATAGATGATATGGACACTAATGGTGCACCAGACATGTGGTGCGCCACTACTATATACTAATGGCGCACCATGTGTTGGTGCGCCATTAGTGTCCAAATACTAATGGCGCACCACATCCATGGTGCGCCACTAGTAACATTTTTTTATTTTTTTTCAAAACTAGTAATGGCGCACCAGTGGATAGTGCGCCGTTACTAATTAAACTAGTAATGACGCACCGTGGGTGTGGTGCGCCATTACTAGTTGAACTAGTAATGGCGCACCACACCCACGGTGCGCCATTACTAGTTTTGACAAAAACTCCACCGAATGCAGCCCCCCCTGTGGACCGCCTTTTTAGTTTTAAAAGAAAATAAAAGAAAATGATGGAAATGTCAAAAAAAATAAAAGAAAATAACTTTCCCATGTGATATGTGGTCTTGTTGTCGGGAAAATTTACAAATATGAATTTTGACTTTATTTGCAAAATCTCTCTGGAATTTGTAAAATGGGCATAACTTTTGCATACGAACTCGGATTAAAAAGTTTTTTATATGAAAAATTATCTACTCAAAAAGTTACATCCGAATTGTACTGGGGGAACCTTGTTAAACATTTTCAAAATCCTCAAAAACCTAACGGAAAAAAAGTTACGGGGCTTTCAAGATCTAGAGGCAAAAAAATTCAAACTTACTAGTGGCGCAAAAAAATTCAAACCTAACGGAAAAAAAGTTACGGGGCTTTCAAGATCTAGGATTTTTTTTTGGAATTTTTTTTCAAAAAATGATACGTAATATGACCGAGAAGTTTGAAATATTTTTCAAAATTTCATCATACTCATGAACATGAACAAAGTCCTAGACATCAACAAGGTTTAATAGGATTGATATGATAGATATATCAACAAGTGCCTGTTAAGTGAGGTGGTGCTGGGGTTGGATAGAACTGCGAAATTAAGCGTGCTCGGGCTGGAGTAGTGTGAGGATGGGTGACCTTCCGGGAAGTTTGACCACTTAGTGCGATTTGACTTGAGACTAAGCATATTGACCCGAGACTAAGCCATAGTGACCCGAGATTAAGAAAAAACGAAAAATAAAATTGAAAAAATTTGAAAAACAAATTCTGAAAAAATATTTGAAAAAAATTTGTTAGTAATGGCGCACTTCTATGTGGTGCGCTTAGTAAAAAATTCTAATGGCGTGGTGCTAGTGCCGCACCTATACTGCGCCATTAGTAGGCAAAACAGGTGCGCCAAAACAAGTTCTACCAGCCACACACCGCCATCAAGTCCCAAGCACTGGCCGACTTCCTCGTCGACTGGGCCTAGACCCAGTACCTGCCGCTAGCTCTGGACTCCACTCATTGGCGGATGCACTTTGATGACTCGAAGATGCACACCGGCTTGGGAGACAAGCTCAGATACACATTGCAAATCCATTTGCCGCCTCCAACAATGTGGCCGAATATGAAGCACTGATACATGGCCTCCGGCTGGCCAAAGAGATCGGCATTCGGCGGATCCTGTGCTATGGTGACTCCGACTTGGTGGTCCAACAGTCATCTGGTGACTGGTACGCCAAGGATGCAAACATGGCAAGCTACCGCTTCCTCGTCCAGCAGCTCAGCGGATATTTTGAGGGGTGCGAGTTCCTTCACGTGCCACGGAACGAAAATGAGCCAGCTGACGCTCTGGCACGGATCGGCTCCACCCGTCAAGCAATACCAGCCGGCATTTCTCTTCAGTGCCTCCACAAGCCGTCAATGAAGCCTTCTCCAGAATCTGAGTCCATCTTCATGCCAGCTCCTCCCGAAGCAGTCGGATCCTACTCGGGGGCTTCAGCGGCCGGCCCCGGGACTTCGGCAGGCGGCACGGGAACTACAGCAGTCACACCCGACCCAGGGACTTCACAACCCAGCCCGGGGGCTGCGGCAGTCGGCCCGGGGATTCACCAAGCGGCTCGGGGACAGTAGCGGTCGCACCCGACCCGAGGACTTCACAACCTGGCCCGAGGGCTCCAACAGTCAGCCCAGAAACTTCAACGATGCAGCAAGCAGCAACCAACTCCAACTCGCCGCCTCCCAGTCCTAGCACCCTAGTGCAAGTGGTCGTCGTAGCAGTAGCAGAAATTCAAGCACCATCATGGGCGCAGCCCATCCTCAAGTTTCTGGTGAACAAAGAGCTGTCGGCCGATGAGATCTCGGCACGGTAGGTACAGCGTCGAGCAGGAGCCTACACAATAGTAAACAGAGAGCTTGTCAGACGCAGTGTGACTGGAGTCTTCCAGTGCTGCATAGAACGAGAGAAGGGCCAAGCAATCCTCAAAGATATCTGATACGTCTCCAACATATCTATATTTTTTGATTGTTCCATGCTATTATATATTCTGTTTTGGATGTTTAATGGGCTTTATTATACACTTTTATATTGTTTTTGGGACTAACCTTTTAACCGGAAGCCCAGCCCAAATTGCTGTTTTTTGCCTATTTCAGTGTTTCGAAGGAAAAGGATATCAAACGGAGTCCAAACGGAATGAAACCTTCGTACCCCGAAAACATCATATACGGAGCAAAAACCCTATTTCCACCGCTGCAACCTTCTGTACCCATGAGATCCCATCTTGAGGCCTTTTTGGCGCTCCGCCGGAGGGGGCATCGATCACGGAGGGCTTCTACATCAACACCATAGCCTCTCCGATGATGTGTGAGTAGTTTACCTCGGACCTTCAGGTCCATAGTTATTAGCTAGATGGCTTCTTCTCTCTCTTTGGATCTCAATACAAAGTTCTCCTTGATTCTCTTAGAGATCTATTCGATGTAATCTTCTTTTGCGGTGTGTTTGTCGAGATCCGATGAATTGTGGGTTTATGATAAAGATTATCTATGAACAATATTTGAATCTCCTCTTAATTCTTTTATGTATGATTGGTTATCTTTGCAAATCTCTTCGAATTATCAGTTTGGTTTGGCCTACTAGATTGATCTTTCTTGCAATAGGAGAAGTGCTTAGCTTTAGGTTCAATATTGCGGTGCTCGATCCCAGTGACAGTAGGGGAAACGACACATATTGCATTGTTGCCATCGAGGATAAAAAGATTGGGTTTATATCATATTGCATGAGTTTATCCCTCTACATCATGTCATGTTGCTTAAAGCGTTACTCCATTCTTATGAACTTAATACTCTAGATGCATGCTGGATAGCGGTCGATGTGTGGAGTAATAGTAGTAGATGCAGGTAGGAGTCGGTCTACTTGTCGCGGATGTGATGCCTATATACATGATCATACCTAGATATTCTCATAACTATGCTCAATTCTATCAATTGCCCGACAGTAATTTGTTTACCCGCCGTAATACTTATGCTATATTGAGAGAAGCCACTAGTGAAACCTATGGCCCCCGGGTCTATTTTCCATCAAATTAATCCCCCGTCAACAAGCTATTTCTATTACCGTTTATTTTTCTCTCTTTACTTTTAGTCTTTATCATAAAAAAATACCAAAAATATTATCTTATCATCTCTATCAGATCTCACTTTTTCAAGTGGCCGTGAAGGGACTGACAACCCCTTTATCGCGTTGGTTGCAAGGTTCGTATTTGTTTGTGTAGGTGTGTGGGACTTGAGTGTTGTCTCCTACTGGATTGATACCTTGGTTCTCAAAAACTGAGGGAAATACTTACGCTACTTCACTGCATCACCCTTTCCTCTTCAAGGGAAAACCAACACAGTGCTCAAGATGTAGCAAGAAGGATTTCTGGCGCCGTTGTCGGGGAGTCTACGCACAAGTCAAGACATACCAAGTACCCATCACAAACTCTTATCCCTCGCATTACATTATTTGCCATTTGCCTCTCGTTTTCCTCTCCCCCACTTCACCCTTGCCATTTTATCCGCCCTCTCTTTCCGTTTGCCTCTTTTCCTCTGTTTTTTTTGTCCCATGGCTGAATCAAAAAGGGCCAAGGGCTCTCTTCATGGTTTTAATACTTTGGATAGTCCCTTTGTCCTCTCTAAGCTCATAAATAATGATGCTATAGAAAGACCTACCGGGGTTGTCAATGAGCGTTTGAATAATTTCGATGAAGATGATCCCGGAATTTTTTGTTATTTACTTGATGAGTCTTTGAAAGATGCGTGGGATAGGCTCTTAAGGATCCGAGCTAGCTATGTACCCCAATATCAAATTGAGGTATACCTAAAAGGCTTTTATGTTGGGTTGCCTGCTTCGTTCAAGCAAATTTTAGATTATATTTTTGAAGAGGGTTTTCTTGAAGGGGATCCCATAGATACCTATGAAAAGATGAAAACTATATTTGGGCATCCTATGAGTGAGAAAGTTTAATCCACCTCTCTTTTGTGCTTTTACCATAATGAAATTATCAAAGAGATGAAAACTAGCTTAAATGCAAATTTCCGTAGCATGCTTAATCATTCTTCCACCATTAATGGCCACGTGCTTAATCAAAATATAAAGATAAATGCTATAGATAATACATTTTCTCTTTTCTTTGCCAACGCCAAAGATGGCAATACTTAGATCTATCCTTGCTTTTATGCCTAGCTGGGGGCGTTAAACGATAGCGCTTGTTGGGAGGCAACCCAATTTTCTTTTATTTTCTTGCTTTTTGGTTCTATTTAGTAATAAATCTTTGATCTAGCCTCTGGTTAGATGTGTTTTTATTTTTTAATTAGTGTTTGTGCCAAGTGAAACATATAGGATCTTCTTGGATGATAGTTATTTGATCTTGCTAAAAATTCTAGAAACTTTCTGTTCATGAAAACAATTGTTTAAATTCACCAGACTGCGATAAAATACAGGTTCCAATTGAAGTAGATCAATAAAGCAATTATCTAGGTCGTCCTATTGTGGTTGATATTTCTGAGTTACATAAGTTTGCGTTAGATACAGATTATTACAGACTGTTCTGTTTTTGACAGATTCTGTTTTTCGTGTGTTGTTTGCTTATTTTGATGAATCTATGGCTAGTAAAAGAGTTTATAAACCATAGAGAAGTTGGAATACATTAGGTTTAACACCAATATAAATAAATAATGAGTTCATTACAGTACCTTGAAGTGGTGTTTTGTTTTCTTTCGCTAACGGAGCTCACGAGATTTTCTGTTAAGTTTTGTGTTGTGAAGTTTTCATGTTTTGGGTAAAGATTTGATGGATTATGGAACAAGGATTGGCAAGAGCCTAAGCTTGGGGATGCCCAAGGCACCCCAAGGTAAAATTCAAGGACAAACAAAAGCCTAAGTCTGGGGATGCCCCGGAAAGCATCCCCTCTTTCGTCTTCGTCTATCGGTAACTTTACTTGATGCTATATTTTTATTCACCACATGATATGTGTTTTGCTTGGAGCGTCTTGTATGATTTGAGTCTTTGATTTTTAGTTTACCACAATCATCCTCGTTGTACACACCTTTTGAGAGAGACACACATGTTTCAGAATTTGTTAAATACTCTATGTGCTTCACTTATATCTTTTGAGCTATATAGTTTTTGCTCTAGTGCTTCACTTATATATTTTAGAGCACGGTGGTGTTTTTATTTTATAGAAATTATTGTTCTCTCATGCTTCACTTATATTATTTTGAGAGTCCTACAAAACAGCATGGTAATTTGCTTTGGTTATAAATTTAGTCCTAACAGGATAGTCATCCAAGATTAGTAAAACTTTCTTATAAGTGCATTGAATACTAAGAGAAGTTTTATCCTTGATAATTGTTTTGAGATATGAAGATGGTGATATTAGAGTCATGCTAGTTGAGTAGTTGTTAATTTGAGAAATACTTGTGTTAAAGTTTGTGATTCCCGTAGCATGCACGTATGGTGAAACGTTATGTGATGAAGTCGTGGCATGATTTATTTATTGATTGTCTTCCTTATGAGTGGTGATCGGGGACGAGCGATAGTCTTTTCCTACCAATATATCCCCCTAGGAGCATGCGTGTAGTACTTTGTTTTGATAACTAATAGATTTTTGCAATAAGTATGTGAGTTCTTTATGACTAATGTTGAGTCCATGGATTATACGCACTCTCACCCCTCCACCATTGCTAGCCTCTCTAGAATCGCGCAACTTTCGCCGGTACCATACACCCACCATTACCTTCCTCAAAACAGCCACCATACCTACCTATTATGGCATTTCCATATCTATTCCGAGATATATTGCCATGCAACTTACCACCGTTCTGTTTACTATGACATGTTCCATCTTTGTCATATTGCTTTGCATGATCATGTAGTTGACATTGTATTTGTGGCAAAGCCACCGTTCATAACTTTCATACATGTCACTCTTGATTCATAGCATATCGGTACTCTGCCGGAGGCATGCACATAGAGTCATATTTTTGTTCTAAGTATTGAGTTGTAATTCTTGAGTTATAAGTAAATAAAAGTGTGATGATCATCATTATTAGAGCATTGTCCCAGTGAGGAAAGGATGATGGAGACTATGATTCCCCCACAAGTCGGGATGAGACTCTGGACGAAAAATAAAAGAAGAAAACAAGAAAAAAAGAGGCCATAAAAAAAGAGAAAAGTCCCAAATAAAAAAATGAGAGAAAAAGAGAGAAGGGACAATGTTACTATCCTTTTACCACACTTGTGCTTCAAAGTAGCACCATGATCTTCATGATATAGAGTCTCCTATGTTTGTCACTTTCATATACTAGTGGGAATTTTACATTATAGAACTTGGCTTGTATATTCCAATGATGGGCTTATTCAAAATGCCCTAGGTCTTCGTGAGCAAGCAAGTTGGACGCACACCCACTTAGTTTCTTTTGTTGAGCTTTCATACACTTATAGCTCTAGTGCATCCGTTGCATGGCAATCCCTACTCACTCACGTTTATATCTATTGATGGGCATCTCCATAGCCCATTGATAAGCCTAGTTGATGTGAGACTATCTTCTTCTTTTTGTCTTCTCCACAACCACCATTCTATTCCACATATAGTGCTATGTCCATGGCTCACCCTCATGTATTGCATGAAGATTGAAAAAGTTTGCGAACATTAAAAGTATGAAACAATTGCTTGGCTTGTCATCGGGGTTGTGCATGATTAAATACTTTGTGTGATGAAGATAGAGCATAGCCAGACTATATGATTTTGTAGGGATAACTTTCTTTGGCCATGTTATTTTGAGAGGACATGATTGCTTTGTTAGTATGCTTGAAGTATTATTATTTTTATGTCAATATTAAACTTTTATCTTGAATCTTTCAGATCTGAACATTCATGCCACAATTAAGAGAATTACATTGAAAATTATGCGAAGTAGCATTCCACATCAAAAATCCTGTTTTTATCATTTACCTACTCGAGGACGAGCATTAATTAAGCTTGGGGATGCTTGATACATCTCCAACGTATCTAATTTTTTTTTATTGTTCCATGCTATTATATATTCTGATTTGGATGTTTAATGGGCTTTATTATACACATTTATATTATTTTTGGGACTAACCTATTAACCGGAGGCCCAGCCCAAATTGGGATATGAAACGGAGTCCAAATGGAATGAAACCTTTGGGAGAGTTATTTTCGGAACAAACGTGATCCAGAGGACTTGGAGTGGACGTCAAGCAATCAACAAGGAGGCCACGAGGCAGGGGGCGCGCCTACCCCCCCCCCCCTAGGTGCCCTCCACCCTCGTGGGCCTCTCATAGCTCCACCGACCTACTTCTTCCTCCTATATATATCTACGTACCACGAAAACATCATATACGGAGCAAAAACCCTATTTCCACCGCCGCAACCTTCTGTACCCGTGAGATCCCATCTTGGGGCCTTTTCCGGCGCTCCGTCGGAGGGGGCATCGATCACGGAGGGCTTCTACATCAACACCATAGCCTCTCCGATGATGTGTGATTAGTTTACCTTAGACCTTCGGGTCCATAGTTATTAGCTAGATGGCTTCTTCTCTCTCTTTGGATCTCAATACAAAGTTCTCCTTGATTCTCTTGGAGATCTATTCAATGTAATCTTCTTTTGCGGTGTGTTTATCGAGATCTGATGAATTGTGGGTTTATGATCAAGATTATCTATGAACAATATTTGAATCTCCTCTAAATTCTTTTATGTATGATTGATTATCTTTGCAAGTCTCTTCGAATTATCAGTTTGGTTTGGCCTACTAGATTGATCTTTCTTACAATAGGAGAAGTGCTTAGCTTTGGATTCAATCTTGCGGTGCTCGATCCCAGTGATAGTAGGGGAAACGACACGTATTGTATTGTTTCCATCGAGGATAAAAACATGGGGTATATATCATATTGCATGAGTTTATCCCTCTACATCATGTCATCTTGCTTAAAGTGTTACTCCATTCTTATGAACTTAATACTCTAGATGCATGCTGGACAGCGATCGATGTGTGGAGTAATAGTAGTAGATGCAAGCAGGAGTCGGTCTACTTGTCGTGGACGTGATGCCTATATACGTGATCATACCTAGATATTCTCATAACTATGCTCAATTCTATCAATTGCTCGACAGTAATTTGTTTACCCACCCTAATACTTATGATATCTTGAGAGAAGCCACTAGTGAAACCTATGGCCCCCGGGTCTATTTTCCATCAAATTAATCCCCCGTCAACAAGTTATTTCTATTACCGTTTATTTTGCTTTCTTTACTTTTAGTCTTTATCATAAAAAATACCAAAAATATTGTCTTATCATCTCTATCAGATCTCACTTTTGCAAGTGGCCGTGAATGGATTGACAACCCCTTTATCGCGTTGGTTGCAAGGTTCTTACTTGTTTGTGTAGGTGTGTGGGACTTGAGCGTGGTCTCCTACTGGATTGATACCTTGGTTCTCAAAAACTGAGGGAAATACTTACGCTACTTTACTGCATCACCCTTTCCTCTTAAGGGAAAACCAACGCACTGCTCAAGAGGTAGCAATATCCACCAAGGCGAGTGCCGCCACCACGCGGCCTCCAGATCCCTTGTCGCCAAAGCTTTCCGCCATAGTTTCTTTTGGCCGACTGCTTTGGAAGATGCCAAGGAGTTGGTCAAGCATTGCAAAGGATGCCAAAAGTTCAGTTCCAAGCAACATCTACCAGCTTCTGCACTCAAGACCACCCCCCTCACTTGGCCCTATGCCGTGTGGGGGCTGGACATGGTGGGACCATTCAAGACATCACGCGGCAGCATGATCCATCTGCTTGTCGCCGTGGACAAATTCGCCAAGTGGATTGAAGCAAAGCCAATCAAGAAGCTAAACGGTCTGACTGTTGTGACCTTCATCACAGATATCACCGTTCGATACGGTGTGCCACACAGCATCATCACCGACAATGGCACGAACTTTGCCAAGGGAGCCTTGGCTCGTTTCTGCAAGACGCAGGGCATCCGACTGGACTTAGCATCCGTTGCCCATCCGCAGTCAAACGGCCAAATCGAGCGAGCAAATGGCCTCATCCTCTCCAGCATCAAGCCCCGACTGGTCGAGCCACTCGAGCGGTCGGTCGGCTACTGGAACGACGAGCTGCCGGTCGTCCTTTGGAGCCTCCGCACCACTCCGAACAAATCAACCGGCTTCACTCCATTCTTTCTCGTGTATGGTGCCGAGGCCATCATCCCAACCAACATTGAGTTTGACTCACCTCGCGTCACCATGTACATGGAAGCAGGAGGCTAAGGAAGCACAAGAAGACGGTGTCGATCTGTTGGAAGAGGGCCGGCTGTTGGCACTCAGCCGGTCCGCCATCTACCAGCAGGGTCTGCGCCGCTACCACAGTCGGAAGGTCAAGCCAAGATCCTTCCAAGAGGGAGACCTTGTGCTCCAGCTGATCCAGCGAACAGTCGGCCAGCACAAGCTCTCGGCCCCTTGGGAAGGCCCCTTCATCATCAGCAAAGCATTGGGCAATGACTCCTACTACCTCATCGATGCGCAGAAGCCCAGAGCACGCAAGAGAGATGATTCGGGCAAGGAATCGGAGCACCCATGGAATGCAAATCTCCTCTGAAGATTTTACAGTTGATTCAGTATGTATCACGCTACCTTTTGTATTAAGCACTAAGACATCGGGTCCCTCGAGGAGCACTCGGGGGCTACCCTTTTTATCTATATGATAAGATCTATACCTATGAATGTGTTATTTCATTATTCTGCCTCGCACCGGGTTCGACCAGTCGGGCCGGGGGCTTGTCGCCTTGTACTATGTCAATGCTACCTACAGTCGGACAAGTAGTGTGCCGGCACCTAAGCCCTCTCTTGCCACAAGCCGCAACTTGCAGAGAGACTGTTCGGTCAGCAAGAGTTAAAGGCAGGAAACGGTGCCCACACGAAAAATGGCTAAGGACTAAAGCATTTGCCTAGACCAAGCCGGCTCCTCACATAACCAACCGGCTGCAGAGCAGCCGGCCAGTTTCTAACTTAATTTGCTACACTACTAATGGCTAAAGTACTTGCCTTCCCAAAACAGCCAAGTACTTGACCCAGCCGTAGACCGCAGAGCGGCTGCCGGCTGGCAAGACAGCAGCCAAGGGAAGGCGGCAAAGGAAAAAGCCAGAGGAGCAGAAAAGCAAGACAAGTCGGAAATCGGCAAAGACAATTTACATAGCAAAAGGCCCTCGGCCGGCATTCAATAGAGTTTGAATACACCCCCAACGGGTGGAACTACGCAAACTTAACAATTTTGTTCAAGCGATTACAAAGCAGGAAAAGAAAAGATAACTTGGCCACCTAGGCGAGAGGAGCAGCAGCCGGATCGGAGGGGTCGACGGAGGTCGAGGCTCCGGGTGGTGGAACGGCTACCTGGTTGATCTCGGCCTAGTCAGCACCAGCAGTAGTCGGCTCGCCGACGCGCTGTCCGTTGGTCGAGACTTGGTCAGGATGAGGCCGGCCGTCGTCTCCATCATCCGGCGCATCGTCTTTGTCGTCCTCGTCCTCCTCCTCCCCGCCTTCATCGCTGGAGGCAATCTCCTCCACCGAGTCCTCGCCGCCTTCTGGGTTCAGCCCGATCCAGTTGGGCGGCACCTCGGCGCCCGCCTCGTCCAGTTCGGGAAGGAAGACACTGGTGTCCATGTACTCGGCGATCGCTGCGGCGCGATGATAGAGCTCGGGCACCACCTCCTCCAACTCTTCGCCGGCTTTAGCACGGAGAGTGGCCAGCTGGTCCAGGTTCAACCCAGGGTACCACCCCTTGACGAACTCCAAGGCCCGCCGTGCACCCACTCGGGCGGAGGAGCCCTTCCATGCCTCAATGCGACCGATGGCCACCTCCAACTAGTCGGAGGTCCGATTGAGAGTGCGTGGAATGGGAGCACCCGGCCAGAGGGCGGAGACCACCTGGGCTCCAGCGCGCTGAAGACGGCGGGGAGCCCAGTGCGCCGGATGGAGACGAGCTTGGATGGCAAGCAGCTATTCAGCGAGGGTCCGTGGTGTTGGGTGCTATCTTGGCACCAGCCAGCCTCCGCTCATCACGGCGAGCCTCAATGGTTTGGCTGGCGGCGACGGAGTAACCAGGGAAATACTCTGCACAAGAAGACAAAAGAAGTATGAGGCCAGAAGCCGGCTCATATGACAATACGGCATGCAGAAGAAAGAGAAGGACAACTCACCATCGAGCAGGTCCTCGATCTCACCGTAGCCGTCGGACAGGGCCTTCTCCTTCTCGACCTAGTTTGAGCGCTGAGTCTCGAACTCGGCCTGGAGGGCCTCCTCCGCGTCCTTAAGCCTCTGCATCTCCGCCTTGTGCTGATCCGCCTGGTCAGCCAGCTGCTTGGCCAGGCGGTCGCGTTCTTTCTCCACCTTGCGGCATGCCTCCTCCTTGGCGTGCAGGGCGGTCTCAGCCTCGCCCAGTTGCTGCCGCAAGGTGGCATTGGCTCCTGCAAAAGACAAGAAAGAAAATACGAATAGCAAATCAACGAAGAAAGAAGTAGTTTCCAGAAGATCCAACCCGCTCAGCAGTCGGCCCGAATCTCAGGGGCTACACCCCGCGGGTGCGCTAGCGTACCCCCACGAGAACAAAGAGCAGAGTGCTTACTCCGGCTGTCAGCCAAGTCAGTGGTATGCTTGGCCAGCTCCTGGACCTGGGAGTTGAAGGCAGCCGCACGGATGTTGTGGTAATCCTACAACAAAGACAACAGAAGAAAAGAAAGGGTTAGTACTCGGAACTTACAATTAAGTTACGAGCCGCCTGCTCAGCAGCCGGTCCAGAACTCAGGGGCTACACCCAGTGGGTGCGCTGGCGCGCCCCCACTGAAGAACTCAAGAAAACTGCAAGAATCAGAAATAAGCGGTCAAGGAACATACCCGGACGACGGCTCGTGATGCCAGGAACGTCTTTGTGTAGTTCTGGAGGGCGGTGCCTTGGGCCTGAAGCAGAGACTGGACTTCGTGCGCAGCCTTATTCAGGACGCTCGTCCTTCCCCCAGACGTCCACTCTCGCGAGACGGCACTAGTGGCATCCGCCTCTAGGGCCGACGAGCTCGAGGCCCCGATCTCCTGAGGTCGTGGCACCGAAGTCACCTTCGCCACGCGCCGGCACGCCGGAGTGCGAACAACGAGGGTCTCCGCCCCCCCACCAGCTCACCACCGACTTGAGGCGTTGGTGGCACGACAGGCCGACTGCCCTGGACCTCGGCAGTCGGCGCTTGCTGGAGCACCTCCGTCCTTGAGATGGCAGCGTCGCCCCCTTCCCTCTCCATGACCGGCTGCTCATGCCCGGCTCCTCCAGTCGGTGCCTGGATCTCTGGTGCCGGCAGCGTGGAGCGCAGAGGGACGACAAGCTGCGGCGTCTGGTCACACGTGGCCTTCTCCGCCTACGCCCTGGCGACCGCATTCGCGCGCTCCTTAGCCGCGGCATCGGCCTGGGCCTTGGCGACTGCGTGGGATTCTTCCTGTGCCGCCTTGGCCGCCGCTGCCTTCTGCTGCTCCACCTCCTCCAGCTCCTCACGCACCACCCGCACGTTCCGCTCCGTTGTCGCCTGGAGCTTGGCGCGCGGGTCCATGAGGCGGGTGTTGGCAGAGCCCTCTGTCCCCCCAATGATGGAGGCGAAGGTCGACCGCTCAAGGGAGAGCGGGGCCCTGTTCAAGCAAGACAAGAAGAACTCAGAGGGAGTTTTCAAAAAGACAAAGGAAACCACAAGGAAAGACAAGCTCTTACGCGGACACCATCAGCAGCTGCTTCAGGGCCCTCTGGAACTGAGCCGCCTTCGCGGCAGCCTCCTCCCACCTGGTCGCTGCGGCCGTGCTCTTGGGCTTCTTCGGTCGGCCGCCCTGCAGCTGCGAGCCGGCTCGGCGCTTGGGTGCGCCGCCTGGTGCGGTCGGCGCCGTTGAGGAGCTCGCCCCGCCCTGTTGGCGACCGGCGGGCGGCGCAGCGCGGGCTCCTCCCCTTCATCGTCTAGCTAGTCCTCGAGGGTGCCTCCTCCTCCAGAGTCGCCTGCTCCGTCGCCACCGCATGTGGCGCCGTCTTCCTCCATGGCGGCCGCCCCCAAGTCGGGGTCGTCCGCATCGGTCCGGCAGGTACTCCTGGCCCTGCTCCAGGGCGTCAACTGCCGGCTGGGTCGTGAGAAGCTGCATCATGACCAATTGATCAGGTGGCAAAGCAGATTCCGACAAACAAAGAAAAGAACAAGAGTTAAGAAGCTTACCGCAGGTGGCGGGTGTGCGCGGGAATACGACCGCTTGCCGAACTACCACTCCGATTTTGAGAGTTTGCAGTTTGCAATCTCGTACACCAGGCAGGCCACCTCCGTGGCCAGCATCTCCCTGGTGCTCATCCGACACAGGTCTCGATGCCCGCTCATCCGACTGATCAAATGAGGCCAGCCTTGAAGAGGGAGAACCCGACGCTCAACAAAGGCGGTCAGCAAGTCTGAGGCTTTGAGGCCCTCTGACTCCGTCATCACCTTGAGCCGGGCTACGGTAGCTGCGGAGGCGGCGGATAGCGTCTACGGCTTGAAGGTCCAATTGGGGCAAGGCTCGGCCGGCGGGCCGGCTTCATAAGCCGGAAGGTTGACGAAGTCGATCGCCGGGTTGACATTCTTGACGTAGAAGTACGATTTCTGCCACAGCTTGACTGACTGAGTCAAGCTGATGGCCGGGAAGCAATTCCTAGCACCCGGACGCCTCACCGCGATGAAGGCGCCACACTGAGATGCCTCATTCTTGGCGGAGACGCCGAGTTTGGTGTAAAAGAATTCTCCCAAAGCTCGAGAGTGGGGAGAACACCGAGATAGCCTTCATAGAGCGTGATGAAGGACGACAACAGCACCACCATGTTCGGTGTGAGGTGGTGCGGCTGGAGTCGGTAGAATTGAATGAAGGATCGGAGGAAGACGCTCGCCAGCAGGCCGAAGCCACGGAGGAAGTGTGACCGAAAGATGATGCACTCACCTTCCTCCGGCGCCGGCGAGATCTCCTTCGCAGGTGGAAGGCGCGCCTGGACATAGCCCTCGTCGGGCAGCCATCGCATGTTGTGGAGGAATGCGATGTGGTCTTCGATGACGTTCGAGCCGTCCCAGTCACCGGCCCGCTCGCGCGCCATAGAAGCTCGAGTTTGATGAGGCCGCGGCGAAGAGAACGGGCTCGGTGACGACGAGCCGCGGCAGCACTTCGGCACAGCACGGGAGTCTGGCGGTAGCGGAGAGGAAGGAGAGGAAGAAAAAGGCAAAGGGAGAGGAGGGCACGCGTGCTAGTGCCGCTCCCCTCCTCCCCCTACTTATAGCCCGTGGCTGCCAAGCCGAGGGGACGGGGCATGGGGATCGTGGGATTAACTGTGCCCACGACCCCACGACCCCGCATTTACCACACAGTAACGACGCGAAGTAAATGCGCCACGGAATCCCAACCGTTCGCCTCGGCCACAGCGGATCTACGCGCGTGCCGAGGCCCAGTAGTGGTGGGCTTGGGCCTGCGGTGATGTCTCGTCATACGTGTGGGTTGGCAGGCGGCCAGGCCGGCTGGCACCACGTGGCATGTAGCTAGCTGGGGGCGAGGCTGGCACCAGGCTAGCATGCCACCCAGCTCCCGCCGAGACATTTCAAAAACCACCAGGCGGCCTTCCTGGTCACGTCCGGCTCCTAGCAGTCGGCATTCCAGAAGACGGACGAAGCAAGATTAATGGACCACTCAGAGTAGGAAGCTGCTGTAGCCCCTCGACTCTTTCAGCCGCGGCGCCCCACCAGCTTCGGGGACTACTGTCGGAGTAAATGACCATGGGTAGCCTCATCAGCCTCCCCTAGAATTTCAAGACATCGGGACCAGCTGCGCCCCTCAAGAATCAAAGACTGAAGGCCGCCTTCTTGGGGCCGGATGGTCCATACGGCCGGCTGCTAGAGGGCGGCAGTTCCCCGAAGACCTCCTTGAGGTAGGCCGACTCCTACCAGGCGGCATTTAAGAGGCTGGCTTCCAGGAGGCGGCCCCCCTCAGCCCCCTTGAAGTTTGCACCACATTATGACGATGAGACGGGCTATGGCTATAGTGCAGCCTGCCACCCACGAATCCAGGGAGGAGCATGGCTACAGTACGGTGTACTGGGCGGACATCCCTGCCCGGCGCGGCACTGTTGCCATGCAGCCCATGACATCACCCATGGCAGAGAAGGACATGCCCCCACTACGGGTTGTCGGTATGGCCCACATGCGGCGGGCCCTATCTGTCAGTGAGAAGCCAGAAGGCGGCGAGCGTGGACCAGTTGGCGCGAGGACAGGCCGACTCCCAGCAGGCGGCCCTCTTCATCCCTCAAAGTCCTTGTGCCATTAATCAGAAGAGATGGGGAGTGGCTATAGTGATTGCCCGCCAGGCGGCGGTACTATAGACATGCCTCCCCGACAAAGCACACGTCATCTGTGGCATCGCCACAGTACTAAGCAGCCAGCAAGACCCGCCAGCGACGGGCACGGCCTGTCGACTGAGTACAAGACAGCTAGCAGGGCCCACCAGGCGATAAGCCCCAGCAGCCAGCGAAGAAGCCGGCGGCCACAGACACTGACAGCCGGGTCCTACACCCGGCCTGATTACCATTGTACCCCTAGGGGGTAGGCCTATATAACCCCCCCAGGGCACCCATGCAAACGGTTGAGCCTCATTCAGACCTTAGTCCACCCACATCCACGTATAGAGGGAGGAAGCTAGGGCTAGCCTTGTTCTTCTTCCCCCTCTAGAGAAATAGCTCAAGGAGCAATCTTGTAGCTAGCGTTGTTGCTTGAGTTATCATGCGGAGACCCCGCGGAGCAGGAGTATGGGCGTTATCTCCTAGGAGAGCCTCGAACCTGGGTAAGATTCACCGGTGGGCATGTTTGCGCCTTATCCCGTTTCCTGGCACCGGCGACGTATTATTAGCCCCCTCCATGATAAGCCATCCTTTGGCATATGTCGCATGACACCCCTGACACATGTTTTAGGCGGGCGGCTCATTCCTTCACCGCCTCTTTCTTGGCCTCGGCCAGCGTGCTCTTGAGGGTCTCGACCTCAGACACGTCAGCTATGAGCAAAATTATAACACTCATTCAGATGACAAATAATAGCTGATATCATTTCAGACGCGTTCTTGGTATCATATACCTTGGTTTTCCTCTAACTTCCACCTCAGCTCGAACGCTTCGGCGGCATGGGAAGCTGACGCCTGCATCGCAGTCTGTTTGTTCAAATAGATATGTATGTTAATCTCCTGCATGAGTTATTAAGATGCTTTGTCCGGCCTTTCTTTGCAAACACCGAACAGAGTCTCAGGGGCCACTATCTATACACATGCATTCTTCTCATATATCTAAAAGGCATTATATTACATACCTCAAAGCCTCTCAGAAGGCTTGTGTAGGCCTCGTTCAATCCGCTTTTAGCGGACTAAACCTTACGATGTTCCTCCACAATGGTGGCGCTCTGAAGCGCTTCCACTAGAGTGTCTGGCGCCTCTGTGTTGGTAGAGGTCACCGGTGGAATTGGCGCATCCCCTTCTTTCGAAGGAGGCTGCTCACCTGATTCCGGAGCTGTATGGGTCTCCGGAATAATATTCGGTTGGGGGCCGAATTGGGCATGGCCCTCGTCTCCAGTCTCCATGGGGGTCAATTCCCTCATGTTTCCGGCAGCAGAGGTATCACCCTCTGGCGCCACCTTGACAGCTTCCCGCACCTCTCCCTGACTCGGAAGGGTCCTTCGGGACGACACTCCGGCATTGTCCGTAGCAGTGGGGAGGAGGCCGGTGGAGGCGACTCGCTATCCATTATGTTTGGACCCAGCAAATTCCCCGAAGATGAGGATCGCTGGGGGGAAACGCGAGCCGGACTGCAGCACATAATTCAGTATATTAAAATCACAAGGCGGAAAACCGGAAAGATATATAAGTACAAGTACCTTTGGGTACTTACGATCCGGTCGGGGGCTTCAGCCTCGGGCGCCACTCATCGGCGTCCGATTCAGAGTCATCCGTAAGGGAGATTCTCCCTTTCTTGGATGCCTTCGCCTCCAGATCTGCGGAAGCCTCCCTCTTCTTTCCCCCCCTTAAGGGGAGAATTACTCTCTTCCTCCTCCTCTTCGTCTTCGTCAGGGGAGGAGAGAGTCTTGGTGTCTTCGGACACTACGTATGAACCACCTTTACGGCGGAGGCCACTTTTGGCCTCCTTGCCCTTCTTCTTGGCCTTCTTTTCCGGCGCCTGATATGGCGCCGGAACCAGCATCCTCGTTAACAAAGGGATGGCTGGGTCTTCGGGTAGCGGAACCGGACAGTGAATCTGCTCCGCCTTCTTTGTCCAACCCTGTGGGAAGAATGGAAAGCTTAGTATGCTCCTTGGATTTACAAATAGTAAGGTTTTCAACTTACATGATTCGCCGCGTGAGTACAGTCGAGGCCGAGGTCATCGGTTGTTTTTGTCCATGTCTTTTGGGTCTTGAACATCAGCTTCCACATGTCTTCATGCTTCATGTCGAAGGACCACTGCAGGGGCCGCGGATCGGCCGGATCGAACTCCCATATATACTGAGTACGGCATTGGCAGGGGAGAATCCGGCGAAAGAGCATTACCTGGATTACGCTGGCAAGACTTGTATTCTTGTCTACCATACTCTTAACGCGCTTCTGCAGTGTCATCACCTCGTTGGATGACGCCCAGTCCAGGCCCTTGTTGAGCCAGGATGTCAACCGCAGTGGAGGCCCGGACTTGAACTCGGGAGCGGCGACCCATGTGGTGTCACGGGGTTCCGTGACATAGAACCACTCCTGCTGCCATCCCTTCACGGTCTCCACGAAGGTCCCTTTGGGCCAAGTGACGTTGGGGAGCTTGCTCACCATGGCCCCGCCGCACTCCGCATGTTGACCATCCACCACTTTTGGCTTCACATTGAAGACCTTGAGCCATAGGCCGAAGTGGGGATTGATGTGGAGGAGTGCCTCACACACGACAATGAATGCCGAAATGTTGAGGAAGGAATTCGGGGCTAGATCATGGAAATCTAGCCCGTAGTAAAGTTGGGTAACGCAGTAATTTCAAAAAAAAATCCTAAGCACACGCAAGATCCATCTAGGTGATGCATAGCAACGAGAGGGGAGAGTGTTGTCCACGTACCCTCGTAGACTGAAAGCGGAAGTGTTACGATAACACGGTTGATGTAGTCGTATGTCTTCACGATCCAACCGATCCTAGTACCAAAAGTACGGCACCTTCGCGATCTGCACACGTTCAGCTCGGTGACGTCCCATGAACTCTACATCCAGCTGAGTGTCGAGGGAGAGCTTCGTCAGCACGACGGCGTGATGACGGTGATGATGAAGTTACCTACGCAGGGCTTCGCCTAAGCACTACAACGATGTGACCAAGGTGGAAATCTGTGGAGGGGGACCGCACACGGCTAAGAAAACTGTCAACTTGTGTGTCTATGGAGTGCCCCCTCCCCCGTATATAAAGGACTGGAGGAGGGGGAGGGACGGCCCTCTCATGGTGCGCCCCAAGGGGAGTCCTACTCCCACCGGGAGTAGGATTCCCCCCTTCCCTAGTTGGAGTAGGAGAGGAAGGAAGGAGGAGAGAGGGAGAAGGAAAAGGGGGGCGCCGCCACCCCTTCCCTAGTCCAATTCGGACCCATGGGGGAGGGGGGTGCGGCCTGCCCTGGCCGCCCCCCTCTCTCTCTCTCTCCACTAAGGCCCATATGGCCCATTAGACTCCCGGGGGGGTTCCGGTAATCTCCCGATACTCCGGTAAATGCCCGAACTCACCCGGAACCATTCTGAAGTCCAAACATAGTCATCCAATATATAAATATTTATGTCTCGACCATTTCGAGACTCCTCGTCATGTCCGTGATCACATCCGGGACTCCAAATAATCTTCGGTACATCAAAACACATAAACTCATAATACCGATCGTCACTGAACGTTAAGCGTGCGGACCCTACGGGTTCGAGAACTATGTAGACATGACCGAGACTCATCTCCGATCGATAACCAATAGCGGAACCTAGATGCTCATACTGGTTCCTACATATTCTACGAAGATCTTTATCGGTCAAACCGCATAACAACATATGTTGTTCCCTTTGTCATCGGTATGTTACTTGCCCGAGATTCGATCGTTGGTATCTCAATACCTAGTTCAATCTCGTTACCGGCAAGTCTCTTTACTTGTTCTGTAATGCATCATCCCGCAACTAACTCATTATTCACATTGCTTGCAAGGCTTATAGTGATGTGCATTACCGAGAGGGCCCAGAGATACCTCTCTGAAACACGGAGTGACAAATCCTAATCTCGATCTATGCCAACCCAACAAACACCATCGGAGACACCTGTAGAGCATCTTTTTATAATCACCCAGTTACGTTGTGATGTTTGATAGCATACTAAGTGTTCCTCCGGTATTCGGGAGTTGCATAATCTCATAGTCATAGGAACATGTAGAAGTCATGAAGAAAGCAATAAACAAACTAAACGATCAAGTGCTAAGCTAACGGAATGGGTGAAGTCAATCACATCATTCTCTAATATGTGATCCTGTTAATCAAATGACAACTCATGTCTATGGCTAGGAAACTTAACCATCTTTGATTCAACGAGCTAGTCAAGTAGAGGCATACTAGTGACATTCTGTTTGTCTATGTATTCACACATGTACTAAGTTTCCGGTTAATACAATTCTAGCATGAATAATAAACATTTATCATGATATAAGGAAATATAATAACAACTTTATTATTGCCTCTAGGGCATATTTCCTTCAGTAAAACATAAGGCCATGGATGAAAGGACGGAGGGGAAACCCTAATCCGCAAAGGAAATGAGGGATGAATACTACCCTCTCATTGGGCTCCGGAGTAGGGATGATCTGCTTCTTGGCCGGAAGCCGGTGGGCGATTTCCTTGTCTAAGTACCCCGCTTCCCGGAGCTCCTTGGTGTTCTCTTCCGTGACGGAGGAGGCCATCCACTTGCCCTACGCTCCAGATCCGGACATGGCTAGAGTGTTTTTTGGGGACGGAAGGGATTGAAGCTTGGGCGCTGGAGCTCGAGGGCGGATGGGCTGAGGAAGAAGAAGGTGTGGGGTGAAAAAGTGGATCCTTATCTCCTTATAAAGGCAGTGAATATCAAGCGTCCCCCCCACGAGCCTTAAAACTCGTCTATTCCCAAGGGGTCGTGCAGACGGCATAGTTGGATTAACCAAGCCCGTATTGATGAGAATCCCGGAATAAAGGGACACGATCTCTGCTTTGACAAGATGTGTCACCGGAGGCTGTGTCTTGAAATGCGAAACGGGAGATTGAAAGACGATTCGAAATAATGAAGAAGCCAGACGTAACGTCTCGCCAAAAAAACTATCAGTGAAGACATATTGTGTTTTTTGACTAAGTATTACGCCCTTGTGGTAGTGGGTTGTAACTGTTAAACAGAGCCGGACATAGTTCTCGTTGATCAGCTACTTTGAAGTATTCGGAGGAGGAACCCGCCTTGTAATGCCGAAGACAATCTGTGCGCCGGACACATCGTCATTGAAGCCTGATTCAGGGGCTACTAAGGGAGTCCTGGATTAGGGGGGTCCCCGGGCGTCCGGGCTATGTGACGTGGGCCGGACTGATGGGCCGTGAAGATACAAGACGGAAGGTTTTCTCCCGTGTCTGGATGGGACTCTCCTTTGCGTGGATGTCAAGCTTGACGTTCGGATGTGAAGATTCCTTTCCCTGTAAACCGACTCTGTACAACCCTAGTCCCCTCCGGTGTCTATATAAATCGGAGGGTGCAGTCCGTAGAGGCAATCATAATCATACAGGCTAGACATCTAGGATTTAGCCACTACGATCTAGAGGTAGATCAACTCTTGTAACCCCTATATTCATCAAAGTCAATCAAGCAGGAAGTAGGGGATTACATCCGTTAAGAGGGCCCGAACCTGGGTAAACATCATGTCCCAGTCTCCTGTTACCTTCGATCCTTAGACGCACAGTTCGGGACCCCCTAACCGAGATCCGCCGGTTTTGACACCGACACCGACCTAGTGTGCTAGGCTGAGGACCCCCTTTGTCGGTTTGTCTTGGGCCACTTTTAAGCGGCCCATGGCGATCTACAAGGAAAGTCAAGAAGTGTTGTCATTCATGACAATGGCTCCTTATCCATGGAGGACTCTCCTCCACCAACGTACCCAACTAGGACTCTTGTAATCCTAGGCCTTCGGTATCCTATATAAACCAAGGCTAGAGTAGTCGATAGAACATCTTACATTAGACACAATAATCTCAAGGTAGAACTTCTTTACTTTGTAATCAATCCAATTGCAATAAACACAAGCAAGACGTATGGTATTATCTCCTTGACGAGCCTGAACCTGGGTAAAATCTTGTGTCCTTGTTACCATCATGCTCACACGGTTTGCTTGGAATCCCTAGCCTGAAATCTGCCAGATTTAGCTCCGTTAGACTGGGTTTCTCGGCCGTTGTGCCTATTTAATGTCGACGGACGGACGGATGGGTATCCCTTTTGAATGCGGCGGATATCCGTCAAGTCACGTTGCTCCGACAATGAATAGGCACGGAGACAGGGACATGATGTGGGGACGCTCTCGGCCGGCGCGCTGCTTCAATGCCGCTCTAGTGAGAGGTCATGTCTGTTCTGGGCCGGCATGAATGCGGCGCGAACAAGGGCACTGGAGAGGTTTTCGGATGGGTCCGGGGTGTCCAAGACGTACGCAGTAGCTGTCCAGACGCCTGCAAAGCTCCTCAGCTTGTCTCTGATTTATAGGTAAATAGACATCTGGACCGTTTTGCAGATCGATGAGCTACCATGTTGAATGGCAAATTCTGTTCGGACGAAATGGTTTAGGAGTCCGTGTGGTGACCAATTATCAGCTCTAATTGTCTTGGGTGTGTCTAGCGGGCAGCCGTTGGCCCATTAGCGCTTCACAACGACTGGCTATTAAACGGAAAGTGTTTGTCTCTTTATCCCGATTAGGAAAGATTCCTATGGTCCCAGCTAGTTAAACAGAAAATATCCAACAAACATGTGTTCGGCTGTTTCTACTTTTAATGCATGGACGTATATGGTTTTGTATCATTTAATTCATGATTTACAAATTTCAAAAAGCCATATCTTTCAAACTGCGCATCAAAATTAAGATCCGTTTTCACCCTCCGGATCCTCGCGACGAGATCTTTGAAACTAGATCCCGCATGGGTATGTTTTGACGAATTTTTTTGTGTGCAATTTAGTGCCTCGTTTTGTGCAACTGCCTAGTAGTTGATGTGCAACTAGCTGACCGTGTATGTGCAACTTTTCGCCTATCCCGTGCACGTGCAGTTTTCACTGATGTCACCTCCACCCCTCTCAAACTACCCCTTCCCGTGAGATGTGCAATTTCGTCTATTGCGCAGGCCAACTGCCTAGTAATTGATGTGCAACTTTCCCCTTGCCCGTGGATGTGCTTTCACTTTTTGCTGCATCTGCCAACTTCCTAGTAGTGGATGTGCAACTTCGGATACTGTCACGACCAAATGTCTAACAGTGATGTGCAACTTTTGATCGTACCCCCCATGGATGTGTAGTTTTTTCTTCTAGCAACCGGCCCAAACCACCCCTGTTTTTGAGATTTACAAACTTTAGCACCCTGTCTATATGCAACTTTTCACCATCCTCGTGAATATGGAATTTTTTACCATCCAACTATCCCTGCCTGTGAGATGTGCAACTTCGCATGTTTTCTTGGCCAACTGCCTAGTAGACTATGTGCAACTCCGTTTGTTGCCCTCGCCAACCGAAACTGCATATCGACAAGCAGGGAGAGGAAATAGTTGCACATCGACTAATAGACAGTTGGCTTGAACAACATACTGAGTTGCACATATCCCTAGTAGGGAAGGTGGGCAGAGTGTGCCAATAGTAGACATCCACAAGTAGGGAGGAGAGTTGCACATCTACAACTAGGTAGTTGGCCGGGGCAGTAGACTAGTTGCACATCACAAAAGTCGGTTGTTATGGTTGCTATGTTGTAACCTCATTGGAAGTTCGATCATGTAGCTCTAAATTTGGTTTTGAAAAACAGTTGCATCATGCAGTACTAAAGTTGCACAATGCAGTACTAAAGTTGCACCATATAGCCTCAAAGTTGGCATCAAATTTTTTTCGTCAAAACATACCCATGAAGGACCTAGTTTCAAAGATCTCGTCGCGAGGATTCGGAGGGCGAAAATAGATTTGAATTCTGATGTGCAGTTTGAAAGATATGGCTTTTTAAATTTTTGAAAACCCGAAATAAATACATATGGATCTGCCGTTTTCCAAAGTAAAGGGACAGCGTGAAGGCATTTAATACCGTAGTCACATGTACTAGCGGACAAAAAGATTAGGCATGCATGGGCTGTGAGCCAGGTCGCTCGTTTCCTCTAAAAAGTGCGCGCGCACTTTAAAGAATTTGGGAATTGTCTTCACATGCCAAACAAGGGATTGAGATTCAAAATCAATCTCCCATGACTAATTCCTAGGCAAACTTCCATCCCTAAACTCCCATTCCCTATCTCTGTGGTGTCAAACACGCTGTAGCTTTCAGAAATTTGATTGATGCTTGTGGGAGGGGAAACAATCCCGTGGCCCAAATTTTAACACGGCGCGCAAAAACAAACCATCGAGAAAAACAGAGGGAAAAACGGAAAACCAAAGCGTGGGGAGAGGAACTCCCAACACAGTTCCAAACGGCACCAATGGCCACACACGTCTCCTCCCGCCTCCTCATCCATTTACCGGCGCCCACTGCCGCCGTCGTCACCACAACTTCTCCCAGGCCACGAGAACCCGCCGCAGCACTCACCGCGTCCTACCGGAGGCGCAGGCCACGCCTCGCCGTCTTGGCAGGGGCGGCGCCGAGCGGCGGCGCGGTCGCCCCGGCGGCACCGGCCGGAGAGAACAGGGGCGCCGGACTGACGCCGGACGACGCGCAGAGGTTGGAGGAGTTCCTGAAGGCCGACCTGCCGCACCTGTTCGACGACGTGGGCATCGACCGCTCCGCGTACGACGACCGCGTCCGCTTCCGCGACCCCATCACCCGCTACGACGACATCGACGGCTACCTCGCCAACATCCGCCTCCTCAAGATCATCTTCCGGCCCGACTTCTACCTGCACGACGTCAAGCAGGTCAGCGTCTCTTCCGGCTCGACCGATGCTCACAGTTTGCAGCGAGAATGCGCGTGTGCATTACAAATCGGTGACAGTCTCTGTGAACTAACTAGTGGTTGGGCGCCACCGGGCGCCACCCTGCGTCGCTTGGGAGGAGGACGTTTCTATTTTAAAAAATTACATATGAAATACTTAATTTTCTAGCAATTATACTACTCCGATCCAAAATAAAAAAGAACCCTCAAATTATTATTTTTTGAAATGAAGAACCCTCAAATTATTTTGAGAAATTAAAGTAAGCACATTATTCTAAATCGAAGTAAAGGCAAACTTTCTAGTATATTATATTATGGCTTTATTACATTCATAGAAAGGAGATAAAAGAGTCCTCGCTTCCGTCTAAAAAAACATCTCAGAGAAAAAAAATCCTTACCTCATCTAAAAAGAAAAAAATTACCACTACAGCCTACCAGCGAGCGCAACTTTGCATAAACCTCCATTTAAAAAAATCTCAGAGGTCCTCACCTTCATCTAAAAAGAAAAAAATACATTTAAAAGATAATCCTCACCTTCATCTAAAGAAAATTTCAAAAGATTTCTCACCGCGGCCAACCAGCTTGCGCCACGTGGCATAGCTGGTTGGTCGCCCTTCACGCGACGCTTAGAGCATGGTTAGTAATATAGCCGGCTGCTGGTTATATACATATGCCATGTCATCAAGAGTTAGCAATATTAATTACTCATCACTATTGTACTTGCTCTTAATGGGTTTAATTTGGTTTAGACAGGGCCGTATGAGATTACCACGAGGTGGACCATGGTCATGAAGTTCTCTCTCCTGCCGTGGAAGCCAGAGCTGGTCTTCACCGGGTTGTCGATCATGGGCGTCAACCCACAGAATCTCAAGTTCTGCAGCCATGTGGTTAGCACTCATTCTTGCTTTCACCACACCTTGGAACGTATGTTTTCATTTGAATGCGCAATGGATTCGCCTGCGAGGGAATATATCAGTATTGTGGTCGTTGTGGATATACTTTGTTCTATGAAGTCTAGTTTGGATTTGTAGTCATAGGTCTCGAGCACTGGCGGAGCTAGGGAAGAAGTTTAAGGGGGCAAATGATAAAACATGCAGACCTGAGGGGGCCAAATACTAAATTATCCTTATCTAAACACTCAAAAAAATTTCCTTCACACTTTTTGCTAAGGC
>NC_041393.1:176252358-176263126 GCF_002162155.2 Triticum dicoccoides | reverse complement strand
TGTCTCGAGTGTTTGCAGTTTGCAAATTCAAGGCCTTCAAGATGAAGTAAATATTTTAAGTATGTTTAATTGCAGGTTCGAGTTTATACGGTAACATCAATATCATTAGCTAGTGCATTTACGTGACCAGCAGATCCAACCGAAGCAGACAATGGATTGTTTGACCAAGTTCATCTCTGAGAAACTGTCAGCCAATTTTCCACTTATCAGTCTTCGATATAGTTCAACGCTTCAGGTTCAACCTGACTGCCTGGGACAAAGCTCTGGACTTAACTCTCCATACTTGATCTTGCTGCCCTCTGCATTGCCATTTGTTATGATATGTCATAGCATTCTTTA
The DNA here is from genome assembly GCF_002162155.2 of Triticum dicoccoides. NCBI lineage: Eukaryota > Viridiplantae > Streptophyta > Magnoliopsida > Poales > Poaceae > Triticum > Triticum dicoccoides. Next base: position 176,262,787 of record NC_041393.1, on the reverse strand, counting down.
TTTTACTTTATTCTTTTGGTGTAGTGCTTTTCTATGAACCTAAAATCTGAGATACCGCGCTTTCTCAGCCTGCTGCACTATTTCGAAACTGCAGTGGTATGTAAGTAGAACAGAGTGTTGTACATGTTCTGCGGTTCTTCCTAGTACTCTTGTACCATCTACAATATGTGCCTGAGAAAAACTAGTACTGTGATACTTCCACAATCAAGCAAGATCCCCCTCGTAGGTTTCCAAACGGACATGGAATAGGAAAAACATAGGGTCTCTGGATGTCATGGCATGTTGAATAAAATGGCAATTGGAAGCACATGAACATGCAACAGAAGTTATTTGGCTGCACTACAGGAAGGACACACGGACCGTTTTTCAAGGATTAAGTGCTTGCCATAGTGCTAGTAGAAACAAACAAACAAAGGAAAATTTCTATGATTTCACCTTTGGAATTGCATGCCAAGTACTCCACAGGAAAATCCTATGGTTACCACCCATACAAGTCAAACAAGCCCTATAGGAAAAATTCCTAAGGAATAGGATTCTCTAAAATTCATACTATATTCGTTTTTTCTCAAATATGCACCTAAGTGCGCATTATTTTCTATTAGAAATATTGAATGCTCCATTCATTTGAATCAAGAGATGTTAAATATTTGGCAAAACAATACTCTTACCCAACTCATCATTAAATGTTATTCTACTTATCTGATATGCTCAAGTGCAGGATATTTGGGATTCAATACAGAACAATGAATACTTCTCCTTTGAAGGATTGGTGGAAGTTTTCAAGCAGGTAATTTTCCATCAGTATATTTCCTTTTTATATGCCGATCAAGTATTTGAAGTTGAGCTTTCAATTTTACACAGCTACGATACTACAAGACCCCAGATATAGAAACACCAAGTTACCTCGTTCTGAAAAAGACTGCAAATTATGAGGTATTATTTCGTTGTGTATACTTTATGAAGAACCCAGTTCATTGCAGATTTGGATTAGCAACACTGCTATGGCATCATAATCCATCATTCATATTAAGTCACAGCATTGAAAAGTTTCCCAGTTATATTATGTGACTTATGTTCATTATCAATCTTGCCAATATGATCTCATGTAGTAGGACACAGCTAATTTGTAAATATTGCATCTTAACAGATTTTGTTGAGGTAAACTATGGGTATGAATATCTTTTGCAGGTCAGGAAGTATCCACCATTTTCAGTAGCAGAAGCGAAAGGAGAAAAACTAACAGGATCATCAGGTTTTAATAATATTACTGGGTGAGTTATTTTTTTAATCATTACTATATATATTTAACACCATGTATTGTAATGCTGAAAGGGCCTGTATCTGTAGGTATATATTTGGCAAGAATGCTTCATCTGAAAAGATTGCAATGACTACACCTGTCTTCACTCAGGCTTCTGATGACAAACTCTCAGATGTGTCCATACAGATAGCTCTGCCAATGAACAAAGACTTGAACAGGTATCTTGTGCAATGTGTCAGTGCAACTACTGACGACCTGGACATCTGCTCATAGATAGACGAAATAGTAATTCTGTAGTAATTTCTATGGCTTTACTTCTATTGCCAATAATAGTCTTGTTCAATCAGTTTACCAGCTCCAAATACAGAAGCGGTTACCTTGCGAAAGGTTGAAGGAGGCATTGCTGCAGTGAAAAAATTCAGTGGGCGAATAGAAGAGGAAATTGTGACCAAGAAAGAGAAGGGGCTACGCTCCCAGCTACTCAAAGATGGGTTGAAGCCTCAACAAGGCTGTATGCTTGCACGTTACAATGATCCTAGCACAAAGGACTTTGTGAAGGTGTGTTTCCTTCTTCTGTACCTTTTTAGTTAAGCTGAGGTCTGAAACCTTTTACATATCAATTAGGAGATCAAGTGTAGCAAATTGCATGCTTTATCCAATCTTTCCTAAATGCTGAACTTTCTGAGAAGATGCCACCATCTTTTAGTTGTACTTTCAATCATGACTGAAACACTTCTTTTCTTTTTTAACCTCATTACTGAAACTCTGTTTGTTTTCGATGATCCAAAGAGGAACGAGGTGCTTATATGGCTAAACGATTTCACACTGGAGTAGTAGTCTTCACCCTTCACTCTTCACTGTAAATCGTACAGCATATTTCTGCAACATCAGACACTGTATGTTGGAGCTTCCAGAGCATCATAGAAAGGTAAATTTGTTCTTCGCAAACCATTAACCAGATTCTGTTGCCTTAAAATACACTTTAGTTAATTGAAACTGAATATTTCTTACATGTACAAGCTCAAATAATACTATAAAATAATTCTAAAATAATACTGTAAAATATTAAAATTTATATCCCTGATCGAATATTTAAATGTATACTGCAACATGATTGGTAGCTGAACAGTCATCATGCACTCATGTCTCTTTGCTCCAGCAGCACCGCATATTTCTTGTTTCTTCCTTCTCACTTAGCTTTTGCCATTTTGTTGTGGGTGCCATTGCAGATTACGAGCAGATGCAATCGATGTATAGAAGATGTAAATTCCAAAAGGTAAAATAGGCCAGATACTAAAAATGTACTCCCTCTGTACCAAAATACTTGTAGTTGGGGGAAATTAGACTAGTTTCCTCCAACTACAAGTATTTTGATACAGTGGGAGTAGGTCATATGATTCTGTTTGTACGCCAAACCAGAGTTGAATGAGGAAATATTTTAGGATAATATGTAAGAAGCTCTATACATCTGTGCTACTATTTTCTTCTCGGGGTTCTACAACTGAGGTATTAGACTGGCTATTGTATTCTGGGTCCACCGATCTGTTATGGGCCAAAATTCTCCCAAGATAACCTGAACCCAAAACCAAATGCAGTCTCAAGTCTAACCAGAATATAGCACTTGGTTCATTCAACTCAGGTGATTAATTGTACTAGCGACGCACAGTTGGAAAGTATGCGCAACAAACTGTTCCTTTTCTAGGTGAAAATACAGACACAATTCCTTTGTTTCAGCTCTGACTGATCACCAAACTCATTGTCCAAACCTGATCAATCAATGATTGGTCCATGCAAGTCCACAAGTGCATTTAGATCCAGTCTGTGCTCAACAGACGCAAGAGGCGCCAAATTAAGGTCGGTTGGTCCGTATCTTCGTTAAGCTGTCCTGGCATGCATTCTATTAGTAGTGGTTGGTGAGGCCTAACGATGTCTCTAGAATCATTCATGATTCATTTGCTGCTTAACCAAAGGGTTTCAGAAAACCTGAGGGGTATGGCTGGACGGATCTGGGGTTTAAGAGAACCTTGATCATACTTCAGTTTGATACTTAAAGCTAGAGATCACCACTTGATAGTGGAGTACAGCCAAGTCATAGCCAATCTTATATCTTGGATAGAAAATATGAGCGGACAACATGGTCCACATTAATTGGTGAGTACCATAAAAGAGCTCTGTTATAAACTATTAAGAGGAAGGGTATACCTGAATAATCATATAGCCTACTTCATATACTTCTCTTCTCCAAACAATGGTCAGTTGTGGAAAAGAAGTTTCTAGAAGATGTGATAAATGGTAAGATGGGAAGGGAATCTAAAGATAACTTTTTCATTGTTAATATAGATTATTTTTTCAGTTTATTCTTAAAAAATAATTGGACAAAATGAGAGGAAGAAAACAAACTTGTACTTTTTTTTTGGAAATGGAGGTATACCCCCGGCCTCTGCATCATGATGATGCATGCGGCCCTCTTATTAAAAATCCAGAAAGTATCAACGTAAAGGTCTTACAGCTCGCAAACGGAGCAAAACAAAGTACATCAACCGGAAAATTACAAGCGGACAAAGACAACCGAAACGGTAATAATAAGGATAAGCTCTCTATAGACTCCTATCCTGTTATGTGAACGCCATCCGAACGGTTGAATATAACCCGAGCCACCATCTCCCATTGGTTGCACCCAGTAACCAAAGGCTCCCTAGAGTCCATAGGAGTGAGTAAGGACCACTTACGGATCCAAGCTGTAGCTCTGAAAATAACCTGCAAAAAAGTTAAGTTGTGTTGTCTGTTAAAAATCATATCATTTCTGCAGTTCCATATAGCCCATAATAACGCACATATTCCAATCCGAATCCGAGCTGTCGTGATCTGTTCAACCCCAGCTAACCACGTCCCAAACAAAGACGCAATATCTATTGGAGGATTGATATTAAAGGCTATATGAATCGTTCTCCAAAGTAACTTGGCAAGTGGGCATTGAAGGAATAGATGTTGTATTGTCTCATCCTGAGCACAAAAACAACACCGCGAATTGCCAACCCATCGCCTCTTAAGAAGGTTGTCCTTTGTGAGTATTACTTGATTGTGTACAAACCACATAAAATTTTTAATCCGCAAAGGAACCTTAACCTTCCATATATGTAGTGACCTTGAGAGGGGGCCAGAATTAATCAGATCCTGATGAAAAGATTTCACCGTAAATATCCCATTTTTAGTTAACTTCCATTGTGTTGAGTCCGGCATATCGGAGAGTCGAACTTCAATCAATCTCCGAACCAAGTGCATCCAAGTTGTCCATCTCTCATCCACTAACGTACGTCTGAACTGGATGTTCAAGGGAATAGTTTGAAGGACGATACCTACGTAATCCTCCTTACGGTGCACAATATTGTAGAGGGTGGGATATTGTAAGGCCATAGGCGTCTCTCCTAACCACGTATCCTCCCAAAATCTTGTTGACATCCCGTTGCCAACCAAAAATTTGACCCTACGAAAGAACATATCCTTCGTTCTCATAAGTCCCTTCCAGAACGGCAAATCAGTCAGTCTGATGGTAACCTGGGCTAGCGTTTTCGAGTGCAAATACTTATTGCGCAGGATTTGAGACCACATGCCCTCCGGCTCTATCTCTAACCTGTACAACCATTTGCTCATAAGACATTTATTCTTAATTTCCAAGTTCTAAATACCGAGGCCCCCTTGGTCTTTAGGTCGACAAAGGATATCCCATCGCGCGAGACGGTATTTCCTCTTGGCCTCATCAGATTGCCAAAAGAAGCGAGATCTAAAGAAATCAAGTCGCTTTCGGACCCCTTTCGGAATTTTGAAGAACGAAAGTAAAAACATTGGCATGCTAGTCAATACTGAGTTAATCAAAACTAGCCGACCTCCGTATGACATCAGCTTGCCTTTCCAGCAACTGAGTTTTTTTTTCAATTCGTTCTTCAATACATTTCCATTCTTTATTGGATAGTTTACGATGATGAATCGGAATACCCAAGTAGCTGAACGGTAAGGCACCTAATTCGCATCCAAACAATTGTCTGTATGTATGTTCCTCGTCTTTGGCCTTCCCAAAACAGAACACCTCACTCTTATGAAAATTAATTTTTAAGCCAGACAATTGTTCGAATAGACACAAGATAAGTTTCATGTTACGTGCCTTAGCCATGTCATGTTCCATGAACAGAATAGTGTCATCAGCATATTGTAGAATGGACACCCCTCCATCAACTAGATGAGGAACTAGACCCTCTACATGGCCATGCTGCTTGGCTCTGCCAATAATGACAGCCAACATATCTGCCACAATATTGAACAGAAGAGGTGACATGGAATCCCCTTATCGCAACCCCTTATGCGTTTGGAAGTAGTGACTGATGTCATCGTTCACCTTAATTCCGACACTACCTTTCTGGACTTGAGTATCCACTTGGTTCCTCCAGGTTTCACTAAAACCTTTCATGCGCATTGCCTGCTGAAGAAAAGGCCATTTGACTTTATCATAAGCCTTCTCGAAATCCACTTTGAAGATAACCCCGTCTAGTTTCTTCGAGTGAATCTAATGGAGTGTTTCATGTAAGACGACCACTCCTTCTAGTATGTGTCGTCCCGGCATGAAAGCTGTCTGACTAGGTTGAACCACTGAGTGAGCAATTTGTGTCAATCTATTGGTTCCTACCTTTGTGAAAATTTTAAAACTCACATTCAGCAGGCAAATGGGTCAGAATTGTTTGATCCGAACCGCCTCATTCTTCTTAGGTAACAACGTTATCATACCAAAGTTGAGGTGAAATAACTCCAAATGGCCCTCGAAAAAATCATGAAACATAGGCATAAGATCATCTTTAATGATATGCCAACATTTCTTATAGAATTCAGCTGGAAACCCATCTGGTCCCGGTGCTTTATTCGGCTTCATTTGGGTATGGCCAGATGAACTTCTTTTTCAGTAAACGGTGCAGAGAGAACATCATTCTCTGCTGCCTGTAATTGAGGGATATCATCAATAACAGATTCATCAAGAGACACCGTAGATGTATTCGGGGGTCCAAATAGGCTTTTATAATAGTTGGAAATATACGCTTTCAGATTTTCATGCCCCACTATTGTCCCCTCGTCCTGTTCAAGCTGTATAATCTTCTTCTTCCTATGTTTACCATTTGCAACCATATGGAAGAATTGTGTGTTGTCATCCCCTTGGACAACCTTAAGCGTTTTCGCACGCAACGCCCACTTGAGCTCCTCCTCCCTCAGGAGAGCACGTAGGCCTTGCTCAGCCTCAGACTTAGATTGATGCTCATTAACAGAAAGGAGAGTGGTTTCAGCCTTTACATCTAGTGCCTCAATGAGTTGAGTTAGACGCTCTTTTTTTTGTTTATAAATCCCACTCTCATTTCTGGCCCATCCTCTCAGAAATTGTCGGAGGTGTCTAATCTTATTCTGCCATCTCTCGACATGTGATCTTCCCGTAACCGGCTTAGCCCATTCGCGTGCAATCATCTCCATAAATCCTTCTCGCTCAAACCAGCTTTGCTCGAAGGAGAAGATATTTTTATTTGCAACATGGGTAGCCTCGCCCGAATCTTAAAAGAGTGGTGTATGATCCGAGATCGCTCTCTGCATCGCATGAACCGACACCAACGGATATTTTTGTTCCCACTCCACACTAGCAAGTACCCTATCCAGCTTTTCATAGGTCGGAACAGGTAACGAGTTGGCCCATGTAAATTGTCTACCGGTGAGCTCAATTTCTCTCAAATTGAGGCTCTCGATAATCATGTTAAACAGCATAGACCAACGCCCATCGAAATTGTCATTATTCTTTTCTTCTCTCCTCCGAATGATATTAAAATTCCCCCTACTAGTAGTGGCAGATTTTCATCTCCACACATCCGCACTAGATCGGCCAGATAATCAGGTTTAAATTCAGGTTGTGCTGCCCCATATACCGCAACTAGCGACCATCGGAATCCATCCAATTTTGATCTTTCTCTGAATTTAACCGAAAAGTCTCCCTGAACCACATTAAGCACCTCTAACGTCTCACACCGCACTCCTAGTAAAATCCCGCCGGATCTTCCTCTAGGAGGTAGAATGTGCCAGTCAAAGGCGATACCACTGGAGAGGGTTTGAAGGAATTGGGATGTGAAATTATCTCGTCCAGTTTCCAAAAGTGCAATGAAATCTAAGTGATGTTCTAACGTTGTCTCTGCTAAGAATCTTTGTTTAGCGAAGTCTGCTAGACCTCTGCTATTCCCAAAGAGTCCTTTCATAAGTCATCATGAATTTTTTTAAGCTTAACTCTAGCACTTCTGCGTACTGCCGAGGTAGGATAAATTTTCCGCTTCCAGGGTCGTTTGGGCTTCTCCTCAACACCCTGCGGGACGCTAGTATTATCTATGACAGACACTGCATCCTCCATCAAGAGAGGCTCTACCGTATCTGTGTTCTCAACATCCTCCTCATCCTCAGCCTCGACACTAGGCAACAAATTATTACATATATTTGCAAGATCATTAATTCCTAAATTATTCATGTCATTGTCATTCAAAGGTTGAATAGAGGCAAGGTTACGAATGATCTCAGAAGTCCTCTCCGCTTCCAAGTCTAAAAGATCATTAACGGATTTGACGACCTCGGTTTCATTTGATCCCAAAGAAATTCCTAAGTCGTTGTACTACGTGATAACTAACATCGATATTATATACACAGGTCGCATACTTAATGAAAAATGGGCTAATGTTACAAATTCACCATGGGAGATTACAGGCAAAATTTCTAATACCATGAAAAAGATTTGTGATAACCAGTGTGAATCTCTTGGCGGCTGTATCTTGCAAATAAGATCAATACTGACATCGCAGTTTTGTAGAGTCATATACATATACATTTAGAATTGCTGTAAATTCCACACCTGACTTTTGTGCATGTGCAGCGTATCGCCCATTTCCACATGATATTTACCATTAGTAGTTCTTGTTTTTTCATCCTTATTTTGATATGGAGGGAGTAAGACGCAAGAGGCAAGCTCTCACTCATTGACCTTGAGTACCGCGGTGTTACAATTCACGTGGCCTTGCCTGTCAATTATACGCTTACAGAAATACATCTATTTTCAGAACAATGCCAAATTGTCCATGTATCTTTTACCAGGTACAAACCGAAAAAATTGGAAACGTAGAATCATTTGAAAAAAATATGGAAACAGGTTTAAGATTCGGAAACAGTACCAGATTCGTCACTGAATTATTTCTGATTTACCAAGTTTATGACTTTGCACTCGAATTGTTCAATACCAGATGCGTCACTGAAAATGGAAACAAGACTCAGAATTTTTGCCAGATTCATTACTGAATTATTTCTGATTTGCCTGTTTTTGAAGAAATGTTGGAAACAAGTGTTTCTTTTCTAGGATACACTTCACCTTTTTTGAAGAGATATGCGAAAAACTATTAAACGCGTGACACTTCTAAAATAAATAAAAACTAGTATGCAAGATATGCAAAGTTCTAGAAATAAACAACAAAAATATTTAAATTACACGCGTGTTGCACGTTTTGAATAAATAAATAAATGATCAAGGCTGCCTTACATCATCAAATCATCTAATTGCAGTTCACTCCATGACTCGTGCTATGCCGATGGGCTACTTCACATCACGTAATCTATATGCGAGAAAGAAAAAACTTGTAAAAGAAGCCAGAAGTACAACATGGAAATCGTCCACGAAATTGTTTGGAACTTGCCTTTGTTCATTGCTTGATTAGTCAATGTTACACCTGAACATGCTAGGGTGTACGGATCAGGTTGTTTGATTCTTTTAGTCATAACTACGATTTCAGTTCAAGCTAGTAGTACATAATTAATTTGTTTCTCACAAGTCAAGAGCTGGAAAAGGAGAGCAATCCACTTCATAGTGTCTACGTAGTACACAAGAAAGCTAAGTGGAATGGTATTTCACAATGCCAAGTACACAAGAAAGCTAAGGTGGCAACAGGTGTTCTTTTCATAATATTGCAGTCATTGGTGATACTGCAGTCCTTTTCGCGAATGCCCTTCTTTTTGAAGAGATATGCAAAGAAAAAAAGAATTAAAATGTTAAATGTGTGATGCTTCTAGGAGGAAATTAGTATGCAAGATGAGCTCTTTTACGGTGATTGGCGAGTTGAGAGAAACAACAAAAGGTTTTAATTACACTCATGCCGATCGTTGTTGAATAATTAAATGGTCAAGGTTGCCTTGGATCATCAGACCATCTGATTGCAGTTCACTCAACGACTCGTGATATGATTTGCAAAAGAAGCCAGAAGCGCAGCATGAGAGTCTTCCATGGAAATGTTTGGAACTTCCCTTCATTCTTTGCTTATTAGTCAATGGTTCAGTTGATAATGTTTTTTTTTGGCGTGTTGCTCAGTTGATAATGCTATGCGTATAGATCAGGTTATCTTTTTTTCTTTTTTTGGAAAATGTAGATCAGGTTGTCAGTTGTCTGATTAGTTTAGTCCTAACTGCGATTTCAGTTCTAGCCAGTACCTAATTGATTAGTGTATCCCAAGTCGATAGTCGGAAGAAGAGGCCAATCCACTTCATAATGTCAGGTACACAAGAAAGCGAAGGTGGCAGATGTACCTCGATTGCGTGATGGCAATTATGAGTTTATATGACTTCAAGTCTGAAACAACCTGGTTAGCGTGTACAGTTTTGTGTCAAAAGAAATATTTCTGTTGGATGTTTAAATTACTTTTTTTCCGATAAAGAGAGATTTTACCGGCCCTTAACAACGCAACGACCATAAGGAGTTCACGTTCAATCTCTGCATAACAAGATGCACAAAGATCATACCAAACACTCAAAGTTTGAGAATTAAACATAGTTCGACAAAAACAAAGACAACTCAAGGAGACAGAGGATTGATCCAAATAATAAACTACCATCCATGCAGGGAAAATACCTCCTTGGCCCCGATCCACCTTGTCATATTTACTCTAGTAGGGACCAAGGGCTGTTTGGCAATCCTCCCGCTCCGTGAAATCTCAGGGCCTGTGCAGCACCTCCGTCCCCACTCTGTGATTTTGAACTCCTGCTCCACCAGCTCCGGGTGTGGAGTTGTGGAGGGGAGGGAATCCGAACAGGCCTCAAGTAAGAGCATCCACAGTTGAACTTTGGCAA
>NC_041393.1:176216519-176251915 GCF_002162155.2 Triticum dicoccoides | reverse complement strand
ACGTGACCCTTGATAGTGCCGGATGGCCCCTCAAAAGTTCTGCTGGACAATCACACTCATCATATCAAAACCTTCAAATCCATGTAAATCCAAGCATGTCGATCATATAACATAAATTCATCATAATTCAACAATGCAACAAAGCAAAATAAATCACAATTCAATTCAATACTTCAGACATGCCAAAATAAAATTCAACGTCGAGGCCAAAGCTGGCCAACATGATGAATCACTCGCCGGCCGCCATCTGTGCCGCGTCCGCTGCTACAGTCGCTCTCACCCCCTCATACTCCTTCCGCGGGTTGATCTCCTTATTCCTCCCCTCGATCCATTTTTTGCCTTCCGGATCCAAGAGGCTTGCATCCGCAGATATTATTCTCGAATCCTCCGTGTCTCAAGGAGGAGGAAAGGAGGTCGACCGCTGCTCATTGAATGAGAAAGACAAGGAGGGGAGTGGTCTTCTCCTCTTCCCACAGTGCGGAGGATAAGGCTGATGCGATGTGGTTTTTTTTAGAAAGGCTGATGCGATGGTGTCATGCGTGGGAGACAACCGAGCGAATGTTTCATCTGAGATGTCACGCTGTCTGCGCCAAGATTTGTGTGAGCTTATCCCATGACTAACGAGGTCAATTCATTAGCTTTTATGGGGGGTGTATTGTAGCATGCAGGTGCGGGGCGTGCAGCCCATTTTATTTTGGCTTTTGATCTTTTTGTCTTTCATATCTTTTGAACCAAAAGTCTACATTAAATTCCGTTTGCATATTTGTGTTTCCGATGGTGAGTGCTTTCAAATGAGATCCGTTTTAAATACATTTTAATGAGCTTTTTAAATTTTCAACTTCTGAAACTTGATACATGCGACACACAAAGTCGTAAGCTTTAGAACATGGATCGACAAAATCGTAAGTTTTAAGTTTTAACTCTGAAACTTGATTTGTGCGACCGGCAAAATCATAAGTTTTGGATCCCGCGACCGGCAAAAATCGTAAGTTCTAAAGTTCAACTCTGAAACTTGGCACGTGCGACCGGCAGAATCATAAGTTTTGGAACCTGCGACCGACAAAATCGTAAGTTCTAAGTTTCAACTATGAAACTTGGTACGTGCGACCGGCAGACTTGTAAGTTTTGAAACCTACGACCGGCAAAATCTTAAGTTCTAAGTTTCAACATGGTACGAGCGACCGATAAAATCACAAGTTGTAAGCTTCAACTCTAAAACTTGGTATGAGTAACCGATAAAATTGTAAGTTTCAAAACCTATGACCGACAAAATCGTAAGTTTCAGAAACTATCTAAAATCTTGTTATGCCCTTTTGTGAGATCCATCAACTTTACGGGCCGTGAGGCAATCTGATGGTTGGCACGGTGCATAGCCGAATTTCCGAGCTTTTAGGCATGTTTTGGGACGCGCGGTCATTCAAGGCTGTTGGGTTCTACGTCCACTCGTGTTTCCTTTTGAAGAACTCTTCGGTTAAAAGAAGGACCCCTCTAGCTAGCGACGGTCCGCCAGCTAGGGGTGGCATTTGCGAACTGCCTGGATGACAGTTTTAGTGTTTTGGGGATGGCAGTTTTACAAAAAGCATGGTGTTTTGTTTATTTTAGTGCATTTTTCATCTAGAAACTGACACCATCAGATCTTGATCGTGCGGCAGCCAGAGGGGTCGCTGGAGGGGTGTTCCTGGCGACCGTTCGCCAGGCAATAACATCACCGTAAAAGAAGCTCTAGAAATATTGAAGGATTCAATAAAAAAAAACAGTTGACGGTCAAATATTGCAGTGTCAAAGTCCAACACCGAAAGTCGAGAGGAGGGAGGACGTCATGGATACTTTGAGGAAAGCCAGGCGAAGTCACGCAGAGCCGCCGCGGACTCGGAGGTTGGAACTGACTGAAACAAAACAGAGAAGAAAAGGCGACGTGACTTTCTCCTGCGTGTCTCTCCCAGCTGCTGCTTGGCTTGTTTCCCGTGCCGTTTTCTCCTCTGCCTCTGCCTCTCTCCCCTATTAAAGACACGCGAGGCCGAGCTGCCTGCCACCACGCGGTGCTCGCGGCCGGATTGGTGCCACGCACAGGCACATAGAGAGAAGCGGGGCGGGGCGGCGGAGAGGCTCGAGTCGTCTTCCGCTCCTCCTCCTCGTCCTCCCACGCGCAACGGATCGGGGGATTCGGCCGCTTCTACCGGCGATTGTTGCCTGGGTACGTCTCAAAACCTCCCCTGTCTGTCTCCGAGCTGTGCCGGCGGTCTAGTCTCGATTTGATTTGACGCATTGTTCGAGCTCTGCGTGGTGGGTCGGTGGCGGCCGCCGGACCGGAGTGGCTGTGGTCGTGCGGCTGTTCTTGGTCTCGGGAATTCTGTGGCGGTCTCTGATCTCTCGGTGGTCGCTGAATTTGTCTTCCCCTGAGCTGGTGTGTTCAGTCCTGTTGCTCGATCTCGGAGGAGGACTGTTTTTCTTCCAGTACTTTCCGTGCTCGTTGCATGTGTAATTCGTGCGGGGTTTTGGGATCGCTGCCCGAGAACGCCATAGATTTGCATCTCAGCTCCTAAACCCAACCACTGTAGCAGCATTCCAGAATTCTTGTCTTGGGATTTCTGAAATTTATTTTAACTGTTGTTTGTTTGTCAGTAGAATGGATTCTCCAGCGCCCAATGCCGCCAACCCGCCGGCGCCGGCGGCGGAGCCAGCAGCGCAGCCGCGGCTGCTGCCAGACTTCCTCCAGTCGGTGCGGCTCAAGTACGTGAAGCTGGGGTACCACCACCTCATCTCCCACGGCATGTACCTGCTGCTGTCGCCGCTCATGGCCTTGGTGGCCGTGCAGCTCTCCACCGTGTCCCCGGGCGACCTCGCCGACCTGTGGGAGCAGCTCCGGTTCAACCTCGTCTCCGTGCTCGTCTGCTCCACCCTCCTCGTCTTCCTCTCCACCGTCTACTTCCTCACCCGCCCCCGCCCCGTCTACCTCGTCGACTTCGCCTGCTACAAGCCGGAACCGGAGCGCCGGTGCACGCGCCAGACCTTCATGCGCTGCTCCGAGGCCACCGGCTCCTTCACCGACGCCAACCTCGACTTCCAGCGCAAGATCCTCGAGCGTTCGGGGCTGGGCGAGGACACCTATCTGCCCCCCGCCGTGCTCCGGGTGCCCCCCAACCCGTGCATGGACGAGGCGCGCAAGGAGGCGAGCACCGTCATGTTCGGCGCCATCGACCAGCTGCTGGAGAAGACCGGGGTGAGGCCCAAGGACATCGGCATCCTGGTCGTCAACTGCAGCCTGTTCAACCCGACGCCGTCGCTGTCGGCCATGGTGGTGAACCACTACAGGCTGAGGGGCAACATTGTGAGCTACAACCTGGGCGGGATGGGCTGCAGCGCCGGGCTGCTGTCCATCGACCTCGCCAAGGACCTGCTGCAGGTGCACCCCAACTCGTACGCGCTGGTCATCAGCATGGAGAACATCACCCTCAACTGGTACTTCGGGAACGACCGCTCCATGCTGGTGTCCAACTGCCTGTTCCGGATGGGCGGCGCGGCGATCCTGCTCTCCAACCGGCGGTCCGACCGGCGGCGCTCCAAGTACGAGCTGGTGCACACCGTCCGCACCCACAAGGGCGCGGACGACAAGTGCTTCGGCTGCGTGACGCAGCAGGAGGACGAGGCCGGCAAGGTGGGCGTGTCGCTCTCCAAGGACCTGATGGCGGTGGCCGGCGACGCGCTCAAGACCAACATCACCACCCTGGGCCCGCTGGTGCTCCCGCTGTCGGAGCAGCTGCTGTTCATGGCGACGCTGGTGGCGAAGAAGGCCTTCAAGGTGAAGATCAAGCCCTACATCCCGGACTTCAAGCTGGCGTTCGAGCACTTCTGCATCCACGCGGGCGGGCGCGCCGTGCTGGACGAGCTGGAGAAGAACCTGGGGCTGACGGAGTGGCACATGGAGCCGTCGCGGATGACGCTGTACCGGTTCGGCAACACGTCGAGCAGCTCGCTGTGGTACGAGCTGGCCTACAGCGAGGCCAAGGGCCGCATCGGGCGGCGCGACAGGGTCTGGCAGATCGCCTTCGGCTCCGGGTTCAAGTGCAACAGCGCCGTCTGGAGGGCTCTGCGCACGGTGGCGCCGGAGGCCGAGGAGAAGAACCCGTGGGCGGACGAGATCGACCGCTTCCCCGTCGAGGTTCCCAGGGTCTCCAGGGTTGGGAGCGCCTGATCGACTGCTGCTCGTCCAAGCTGGCAACCTTGATTGATTCATTTGATTGGGTGATTGCCATTGCCATCTCCTGGTTCATTTTTAACTTTTTTTGAAACAATCTCCTGGTTCAATCAATCCTTGAGAACATGCATGCATGATTTGGGCTGTTGTTTTAGGTTGTACTCCCTGCGTCCGGTAATACTTGTCATCAAAATGGATTTTTTTTCGAGAGTACGCTAATAGCGTACCATATTTTTATAGAAGATGAAGAAAGCATAATTACAAGAAGTGTGGCTCAAATGCGAACATCCGGCACACATGGTTACACCAAGACCAACACCACCCAGACTACATCTAAGCTAACTCCTCATAAACCGTTGTAGACCACCAACACCACCTACCGCCTGCGACCACCCAGCTACCTTCAATAACGTACTAGTAACAAGCTCCAGAGAAGTTTTTTGTTGATCTACCCTACTGAAGACTCTTGCCTTCCTCTGTTTCCACAAAGCGCTCCTAGGAAGCTTCTTCGTGCTCGTAGCCACCACTCCAGGGTATTCTCATTTGCGAGTGATTGAGAGATGTTAATCTGCAGGGTGTCCCATGTCCTATACCAGACCTCCCTAGCGTACGGGCACTGCAGAAGAATATGACCAGCATTATCCTCATCCTGTAAGCACGTGTAGCATGCTGAGCTCTCATCCTAAAGCCCATGTCTAGCCCTCCTGTCCGACGTCCATATCCTGTACTGCATTGCGAGCCAAACAAAGATTTTGCACTTAAGAGGGGCCCAACTTCTCCAAACACACTTTGCCATGGGCGATTTAGGCCATCCATTGCAAAGGCTGGAATAGACTGACTTGGCTGAGTATTGACCAGAAGATGAGCAAGTCCAGGTGAAGACATCCTGCTCGGTCTCACGTCTGTCAACTGTCGCCACCGCATGTCAGAGATGCATGCATTGCATTTGAGCCATGAAAGAGATCTCAATTTGACAGTCCTCCATCCATTTGTTGTTGAGCAGTGCCTGTTGCACTGTTCTTGTATTGATCACCCTCGTGTGGACCGTCATAAGCAGGAGTGGAGCAATGTCAGCTACTGCATATCCGTGTATCCACCGATCCCTCCAGAACAGAACGCTATCACCTGATCCAACTTGAATATGAACCAAACTATCAAACACCTCCCTTGCCAATCTATCTTCGATCATTGGTAAGCCCTGCCACGGCCTCGCAGGCTCCATACGCTTTAGCCATTCCCTCCTGACCCTTAGCGCCAAAGATTGAAGTTGTGAACTCCAAGCCCACCGTGGCACTTAGGTCGACAGATGTCCCATGCGACGAGGCATTGTCCACCATTAACCTTGTCCTTGCTGGCCCAAAAGAAGGATCTCATCCACTTGTTAATCTCCTCAAACACCCAGACAGGGGCGTCCACAATCATTAGGTGATGTATCGGCCTAGCAGAGATGATAGATTGCACCAGGATCAACCTGCCAGGTCGTTGAATCAACCCCCTTTGCCAAGCGGGTCAAGTTCCGCGCGAGTCAAGTTCTTGATGGCAAGCTGTAGGCCAAGGTACCTGCATGGGAATTCCGCTAAGTCACACTGGAGTAGTGCAGCCACCCTTTGTCTGTCGTCCACATCCCCTCTAAGCACTATGGCCGACGACTTCCGATAGTTCACCTTATGCCCAGAAGCTTCACCAAAAGCTTTTAAAGTCTCCTTCACAAAGCTCAAATCCATGACTGTAGGTTTGATAAGCAAGGCTACGTCATCCGCATATATCGAGATCCTTTGCATGGCCGTGATCCCATGGAAAGAGCTTAGCACACCAGCCGCCATAGCTCGCTGAACGAGTTTCATCAGAACATCCATAGCAATGACGAAGAGCAGAGGCGAGATAGGATCCCCCTGGCGAAGCCCGCATGCGTGCCCAAAACTCTTCCCAGCCACGCCATTAACAATCACTTTGGTGGTTGCCATTTGCAGCAGGATCGCCACCCATGTCATCCATCTCGTACCAAACCCTTTGGCAGTCATGACTTCAAAAAGGGGATGTATCTAGACATATTTTAGTTCTAGATACATTTTTTAATCCATTTTAATGACAAGTATTTTTGGACGGAGGGAGTTGTAGCAAGCATATGTGGTGTGGGGCGCTGTTATGTCTCTGCTTACAATCTCCAATTCCATAGGAGGTAGCTAGGGTTTACAAGAGGAAGAGGGAAAGTGGGGAATTGCTTCTGCTAATCGACGACCCTCTTTGTCTCCACCTGCTTCTCTTTATCTCTCGATGCTGTGTCGCCACACTGGGTTCCTCCTGCCCTCCAGGCCCGGTCCAGCAGGCGTGAGCGGCGACAGGCCTTGGGCCTCCTTCCTGGGTTGGGCCGCGGCATAACATTCCCCATCCCTTGAGGAGCGGCTTGCCCCCAAGCCGTCGAAGGAAGAATCTGCTACAGAGCGAATGCGTCTTAGAGTCATGGGTGTCGGGGCGATCACGCCAACGTACCTTCAGCCGAGGCTTCACTGAACCGCCACACTGAATGAGCTTCATCTGCAGGATCGTCGCCGACTGTAGCAACGACAGGTTGCGTGGCCCCACCGTGCTCATGCCTGGCTCGACGAAGAACTTGGGAGGGACTTGCTTCTTGAGCTGAGAGACGTGGATCACGTCGTGGACCCCGGAGTTCGCCGGAAGAGCCAGCTTGTAGAAGACAACGCCGACACGCTGCAAAACTTGGTATGGCCCGTAGAACTTCAGGGTTAGCTTTTGATTGCGCCGAGCAGCCATGGAGTTTTGTAGGTAGGGATGGACCTTGAGAAAAACTTGATCACCCACCTGAAAGGAGCATTCTGTGTGATGCTAGTCTGCTTGCCGCTTCATCCTTGCTTGAGCCCGCGTGAGGTGTTGGCGAAGCATTTCACGAATCGCGTCGCGATCGGCCACCAAGTCTTGGAGTTCCGTCGTGGATGCTGGAGCGGAGATGCCAAATGCTCGAGGCTGGTAACCATACAGAGCCTCAAACGGGGTGCATCCAGCCGCTGTATGATAAGACGTGTTGTACCAATGCTTTGCCGATGATAACCATTTGGACCACTGGCTTGGGGTGTCGTGAATGGAGCACCGAAGGAAAGCTTCTAGGCACTAGTTCAACCTCTTTGTTTGTCCATCTGTCTCCGGATGGCGTGTTGAGCTCATATTGAGGATGGTATCCGACAAGTGAAACAGCTCTTGCCAGAAGGCGCTTGTGAAGACTGGATCTTTGTCTGAAATGATCCTAGATGGCATGCCATGGAGCCTGTAGATTTGATCAATGAACACCAGGGCCACCTGACGAGCGGTGTAGGGACGCTTGAGCGGCTGATGACCCACAAGTATAGGGGATCTATCATAGTCCTTTCGATAAGTAAAGAGTGTCGAACCCAACAAGGAGCATAAGGAAATGACAAGTGGTTTTCCGCAAGGTATTTTCTGCAGACACTGAAATTATCGGTAACAGATAGTTTTGTGATAAGATAATTCGTAACGGGTAACAAGTAACAAGTGTAACAAAGATGCAGCAAGGTAGCCCAATACTTTTTATAGCAAAGGATAAGCCTGGACAACTCTTATATAAAGCGAAGTGCTCCCGAGGACACATGGGAATTGTCATCAAGTTAGTTTTCATCATGCTCATATGATTCGCGTTCATTACTTTGATAGTTTGATATGTGGGTGGACCGGTGCTTGGGTGCTTTCCTTACTTGGATAAGCCCCCCACTTATGATTAACCCCTCTCACAAGCATCCGCAACTACGAAAGAGGAATTAAGATAAATCTAACCATAGCATGAAACATGTGGATCCAAATCAGCCCCTTACGAAGCAACGAATAAACTAGGGTTTAAGCTTCTGTCACTCTAGCAAACCATCATCTACTTATTACTTCCCAATGCCTTCCCCTAGGCCCAAATCATGGTGAAGTGTCGTGTAGTCGCCGTTCACATAACACCAATAGAGGAAAGACAAAATACATCTCATCAAAATATCAAACGAATACCAAATTCACATGATTACTTATAACAAGACTTCTCCCATGTCCTTAGGAACAAATGACTACTCACAAAGCATGTTCATGTTCGAGATCAGAGGGGTAATAAATATCATTAAGGATCTAAACATATGATCTTCCACCGAATAAACCAACTAGCATCAACTATGAGGAGTAATCAACACTACTACCAACCTACAAGTACCAATCTGAGGTTCTGAGGCAAAGATTGAATATAAGAGATGAACTAGGGTTTGTGAGGAGATGGTGCTGGTGAAGATGTTCATGAAAATTGGCCCTCCCTCGACGAGAGGATTGTTGGTGATGAAGATGGCTTCTATTTCCCCCTCTCGGAGGGAAGTTTCCCCGGCAGAATCGCTCTGCCGAAGCCCTAGATTGCTCCTGCCCAGGTCCCGCCTCGAGACGGCGGCGCTTCGTCCCAAAAGCTTCCTTTTGATTTTTTTCCAGGTCAAAATCCTCCATATAGCAGAAGATGGGCATCAGACGACGGCCAGGGGCCCCACAAACCTTGGGGCACGCCCCCAAGTTTGTGGCTACCTGGTGGGTCCCCTTCTGTAGTTTCTTCGCCCAATATTTTTTTATATATTCCAAAACAATTCTCCGTAAAGTTTCAGGACATTTGGAGTTGTGCAGAATAGGTATCTCAGATTTGCTCCTTTCCAGTCCAGAATTCTAGCTGCCCGCAATAAATATGAACATAAAAACATGATGCAAAATGGACATATCAGCCGCAGAAAATGGGCAAATTTGGTCATCTTGTCGATGACGACCAGGATCACCTCAAAGCCATTGGACTTTGGTAGACCCTCCACAAAATCCCAACTGATGGTGTGCCATGGGTGAGGTGGAATCTCATGAGGTTGAAGAAAACCTGGTTGACGGCAGTTGTCGGTGTCAAAACCGGCGGATCTCGGGTAGGGGGTCCCGAACTGTGCGTCTAGGCGGATGGTAACAGGAGACAAGGGACACGATGTTTTACCCAGGTTCGGGCCCTCTTGATGGAGGTAAAACCCTACGTCCTGCTTGATTGATATTGATGATGTGGGTATTACAAGAGTAGATCTACCACGAGATCAAGGAGGCTAAACCCTAGAAGCTAGCCTATGGTATGATTGTTGTTATTCTACGGACTAAACCATCCGGTTTATATAGACACCGGAGAGGGCTAGGGTTACACAAAGTCGGTTACAATGGTAGGAGATCTACATATCCGTATCGCCAAGCTTGCCTTCCACGCCAAGGAAAGTCCCATCCGGACATGGGACGAAGTCTTCAATCTTGTATCTTCATAGTCTTGGAGTCCGACCGATGATGATAGTTCTGCTATCCGGACACCCCCTAGTCCAGGACTCCCTCAGTAGCCCCTGAACCAGGCTTCAATGATGACGAGTCCGGCGCGTATATTGTCTTCGACGTTGCAAGGCGGGTTCTCCTTCAAACTTCATGTTCCTGTCGAATGGTGTCCGGCTTACTTATAAATGTTGCGCTCCTTGGCTTCTACGTCCAATAATGGCCCTCTTCCACGTGTCGTATGAATGCGAAAAGCTAGGGTATTTTTACATTTTACCCCCTAGCCGTGCGAACGAGCCGCCTATAAGAGAGGCGAGGATCTAGATCCAACTCACACCATCCTCCTTCCGCAAGTACTCATCAAAGCGCCTCTGACAAAAATCCATTCTATCATGGATAGTCGACGCGGCTCCTCCTCTCGCGCTCCCAGCCCTCAGCCAGGAGATTGGGGGAGATGCTCAGTTCCACACAGCGAGCTAGTGGCGCACCAAACCGAGGGATATCTTCCCCCAGCCTTCATGGTTCCGGTTCGAGCCGGACTGGCCACCTTCAGGGGTGGAAAGCAGGCGGAGAACGTCCCCCACCCTTCCAAAGGTGAGCGGGTATGCTTCGTCCCTTATCTAATAAGGGGACTCGTATTTCCCATACATCCGTTTCTCCGGGGGCTCCTGGAGTTCTACAGACTCCAGCTTCACCACCTTACACCTGCCTCCATTTTGCACGTCGCGGGCTTTGTAGCTCTTTGCGAGCTGTTCTTGGGCATCGAGCCCCATTTCACGCTGTGGAAGAGATTGTTTTGCCTTGTACCCCGTTCTCACGAGGGGTCGATATATCAAGTGGGCGGAGCTGAAATATGGCGCATCGCCGGGACCGGATATCTATCCGGCACCCCGAAGAAGGCGTCCGAAGACTGGCCTTCGGAATGGTTATACATGGAGGACGCCCCTCTGCCGGATCCAGTTCGGATCGGCCTTCCGGAGTTCAGCAATGCTCCCTTGAAGAAACGCCTGAGTTGGCGCCCGCGGAGCCCTCAACGGGAAGATGATGGGAGCGTCCATTATCTGATGGGCCGGATTAGGTTACTGGCCCATTCCGGATTGACCATGATTGGAATCATGGCCACATGCATTATGCTAGGGGTGCAGCCGCTCCAATATAGGGGCCACCCTATCTGGGATTTCAACGGGGAAGATGACGCCACCCGTCATGGCCGCAGAGGGTCGGGCTCGGCCGCCGATCTGGTAAAGATCCTGTCCGGCTTGTACAAGGGGGAGAAGGAGGACTTCCTCCACACGAGTCCATTGAATGGATTCTCCATGAATAACCCTCGGAGCTGGGTAAGCGGACGTTTATCTATCCGATCCATATTTCCAAAGTCAAGTGTCTTACTTTGTGATTTTGACATAGGAGCTGCGCCGGGACGTGGAGGGCATACAAAGCCTGACTCCACAGCCCGAGGATCCGGGACGATCCCTTGATCCAGCCTCCGAAGAGGATCCAGACATAAAGGTGGAGCTGGTCGACGGGGTGTTCCACCAACTTAGCATGGACGATGTTCTAGTCGCCATTACGGCTGACTACCCCGGTTTATTTCCGGCTTCCCAGGTGACTACGACCGGAGTCCTGACACCATCATTTGATCCATTGTCACATCCCTAGCTTCTGGTGCTGCCTAGTGTTTGCATCATGTTTAAATTTTTGAAACTTGAATTGAGGAAATTTGGAAGCCTCAAAATTTAAATAAAAGAAGGGCAAAACCCCTAAAATCTCATTCATTGTTCCCAAAATGCTCTTCTTAAATGTTTGATAATTTTGGCAAGGGTTCTGGTCCCAACCAAAATATTGAACATTTTTAAGGACTTAATCTTGGGACTTTGAATTTAAATCATTAGCTATTTGAATTTGAATTATATTCATATAATTAGAATATAATTTCAAATACCCCTGAAATATTTTATGAGGTTTTGGAAAAGTCCATCTAGCAAAATAAAAATATTCAGAGGAGTTTTTGGCATTGTTTGAATTGTTTTAAATTCAAAACAGTGGCAAAAGATTAAATAAAAAACAGAAACAGAAAAAAAATAAAAGAACAAAAACTCACCTGTAACTTACCTGGCGTTCTAGCCCACCTGGCGGCCATCCGAGCTGGCCGGCCCAGCCCACCTCCTCCTCTCTGTCGTCTTCCTCCCCCTCGCCCCGAAGCAGCTCGGTGGCGAGCGCTGACGCCGCCCTGGCCACCTCCTGCCTGCCTGCATCTCTCCCCGACACCCTGGATGACGCCACGCAGACCCCCCTAACACCCCAACCTTCTCCCGCTTCCCCAGTGCCTCTCCCCCCTCCTCTGCTCTTCCCCGCAGCACCACCGAGCGCAGCCGACGCCGACACCGATTACCGCGGCCACAGCCACTGCCTCGCCTCTCCGAAGCGCCCCCGAGCCCCGCCGTGCCGCCCTCGTCCTCTTCTCGTCCCACGCAAGCAGAAGAGCCCTGA
Source organism: Triticum dicoccoides (assembly GCF_002162155.2). Lineage (NCBI taxonomy): Eukaryota > Viridiplantae > Streptophyta > Magnoliopsida > Poales > Poaceae > Triticum > Triticum dicoccoides. The sequence continues at coordinate 176,239,908 of NC_041393.1, read as the reverse complement.
CGCGCCGCCCCCGACGCCTTCTGCTTCCTCGGGTCGCCGAGATCGCCTCCGCCGCCCCACTCGCTTGGGACCTCCTCCGAGCTCTCCGTCTGCACTGCTACAACCACCGTGAGCTCCTGCCCATTCCCCCTCCTTCGTTTTGCTTGTTTCCGTGCCGTAGCACCCTCACTCGCGAGCTCCGAGCTCCGGCCGTCGCCATGGCCGACGAACTCCATGCTCCTGCGCTCTCCTGCTCGCCCCATCACCACAAACATGCTCACCGTGTCTCCGGGAAGGGAACGCACCGTGCCCTTTGCTCTAGCTCGCGCTGAAATCCCGCACCCGCTCGAGCCCGACCTACGCCGCCGCTAAACCTCGACGCCGGCGACACAACCGGCCACCCCAGGACTGCCCGAAGCCACCAACCAACGCGCCTTGTTGCGCCGCTTCCAACGCGCCCAGCCACGCGAGCTCCTATCACCGGAGTTGGCCGGACGGGCGTCGCCGGCGTGCTGTTCTTAGCACCGGCGTTTAGCCACCGACGTGGCACCGTCATTAGCGGTTAATGACTCCACTAATTAACCCCCTCTCTCACTGACATAGGGGCCCCGTGCCCAAATTAACCCTAGGATTTATTCCCTGTTTAGTTTAGATTAATCCAGCCGGCCCCGCTTGTCAGTTTGACCATCCCACGTCAGCGTTGGCCTGGCCCACCGGTCAGCCTCTGTTCCTGCCCTGTGCCACTGATGTGTGGACCCCACTGGTCAGGTTTGACCTGGGTCAACCCTGTCGACTGCTGACATCACAGTGATGTCACCCTGACGCAATAAATCATTTACTGGATTTATTCTTATTCAGGAAATTCTAGAAAATGTTCAAAACTTCTAAAAATCATATAAAATCAACCGCAACTCAGAATGAAATAATTTATATATGAAAAATTATCAGAAAAATCCAATCTATCCATCGGTATCATTTTCATGCATGTTAGAACAACTTATGGCTGCTGTTTAGGACAAATCATATAAATGGCATTTGAATTTCACATATGGAGTTTGGATTTGAACTTAGGGTTCAAACCAACTTCATTTAACTTTGTTGCTAGCTGCATTAGCTCAAATCAACAACATATTGCCATGTCACATTCATGCATCATATTGCTACATTGCATTGATTGTATTCTTCCTTGTTTGCCGGTGTTTGTCCCCTCTCGATAGACGTGGTTCCGACGATGAGATTGATGACACCGATGAAGAGCTATATTATCTTCAGAAGTGCCAGGCAAGCAAAACCCCCTTGTTCATTCCGATACAATCCCACTCTCTCGCTCCTGCTCTCTTTTACTGCATTAGGACAACAACGATTCATCTGTTACTTGCTGCGGTAGCTGAAGCCCTTTATCCTTTGCATGACCTATCATTGCCACAGTAAATAGATGAAACCCACTAGCATGAGTAGGAGTTGTTTGAGCCCTGTTGCGCCTACTCATTCATGCCTGTTTGTCATGCCTGCTACTGCTTAGAGTTGAGTCAGGTCTGATTCATCGGGGATGAATCAGAGGTGTGTGAACATGTCCTACTGTTGAGAGCTAAGTGTGTGAACACGATTTGGTAAAGGTAGCGGTGAGAGGCCATGTAGGAGTACATGGTGGGTTGTCTCATTGCAGCCGTCCTCAGGAACTGAGTTCTGTGTTTGTGATCCATGACCAGTTACTACCACGCATTGGAATGCTTAAGTGCCCCTCTCGACTTATTAATCAACTCGATCTCTGTCCAGGAGTTGCAACTAGTTTCTGGTGTTTGTAGGTTGTGTTAGTAGTCTACCAAGTGGTAACCGGTAGAGGTGGGCTTGGGACAGACTAGGCACCATGGCACGGTGTACCAAGCGTAGATCCACCCGTCGAGGTGGGCTTGGGAACCCTGCACACATCGTTTGTGGCCGTGAGCGACACCCCGGCCGGATCTCCTTGCGGATGGAACCCGAATAGGCGATAAACCTAGATGAGAGACTTGTGTGGTTAGTCAGGTCGTGGCCGACACCCTCGCTGGGCTTCCTCTTGAAGGTTGCCGAGTAGATGTCGTGTAAACGGCGGTAAGTGGTGAGAGCGTGTGTGAAGAAGTACACCCCTGCAGGGTTAACATCATCTATTCGAATAGCCGTGTCCGCGGTAAAGGACTTCTGGGTTGCCTGTACAGTTCATAGACAAGTGAAAGTGGATACTCTAAAATGCGCAAGATAAGCGTGAGTGCTATGGATGGCATTCTCGTAGGGAGACGGGAGCGGATCCATAGTGGTGTATTGATATGGTGAGTATGTGGACTCGTGTGCGCCACCTCAAAAGAGTTACTTGCAGTCGTAGTTCAGGATAGCCACTAAGTCAAAGCTGGCTTGCTGCAGTTAAACCCCACCATCCCCTTTGTTGATACTGATGCATATGTAGATAGATCTGATGTAAGTCTTGCTGGGTACATCTGTACTCACGTTGCTTAATTTATATTTTTGCAGAGAGACTTCCGTCTCGCTAGTAGTTCCACGTGGACTTCAACGTTTAGCTTGTTACCTCAGCTACGATCTTGTGCCCTCGGCAGGATCTGGTAGATAGATAGGCTTTTCAGCCTTTTTCATTTGTAGATGTCTGTACTCAGACATGTTAAGCTTCCACATGTGCTTTGACTTGTATGCTCTGATTGTTGGGTCATGAGACCCATGATTGTAATATCTCGCTCCTCGGAGCATATTGAATAAATACTTGAGTTGTAGAGTCATTCTGTGATGCCATGTTGTATTTCCACATATCGAGCATATTGTGTGTATGTTATTGAAATGCTTGGTATGTGTGGGATCTGACTATCTAGTTGTTTATCCTTAGCAGCCTCTCTTACCGGGAAATGTCTCCTAGTGTTTCCACTGAGCCATGGTAGCTTGCTACTGCTCCGGAACACTTAGGCTGGCCGGCATGTGTCCTTCTTCGTTCCTGTGTCTGTCCCCTCGGGGAAATGTCACGCGATGAATTCCAGAGTCCTGTTAGCCCGCTGCAGCCCGGTTCACCAGAGTCCTGCTAGCCCAGTGCTACAGCCTGGATTCACTCGCTGATGACCGACACGTTCGTTGTTGGGTCATGTATGCCTGTCCCTATAAGTTAGTGCCACTTTGGGTTCACGACTAGCCATGTCAGCTCGGGTTCTTTGTCATATGGATGCTAGCAACACTATCATATACGTGAGCCAAAAGGCGCAAACGGTCCCGGGCCAGGTAAGGTGGCACCCGTGGGAATACCATGCGTGAGGCCGCAAAGTGATATGATGTGTTACATGCTAGATCGGTGTGACTTAGGATCGGGGTCCTGACAGGTTTGGTATCAGAGCTTGACTGCCTGTAGGATTACCAAGCCAAACTGGTCGAAGTTGAGCCTAGACATTCTTTAGTTATATAAGGGAATTGATTGTGGGATGGATCGTAAGGCTCTTTTTACTCCTTATACCTTATGCCTTCTAATCCGAGTCATCATATCTTTCCGACGGGGTTAAGGAACTAGGCTATCTCTTTTTCTATCAGGATCACGTGTTACTAATCCGTAGACCTATAGGATTGATGGTTCTAAGCTTGAGTTCAGTTCCTACTATCTTCTGTATGTTCATAGTTGATCTCAGAACCTTGATATTGTGCTTCTAAGTGGTTATGCCACCATTTTTATAGCATGTCTCAAATCTTTTCGAGCATTTACAGCCGTTATGCTGTCCGAGTCATCCCAGGTTTCTAAACAGTCTGATGCATTTGAAAATCCCTTCCTCCCGTTCCTGATGTCCTTTGGCCATATTAACCACACCAACTAGTGTGTTGAGGTACTTCATTGCCTTGGTATATATGTTGGAGCTAGTATTATGACCCTAGGTGTCTTAGAGTACCACCTAGTACGCTAGCCATGATTTGTGTTCCCAGTGTGATGATTCTGGCCTTTATTCTCGAAAGCATCCCGTGATGCAATTTAGTTAGTAGGTATTCTACTCCCGGGTTTTTGAACCCGAGATTCACCCTACCTACTTCTTGTTGGTAGTATTTGCTAGTTCCTTTAGGATACTAGTAACCTTTGCGATAGTCCTCAAGGTCCGTGGTATTTCCTTCTTCCAAATACTATGAACCACTTATGGCAGAAGTTTGTTGGATCAAAAGATCATAACAGGAGTGCTCTCGATGAGTTCTTCATTTTATATTGTGAATCTGCCAGTTCTACCTCACTGCATGGATTACCCGGAAGAAACTTGTTGAACTCGTTTGACATTCTAATCCATGCGTCCACAACTCAGAAAATCGTATGTTCTTTTGAGTTGTCCCCCTTAGTCGTATTTTGACCCTCGTCTATCAATTGATAGTCAAGAGTATGCGTGCATTCGTTCATCGATGCCTATTATTCTTGTGTTCCGTCAAAGCCATTCTATTTCAGAATGGCTAGGAGAAACAAACTCCAGTACCTCATCCATATCCAGGATTGGGTCAAAGTAGTTGTGTTCTGCAGATCAAATGCCAATCCAGCTTTTGATTCTGTTCTATCTTGAAGTATTACCCACTTTATGTCAGGAACGTCATGAGAATTGCACCTTCTCTTATGAATTCTTGATGCAGTGATACTCTCACCATCATCGATCATTCCTCGGTTCCGTGTTGTTGCAGCCAGAGTGCTGACAAGTGAATCGTGATGTGTGAACTCAATACTCCTTGCAACTCCGTTGCTTGGTAGTTAAAGGACAATAATTTCATTCTTAGCATGTTGGTTATTGAATCATCATTCTAAGATTGATCGTGCTACCTAGTCCATTCTCCTGGTGCACTCCTCGATCGATGAGTTAGGATTATTTCAAATCTTCGCTCTTTTGATCATATCGTCTTGCCCTGAAAAGCAAGATTGTTCTCGAGCTTAGTAACATATCGGTGGTTCGTGATTTTCCGAATATCTTCTCGAAAGTATTACCAGGTTGTCCCCTGACCCTTATGTTGAGTTCGTGATCAAGTTGGTTTATTCCTGTAAACCACCCTTTCTCCAAGAATCCGTGTTGGATACCCATCAGCTAGTTGGTTAAGCTAAACAACAACTTGGAGGGTTGGAAGATAAAAGCTTGTCTGACTTAGTTCATGTTAAGGGATATCTTTGTGTTGTGTGTGTGTTGAAGAAAGATGATATCTTCACCAATTGGTCCTCGTGATCAATTGTTGGATTTATTGCCTTGTCAAAACTTGATTTGAGTGTGGGCTATCGTCAAATCAAATCAGAACCAACGATGTTCGTAATGTTGTCTTACTCGCGGTTGTCGAGCATACATCATTATATCTTTTGGGTTTGACCAATGCTATTACCTTGTTCACATAGTTATGGAGTTCCATCTATATGGAAATCTTGATAAATTGTTGTTGAGCCCATCAACAACATTGTTATCTTCTCCATGATTTGTGTTGAACATCCAGCTAGTATTGGAAACTTTATAAGCAGTATCTTCATGTTCTGTTCATGAAGAATATGCTTGGACGGAAGAAGTGAGTCCCTCTAATTCATGTGCACTTGATGCAAGTTGCCGCCATGAATTTGAGAAGGCTTGTTTTACCTCCTCTGGAATCATCCCAAGTCATTCATGCACGTGCGAAGTATTCTATGGTCTGATAGACTGATCATCTTCATTCCATACGTATCCCTAGCACACCAAGCCACTGATTGATTTGTTCAAGGATAAGAAGTTCATCGATAAGTGCACAAGGACTTTGATATCCTCAATGATGGTTCCCTACCTGAACTCGGTAGTGTTTTATTGTAAGACTACCATGTGGTCATGCTTGTCTCGGACAACGTGTTCACATGTTGTAGTAGAACCAGCTCATGTTTTGGAGCTTGCTATTGTAGTTCATTTCCCAAGAATCTCGCAACGTCATCTCGTCGATTTGTGTTGCAAACTTTCATTTTTCTTCCTAGACTTGATGAGTCTGGATTATTCTGACACCAACCAGATCTGAATCTCAGGCAAATATGATGGTTGGAACGTTTCCCAAGAACTATAATAATGGTCTCTCTGTAACCCGGTAAAGTGGATGTCGTGGCCAACACACCCAACCAGAAGACCTCTTGTTGTAGTATCTTGATTGAGGAAGTTGGCCACCTCCCCATAAGGATTTCGTAGGATCTACTCCCTAGTTGTTCCTTATGGATTTTTGTGTTCCCGAAGTCCGACCTTTTACTTGATGTTCTAGATATCAAACCGTCTTTATGAATGGGTTACGCTAGCACATCAAGGAGAATATTAGAAGCGGAGTGCTAAATGTCTCTCGGTCGATCATCCAGATTTTATTCCCTTGTCCCGCTAAGGTGAAATTTGAGAAGCTGTTATCTTCCTATGCATCTGCATCGTCCATCACTATCCATCATGGTAGTATGTTGTGTTGCCAGGATCCTTGACACGGATGTTGGTAAAACCTTGATGAATATGGAGATGCTCAAGTTCTTGAGAGCACGCGCAAGCGCTAGGTGTTATCATCGACACTAACTGGGTTTGCTCTCAGCTTCCTCGGTTATGCTATAACTTTGAAATAGTGGAATCACTCTCTACTGTTGAGCTTCTCCTCAGTTACTAAAATCATCCCATGTGTTGTTTTCAACAAGGTAATCCACATCATCCATTCTAATCCGGGTATGCCATTCTACTGAACCCCTCCAAATGATCGATTGTGATTTGCCTTAAGCTGGTATAAAGAGTTTCAATGATCTTTGAATCAAAGGTAATTCTTTTTGCCACTTAAGGGGATATTTCTACGAGTCACCTTCCCTAAGGTGCATCGTTATGGTATCATGGCAATTCAACTCCTCGCTACGTTGACAACCGATCACCACATTCTTAAGTCTGGAATTGTTGTCTACCTAGCGAGCCGTCGTCATCTGTCTCACTCCATTTCCTCTAGATGTATGCTTCGTGTCTCAGCTCGAGAGATGTTGCTATGACTCACTTTGTGAGTTGATCCTAAGTTGATTGATCTTCGAGAAGATCGATTCTTCTAGAGTTGTTTTTTCCTTCCGTTGTCATGTTAGATGGAGATCTCAGAGTAAGACGTCGGGACAAAGATGGTGATTGAATCAACGCCCTTGTGAAGTGCAACCTGGATCGAGAAGATTGTGATAGTTTGTGTCCCTCTGTCTTCTTACCTCATGCTTGAATCTCGGGACGAGATTCTTGTTTAGTGGGGGCGAGTTGTCACATCCCTAGCTTCTGGTGCTGCCTAGTGTTTGCATCATGTTTAAAATTTTGAAACTTGAATTGAGGAAATTTGGAAGCCTCAAAATTTAAATAAAAGAAGGGCAAAACCCCTAAAATCTCATTCATTGTTCCCAAAATGCTCTTCTTAAATGTTTGATAATTTTGGCAAGGGTTCTGGTCCAAACCAAAATATTGAACATTTTTAAGGACTTAATCTTAGGACTTTGAATTTAAATCATTAGCTATTTGAACTTGAATTATATTCATATAATTAGAATATAATTTCAAATACCCCTGAAATATTTTATGAGGTTTTGGAAAAGTCCATCTAGCAAAATAAAAATATTCAGAGGAGTTTTTGGCATTGTTTGAATTGTTTTAAATTCAAAACAGTGGCAAAAGATTAAATAAAAAAACAGAAACAGAAAAAAATAAAAGAACAGAAACTCACCTGTAACTTACCTGGCGTTCTAGCCCACCTGGCGGCCATCTGAGCTGGCCGGCCCAGCCCACCTCCTCCTCTCTGTCGTCTTCCTCCCCCTCGCCCCGAAGCAGCTCGGTGGCGAGCGCCGACGCCGCCCTAGCCACCTCCTGCCTGCCTGCATCTCTCCCCGACACCCTGGATGACGCCACGCAGACCCCCCTGACCCCCCCGACCTTCTCCCGCTTCCCCAGTGCCTCTCCCCCCTCCTCTGCTCTTCCCCGCAGCACCACCGAGCGCAGCCGACGCCGACGCCGATTACCGCGGCCACAGCCACTGCCTCGCCTCTCCGACGCGCCCCCGAGCCCCACCGTGCTGCCCTCGTCCTCTCCTCGTCCCACGCAAGCAGAAGAGCCCTGACGCGCCGCCCCTGACGCCTTCTTCTTCCTCGGGTCGCCGAGATCGCCTCCGCCGCCCCACTCGCTTGCGACCTCCTCTGAGCTCTCCGTCTGCACTGCTACAACCATCGTGAGCTCCTGCGCGTTCCGCCTCCTTCGTTTTGCTTGTTTCCGTGCCGTAGCACCCTCACCCGCGAGCTCCAAGCTCCGGCAGCCGCCATGGCCGACGAACTCCATGCTCCTGCGCTCTCCTGCTCGCCCCATCACCACAAACATGCTCACCGTGTCTCCGGGAAGGGAACGCGCCACGCCCTTTGCTCTAGCTCGCGCTGAAACCCCGCACCCGCTCGAGCCCGACCTACGCCGCCGCTAAACCTCGACGCCGGCGACACAACCGGCCACCCCAGGACTGCCCAAAGCCACCAACCAACGCGCCTCGTTGCGCCGCTTCCAACGCGCCCAGCCACGCGAGCTCCTATCACCGGAGTTGGCCGGACAGGCGTCGCCGTCGTGCTGTGCTTAGCACCGGCGTTTAGCCGCCGACGTGGCACCGTCATTAGCGGTTAATGACTCCACTAATTAACCCCCTCTCTCACTGACATAGGGCCCCGTGCCCAAATTAACCCTAGGATTTATTCCCTGTTTAGTTTAGATTAATCCAGCCGGCCCCGCTTGTCAGTTTGACCATCCCACGTCAGCGTTGGCCTGGCCCACTGGCCAGCCTCTGTTCCCGCCCTGTGCCACTGATGTGTGGACCCCACTGGTCAGGTTTGACCTGGGTCAACCCTGTCGACTGCTGACATCATAGTGATGTCACCCTGACGCAATAAGTCATTTACTGGATTTATTCTTATTCAGGAAATTCCAGAAAATGTTCAAAACTTCTAAAAATCATATAAAATCAACCGTAGCTCAGAATGAAATAATTTATATATGAAAAATTATCAGAAAAATCCAATCTATCCATCTGTATCATTTTCATGCATGTTAGAACAACTTATGGCTGCTATTTAGGACAAATCATATAAATGGCATTTGAATTTCACATATAGAGTTTGGATTTGAACTTAGGGTTCAAACCAACTTCATTTAACTTTGTTGCTAGCTGCATTAGCTCAAATCAACAACATATTGCCATGTCACATTCATGCATCATATTGCTGCATTGCATTGATTGTGTTCTTCCTTGTTTGCCGGTGTTTGTCCCCTCTCGATAGACGTGGTTCCGACAATGAGATCGATGACACCGATGAAGAGCTATATTATCTTCAGAAGTGCCAGGCAAGCAAAGCCCCCTTGTTCATTCCGATACAATCCCACTCTCTCGCTCCTGCTCTCTTTTACTGCATTAGGACAACAACGATTCATCTGTTACTTGCTGCGGTAGCTGAAGCCCTTTATCCTTTGCATGACCTGTCATTGCCATAGTAAATAGATGAAACCCACTAGCATGAGTAGGAGTTGTTTGAGCCCTGTTGCGCCTACTCATTCATGCCTGTTTGTCATGCCTGCTACTGCTTAGAGTTGAGTCAGGTCTGATTCATCGAGGATGAATCAGAGGTGTGTGAACATGTCCTACTATTGAGAGCTAAGTGTGTGAACACGATTTGGTAAAGGTAGCGGTGAGAGGCCATGTAGGAGTACATGGTGGGTTGTCTCATTGCAGCCGTCCTCAGGAACTGAGTTCTGTGTTTGTGATCCATGACCAGTTACTACCACGCATTGGAATGCTTAAGTGCCCCTCTCGACTTATTAATCAACTCGATCTCTGTCCAGGAGTTGCAACTAGTTTCTGGTGTTTGTAGGTTGTGTTAGTAGTCTACCAAGTGGTACCCGGTACAGGTGGGCTTGGGACAGACTAGGCACCATGGCACGGTGTACCAAGCGTAGATCCACCCGTCGAGGTGGGCTTGGGAACCCTGCACACATCGTTTGGGGCCGTGAGCGACACCCCGGCCGGATCTCCTTGCGGATGGAACCCGAATAGGCGATAAACCTGGACGAGAGACTTGTGTGGTTAGTCAGGTCATGACCGACACCCTCGCTGGGCTTCCGCTTGAAGGTTGCCGAGTACATGTCGTGTAAACGGCGGTAAGTGGTGAGAGCATGTGTGAAGAAGTACACCCCTGCAGGGTTAACATCATCTATTCGAATAGCCGTGTCCGCGATAAAGGACTTCTGGGTTGCCTGTACAGTTCATAGACAAGTGAAAGTGGATACTCTAAAGTGTGCAAGATAAGCGTGAGTGCTATGGATGGCGTTCTCGTAGGGAGACAGGAGCGGATCCATAGTGGTGTATTGATATGGTGAATATGTGGAATCGTGTGCGCCACCTCAAAAGAGTTACTTGCAGTCGTAGTTCAGGATAGCCACTGAGTCAAAGCTGGCTTGCTGCAGTTAAACCCCACCATCCCCTTTGTTGATACTGATGCATATGTAGATAGATCTGATGTAAGTCTTGCTGGGTACATTTGTACTCACGTTGCTTAATTTATGTTTTTGCAGAGAGACTTCCATCTCACTAGTAGTTCCACGTGGACTTCGACGTTTAGCTTGTTACCTCAGCTACGATCTTGTGCCCTCGGCAGGATCTGGTAGATAGACAGGCTTTTCAGCCTTTTTCATTTGTAGATGTCTGTACTCAGACATGTTAAGCTTCCGCATGTGCTTTGACTTGTATGCTCTGATTGTTGGGTCATGAGACCCATGATTGTAATATCTCGCTCCTTGGAGCATATTGAATAAATACTTGAGTTGTAGAGTCATTCTGTGATGCCATGTTGTATTTGCACATATCGAGCATATTGTGTGTATGTTATTGAAATGCTTGGTATGTGTGGGATCTGACTATCTAGTTGTTTATCCTTAGTAGCCTCTCTTACCGGGAAATGTCTCCTAGTGTTTCCACTGAGCCATGGTAGCTTGCTACTGCTCCGGAACACTTAGGCTGGCCGGCATGTGTCCTTCTTCGTTCCTGTGTCTGTCCCCTCGGGGAAATGTCATGCGATGAATTCCGGAGTCCTGTTAGCCTGCTGCAGCCCGGTTCACCGGAGTCCTGCTAGCCCAGTGCTACAGCCTGGATTCACTCGCTGATGACCGACACGTTCGTTGTTGGGTCATGTATGCCCGTCCCTGTAAGTTAGTGCCACTTTGGGTTCACGACTAGCCATGTCAGCTCGGGTTCTTTGTCATATGGATGCTAGCAACACTATCATATACGTGAGCCAAAAGGCGCAAATGGTCCCGGGCCAGGTAAGGTGGCACCCGTGGGAATACCATGCGTGAGGCCGCAAAGTGATATGATGTGTTACATGCTAGATCGGTGTGACTTAGGATCGGGGTCCTGACATCCATGCATATTTCTGACCATCTTACACCGATGGTGCATCATAGGAGGCGTCTTTAAGGCGGGAAGCTGAACCCACGACGGCTGACCAGCAAGGGTCAGTTCGGCCTAGTAGGCAGAAGAGGAGTGCGATGTGAATTGAAACGTCGCCGCAACGGTACAGCGCACCGCTGTTTTTAAGTGAAGGATCCTTAGGAGGTATATTAACGCTCATGACTTTTCCAGGAGAAAGAGCGCTCGCTGGACAGTGTCCGGAGAGGTTGCCAATCAAGCCTCCGCCAGCCATGCTCCAACGCGTGGTCCAGAAGGGGAGGCAAACACAAGGCATGAGCCGGATGCTCCTCCAACGGAGGATGCCGACCGACTGTCCGCCACTAGGTCTGAGGTGGAGAGTGCCATGAATCACAGGCGTCGCCGGACAGTTCTTCGTGACGCGTGTTTCTCCCCGGAGGCGTTGAATGCCTTCAATGAGGGAGACGCGCACCTCCGTGCCGCTCAAGATGGTTTAACCAGAGCCACGGAGCAGTATGTGAAGGACATACGGGTAAGCAATTTTAATAGTTATATATGCCAGTAGCCCCCGAGACTTAAAATAGGTAAAATAACTGATTTAAGGATCATTTGTTATGCAGGTTCTTACGGAGAAGAATACCCACCTGTCCCAGGAGCTTCAAGAGTGCAAGGCCCATCTTGAGGCCGCACTGGCCGCCACAGGGGGAGCTACAGAGACCCCCGCTGGTAACACATACTTCGAAAAGATAAGTAGTTAGTAAAGTGCGGTGTGTGCGTAAATCTGACAATAATATTGCAGAGGGTGCCGGACTAGATCCGGACAAGCAACAGTTACCACGTCAGTTGAAGGCCGATGAGAGGGTGCTTATGAATGTGCAGTAGGAGAGGAACAAGATCCAAGATGCCCACACCTAGCTAGGAGAAGAGCTGAAAGATGTTCGGGCCCAGCTGTCTGGCTCTGTGAAGGAGAATCAGCGGCTTCGTCGCGGCATTTATAGTAAGTGCTTGAGCAAACTCCTTTGAAAAGAAGAGTTCGGCGAGGAAGTCGATTGACAGAAATGTGTCTTTAGGTGTGCTCACAGGTCGCCCTACGGAGGGAATGCCCGGTTCAACAGGTGACCAACTCCCTGAGCTGATGCAACTGCACGAACGTGTTCGGCAAGCGATGAGTGGCATCGCCCAGGCCTTATGGCCGTCCGTCTCCCTACCCGAAAGCCTTGAAGGGCTTGCCGAGAAGCTTCAGGGAGCACGACAGCGCTTCCGTCTGTGGAAGATATCGGCCTGCCGTCAAGGCGCCAGGGAGGCCTGGGCCATGGTGAAGACGTGGTACAAGAAGGCGGACCCGAACCGCATGGCTGAGGTCGGACCTGCGGGGCCCGATGGGAAGGAGATCCCTGTGAGCTTAATGTACGGCCAAGTAGAGTTGGCCGCTAAGTATTCCCAACAGGACTGTAAATTAGACAGCCTGTTAGATGGGATTGAAGAGGAGTACAATCAGTCAATTTGACGATGTATTTTAAAATGACATGGAAAATGCCTTCTAGCCGGATTGTAGATCATTTTTCTTTGCCGACCTTTTCGCTTCAACCTCGGGACCTTAGAGTCCGGAGTGTGTCCGAATACCTTCTCAGTTATGAAAAAACCGGGGCATGCATGGAGACCAGGCGTAGGGGTCATTAGTGCTTTATCAGACAAGTGCCCAACTAGTTATGTTATATTAGATGGTTAGTAAGAAACATCTTCCAGGGAGAATAGTTCCGTTAGGGGTTCCTTTCCCTGGGAGGCATGCCCTAAGGTGCATGCCCGTACTGCGAAGAGAGCAGAAAAAGCATCTGGGGGCAGATAAGTTAAATAAGTAATAAATCATCTTTCAAGTCACCGACCGAATATTCCCTTAAGAACGCTAGCTTTCGGCTTCACCCAGTCTGAGGTACACATCCGGCTGACCCGACAGTAAAAATCGCAGAGGTGCTCCCTTTACCTCCTAGCCGAACAATCGGGAACGTAGGGGTAAGCACAGGAGCCAGGCAACCCAGCTTGGCCAAAACTTAAGTCATATCGATGCATATAATGGTGAATAAAAGGTACATGTGGAAGTATGACACATGTGTTGGGCATGAAGCCCGTATAAATAAGCTTCTGTTAAAGAAGCCCCCAGGTATAATGAGTGCTAGGAGCACATCAAGTGTGTGCGAACAATGCGCAAATCAGCCTATCAAAGGCTTTTACTAAAAAAAGTGATAAGAAGGAGGGGGACAAGAGACAGTGAAAATGTAAAAGGTGGACGGAGGACGGAGACAAACTCCGAGTCCGGCGTTAGGCGTAGAATCTTCGGAGACGGGCTGCGTTCCATGGGTTCGGCTCGACTCGGTTGTCAGATGCGTTACGTAGACGGTATGCTCCGCCGGTCAGGACTTGGTCGATGATGAAGGGACCTTCCCACTTGGGCTTAATTTTGTCCTTTTTCTTGTCCGGCAGGCGTAGAACAAGTTCGCCAACATTGTAAGATTTGGCCCGTACTTCTCTGCTTTGATATCTTCGAGCCTGCTGCTGATAGAATGCGGAACGAGCTTTTGCCACGTCCCGCTCCTCCTCTAAGGTGTCCAAACTGTCCTGCCGATCCAACTCGGCTTCTCTTTCTTCGTACATGCGCACGCGGGGTGAGTCATGAATTATGTCGCAGGGCAGAACTGCCTCTGCTCCGTACACCATAAAAAATGATGTGAATCCGGTAGTGCGGTTTGGCGTGGCCGCAGCCCCCAGAGTACGGAGTCGAGCTCCTCTACCCAGTGCGTGTTAGATTACTTGAGGGACCGCACTAGTCTGGGTTTGATGCCGCTCATGATTAGACCATTTGCTCATTTGACTTGACCGTTAGTTTGGGGGTGATAGACTGAAGCGTAGTCGAGCTTGATGCCCATATTTTTGCACCAGAGTTTAACCTCGTCGGCCGTGAAGTTCGTGCCGTTATCAGTGATGATACTGTGGGGGACACCATAACGGTGTACTACCCCGGATATGAAGTCTATCACGGGTCCGGATTCGGCCGTTTTAACTGGCTTGGCCTCTATCCATTTGGTGAATATGTCCACCATGACCAATAGGTATTTTTGCTTGTGGGTTCCCCCTTTAAGGGGTCCAACCATATCAAGCCCCCAGACCGCGAACATCCAGGTGATGGGTATAGTTTTGAGGGCGGTGGGTGGCATGTGGCTTTGATTAGCAAAGAGCTGGCAACCGACGCATCGTTGGACTAAGTCCTGAGCATCTGCCCGGGCAGTTGGCCAATAAAATCCTGTACGGAAGGCCTTGCCTACAAGGGCCCGGGCTGCGGCGTGGTGCCCACCGAGTCCGGCGTGAATTTCAGCCAGGAGATTTCGCCCTTGCTCTTCGGAGATACACCTTTGAAGGACTCCGGTTGTGCTTTCCTTATAAAGTTCTCCCTCATGGATCTTGTAGGCTTTAGATCGCCGAACTATGCAGCGGGCCTCATTTTGGTGTTCGGGGAGTTCCTGCCTAGTTAAGTAGGCTAGGAATGGTTCCGTCCATGGGGAGATTACTGCCATTATTTCGTGGGCTGAGGGTGTTATTTCATTGGCTAAGCCATCGATTGTGTCAGAATGTTTCGTGTTGGGTGGCGCGGTTGGTTCCGGGTTGCTATTTCCGGACTCCTCTTCCCATAGTACGGATGGCTTAAAGAGCCGCTCCAAGAAGATGTTTGGAGGGACGGCGTCGTGTTTTGCGCCGATGCGTGCCACACGTCGGCTGCCTGGTTGTTGTCCCGGGCTACGTGGTGGAATTCGAGTCCTTCGAACCGAGCTGACATTTTTAAGACGGCGTTACGGTAGGCTGCCATTTTCGATCCTTGGCGTCAAAGTCTCCATTTACTTGGGATATTGCGAGGTTTGAATCCCCGCGGACCTCTAGGCGTTGAATGCCCATGGAGATGGCCATCCGGAGACCATGTAGAAGGGCCTCGTATTGGACTGTGTTGTTGGAGTCCGTGTACATTATTTGAAGTACGTATTGGACTGTATCTCCGGTTGGGGACGTCAAGACGACGCCAGCCCCCAAGCCGGCCAACATTTTAGAGCCGTCGAAGTGCATAATCCAATTGGAGTATGCGCCGTACTCTTTAGGGAGTTCGGCTTCAGTCCATTCGGCGATGAAGTGAGCCAAAACTTGCGACTTTATAGCTCGCCGCGGTTTGTAGGTTATATCGAATGGCAAAAGCTCAATGGCCCATTTTGCAATCTTGCCCGTCGCGTCGCAATTGTTTATGATGTCGTTGAGAGGTACTTCGGAGGCCACTATTATCGAACACTCTTGAAAGTAGTGTCGCAGCTTCCGGGATGCCATGAACACCGCATATGCTATCTTTTGATAATGTGGGTACCGGGACTTACATGGAGTTAGGACAGTGGATACGTAGTACACTGGTTTTTGAAGAGGGAATTTGTGCCCGTCTGTTTCTCGTTCGACGACGAGCACCGCGCTTACAACTTGATGTGTTGCCAGGACCAGATTTGTTGCCAGTATGGCCTTTATGTCTTCGAGTCCGGCTGTGGCAGCATCCATCCATTCGAAATGTTCGGTGCGCCTGAGGAGGCGGTAGAGGGGCAATGCCTTTTCTCCCAAACGGGAGATGAAGCGGCTTAGGGCCGCCACGCATCTAGTCAATTTTTGTATTTGTTTGAGGTCTTTTGGGATGTCCAATTGTGACAGAGCTCAGATCTTGGCTGGGTTTGCTTCAATTCCTCTACCGGATACAATGAAGCCCAAGAGCTTTCTGGCTGGTACGCCGAAAATGCATTTTTCCGGGTTAAGCTTAATGTCATATGCTCGGAGGTTGTCGAATGTGAGCCTCAAATCGTCTATTAGAGTTTCGATGTGTTTGGTTTTGACGACCACATCGTCTACGTATGCCTCCACTGTTTTGCTGATCTGGGTAGCCAGACATGTCTGAATCATGCGCTGATATGTTGCGCCGACGTTTTTAAGTCCGAAAGGCATTGTGTTGAAGCAGAATGGTCCGTATGGAGTAATGAATGCCGTTGCGGCCTGGTCTGTTTCCGCCATCTTGATTTGATGGTATCCGGAGTATGCGTCGAGGAAACACAATGAATCGTGCCCTGCGGTAGCATCGATGATTTGGTCGATGCGGGGGAGAGGGAAAGGATCCTTTGGACAGGCCTTATTAAGGTCTTTAAAATCCACACAAAGGCGCCAGGATTTGTCCTTTTTTGGTACCATTACCAGGTTTGCTAGCCAGTCCGGATGTTTTATATCTCTGATGAATCCGGCTTCCAATAGTTTGGCTAGCTCCTCTCCCATTGCCTGTCTTTTGGGTTCGGAAAATCGTCGAAGAGCCTATTTGACTGGCTTGAATCCTTTTAGGATATTTAGGCTGTGCTCTGCCAGCCTGCATGGGATTCCTGGCATATCTGAAGGGTGCCAGGCAAAAATGTCCCAATTTTCCCGAAGGAATTCTCGTAGTGCGGCTTCTACATCAGGGTTTAATTGTGCCTCAATGGAGGCCATCTTTGTGGGGTCCGTAGGATGGACCTGGAATTTGACTATTTCGTCTGCTGGTTTGAAAGACGTGGACTTAGATCTCTTGCCGAGTATCACATCGTCCCTATTCACCATGGAGCGTAGTGCCGTGAGTTCTTCTGCCGCTAGTGCTTCGGATAGTGCCTCTAGGGCTAGTGCGTCTGTCTTGTTTTCGGTGCGGAGTGCCATGTCCGGATCACTAATCAGAGTGATGATTCCATTGGGCCCGGGCATTTTGAGCTTCATGTACCCGTAATGGGGTACGGCTTGGAAAAATTGTGAATGCCTCTCACCCTAATAGAGCGTGATATCCGCTGCTGAACGGGGCCACTTGGAACGTGACTTCCTCGGACCTGTAGTTATCCGGCAAGCCGAACACCACATCTAGTGTGATTTTTCCTGTGCAGCGTACTTCTCGACTAGGGATTATTCCTCTAAAGGTTGTGCTGCTTCGCTCAATGCGGCTCCAGTCTATTTCCATTTTTTGGAGAGTTTCCTCGTAGATGAGGTTTAATCCGCTGCCGCCATCCATGAGTACCTTGGTAAGACGAAAGCCGTCCACTATGGGACTGAGGACCAATGCGGCTGGTGCTCGGGCTGTTCGGAATTTAGGTTCGTCGCTGGCATTGAAGGTGATAGCCGTGTCGCTCCATGGATTTGTTGTTGCTACTTGGTAGACTTCGGCGAGGCTGCGGATTGTTCGTTTCCGCATATTATTTGATGCGGAAGTCTCGAAGACTGTTGATACCGTACTGGTGCTGTTGGGCTGGTTGTCCGGGGCTAGAAGCCCTTCGCCACTTTTGGCCACCTGCCGTAGTATCCAACATGCCCGGAGGCTATGTGTTGGA
The DNA here is from genome assembly GCF_002162155.2 of Triticum dicoccoides. Lineage (NCBI taxonomy): Eukaryota > Viridiplantae > Streptophyta > Magnoliopsida > Poales > Poaceae > Triticum > Triticum dicoccoides. The sequence goes on along the minus strand of NC_041393.1, from coordinate 176,222,122 downwards.
GTGGCACCTTCTACATTATGGATTTTGCAGGGTCCGCTGAGCCATTCTTCCAGTACGGTTCCGTACCCTTTGGGGGGTTTTTGCTTTTTGGTTTTTGACCCAGGTGTTGTAGCGTGGTGCACCCTTTTATTCCGGACTAAGGTTGTGTTCAGGGCCGGATTGTCCCAAAATCTAGTTTCGGTTTTCCAGGCACTCTCCATCGCACAGTATTTTCGTACTATGGTCGCTAGGTCGGCGAAGCGCGTGACCTCGCGACGACTTATGGCGTTCATGATTCCCTTGTCCGTGCAATTATTGCAGAAAATAGAGATTGCGCTTTCCTCATGGCAGTCCTTTATCCTGTCCATAACCAGGAGGAATCTGTCTCAGTAATGATGTACTGTTTCATCGGGCTCTTGCCGTATTTGAGATAGATCGCTTGTGTTTGGGTGGGCGGGTGGAACTAAATTCAGAGCCCCACCCAATCTGAGGCTCAAAGGCCGAGGAATTTCCGGATTTGGAAGCTTGGATTGATGGAGACCGTCCAACGAATCTAGTTTACTGCCTGACTTTAGGTTCAGTACTCGATTGACGTCCGTCCCTCCGCGGGAATCTGGCGTGGAGGGATCAGGAATCCTGACATAACTGGTTCTTAACATAGGGGAAGAGTCGCCGCATTGTTCTTCTACCACAGCAACATGGTGGGTAGCCTGGGGAGAGTTAATTTATCTTAGATTGGTTTTAAGCCCAATCTGATCATAGTCTGTAGCGACTCCCAGGGCGGCGATGCGATCCAAGAGCTCGTTTACGGAAGAGAGCTCCATCGGATCCAGCTGCTTGGCGAATTCCGAGTTGATGCGAAGATCGCTTTTGATGACCCGAGAGGTTATCGTCGAAGCGGTGGCCGGACAGGCGGTCATAAGAAAACCACCCTGCCGGATAGCTTGACCGGCGGCCAAAGCTCCTTTGGCAATAGTACCGTCTTTAAAGACGGGAGGAGGCATCCTTCCTGATTGCGACGGCACAGAGGAACTCTCAATGAAAGCACCAATGTAGGTGTCAAAACCGGCGGATCTTGGGTAGGGGGTCCCGAACTGTGCGTCTAGGCGTATGGTAACAGGAGACAAGGGACACGATGTTTTACCCAGGTTCGGGCCCTCTTGATGGAGGTAAAACCCTACGTCCTGCTTGATTGATATTGATGATGTGGGTATTACAAGAGTAGATCTACCACGAGATCAAGGAGGCTAAACCCTAGAAGCTAGCCTATGGTATGATTGTTGTTATTCTACGGACTAAACCATCCGGTTTATATAGACACCGGAGAGGGCTAGGGTTACACAAAGTCGGTTACAATGGTAGGAGATCTACATATCCGTATCGCCAAGCTTGCCTTCCACGCCAAGGAAAGTCCCATCCGGACATGGGACGAAGTCTTCAATCTTGTATCTTCATGGTCTTGGAGTCCGGCCGATGATGATAGTTCGGTTATCCGGACACCCCCTAGTCCAGGACTCCCTCAGTAGTGCTCCGGTTTGGCTCGTTGACATATATCACAGCTCTGCACAAACTCCGTAATGTCGCGCTTAATCTTGGGCCAAGCAAACAAATTCTTGACTCGCTGATAGGTTGCCACCGCCCCGACTGCCCTCCAATTGCAGTTGTGTGGAGGGACTGCATGATGTGTTGTTGGGCCAACTGGTTGTGGCCCACCCAGATCTTCCCTTTGTAGCGTAGTGATACGTCTCCAACGTATCTATAATTTTTATTGTTCCATGCTGTTATATTATCATTCTTGGATGTTTTACAATCATTTTATAGCAACTTTATATCATTTTTTGGGACTAACCTATTGAAATGGTGCCCAGTGCTAGTTGCTGTTTTTGCTTGTTTTTTACTTTGTAGAAATCAATACAAAATGGAGTCCAAACGCAACAAAACTTGTTGGAGATTTTTTTCTGGACACAACAAAGAAGTACCAGAGGGGGGCTCTGAGGGGAGCACAACTGAAAGGATCGAGATGGACCTAGAGGGGGGATGAATAGGTACAATTACAATTTTTAATTATTACTAAGCAATTTTAGGCAATAATGCGGAAAATGAAAGTGAGCCTAACAATTGCAAGTATGATACTAATAAGCTAAGCAAGATAATCAAGTGACACAAATATATGAGTAAGCAAGCACAAGATGAGATAAGTAAGTGCTAAGAGACAAATAACCACAAGTAGAGAGTTGGGGTTAGGAATAACCGCAACTCCGAGAGACGAGGATGTAAGCCGATGTTCACTTCCTTGGAGGGAAGCTACCTCACCGTTTAGAGAGGTGGATGTTACCACGAAGGCACACCAACGCCACGAAGGTTCACCCTATTCTCTCCTTGAGACAACACCACGAAGGCGTTTCTCAACCACTAGTGGTAGACCTTGGGGTGGTCTCCAAACCCTCACAAACTTTTCCGAGGGTAATCACAAAGTTCGATTCCTCTCCGAATGACAACTACCGCCTAGGAGTCTCCAACCTCCAAGAATAACAAGAACGATGGGAACAGCTCAAAACTTGCTCAAGTCACGAATTCCTTTGGTGCAAAGAAAGGGAAGGAGTGGATCTATCACTTGATTGGAGAACTTCTCTCAAATGCTCCTAGAACACTTGGGAATCTAGGATTTGGTGTGGATGAATGAGAGATAGAGTGAGGAGTGTTCTTGATGATCTCAAAGTGAATGGTCAACCTTATCCCGTGGAAGGGAGAGGTATATATATAGGTGGTGAGTAAAAGTGACCATTTGGGGTACAGGATGGGCCGGACGTCCGGAGAACGTCGGACGTCCGGAGGCACAAATAGGTCCGGACGTCCGACAGTCATCAGACGACCGGCCGCTGTGAAAAGTGTGACCCACAATCCAGTGTACAGGATACGGACGTCCGAGCTGGGTCGGACATCCGTAAAAATGCTTCTGTTGTGACAGTGTCGGACATCCGGAGAGTTCCGGACATCCGTAAAAATGCTTCTGTTGTGGAACGCCGGACGTCCGGGCAATCAATAAGGACCGGACGTCCGTAGAACACCGGACGTCCGAAGGCAAGGTATAGAAATAGTAGCTTTTGAGCAAGTTTTTCACTAGATCCATTGATCCCCTCTTAATAGTGCGGGATCCCTATACTCAAGAACAAACCATAAATGAAGTCAACATCTTGTATCTCCATTCTTGAGTTGTATGCTTTTTGTCCCTAGTCATGATCCATGCACATGGTCTTTGAAATATAATCCTGAGATATACTTGATAAACATGACTAGTCCCGAGCATATGTGTTGTCATCAACATCAAAATATGATTAAGGGCATGATTGCACTTTCAATCTCCCCCTTTTTGGTAGTTGATGACAACTCATATGCATACTCATAATAGTAATCGGAAGTATTTGTTGTGGAGCTCAAATAACAATAATAAGAATGAGTAGCGAGCGAGCTCCCCCTCAAAGTGATACCATAGATACTACTAAAACAAAATGATGAGGGCTCCCCCTCAAAATGATGCCTCCAGTATGACCATATCTCATACACACGATAATCAAGAGTTAGACTTCATAGAGATTCATCACATGTAGATTCATCAAATCTCAGATTCAACAGACTCAGAACATAGGTTCAGTACAAGCTAAAACACAACCATAACAATAAGTTTGATTACATAATGAGCTAGAATAACATGCATATGGAGCCTACTCCCCCTTTGGCATCAAGTATCCAAAAATAGGAAATAGGGGGAAAACATAATAGCATTAGAGATCCTCCTCCTCCTCATCATCATGAACACCACTACCACCAGCCTCATCAAAGAAATCAGCCCACTCAGGACCGGAGGGAAAACCAAAGTCAGAAGGGGGGCTGCAGGAAGACGCTCATCATCACTCACATCATACTCTCCTGAGTCTCTCAGATGAGCCTTCAGAGCGTTCTTGGAAGTGACCATGCGAGTGACCACATCGTGGTGTTGGGAGCAATGGTAGGTGAACATCTTCATCATGGCTGAGTGAGCCTTCCCAAGAAACCGAGCAATGCAGCCAAAGGGGGCAGCACTGGAAGGAGGATGGGTAGCATGAGAAGGAACACTAGCGGCGGTGCGACTAGCAGTAGTGGGAGGAGGAGGAACATGATCAGCCGCCATGTGAGCGGGAATGAACCATCGCTCATGAACCTGAGTGCGGGCAATACGAAAGGGAGCTACACTTTCGATAAAAGCCTGAATAAAAGGTGCATGAGGAAAAGCCCTCTTTTGTTGGAAGCTAGCAAGGCGGATCTCATGCCATAAAAAATGTGGGACATTTATCTTCCCTTTAGGAGATGTGAAGAGACGATGCATGAGATCAATGCAGTAGCTACTGCAGGAGCCCTTGTCACCCATCTTGGGATAGATGGTGCGGATGACACACTGGTAAATGATGTTGAATGGGAAGCGCCAAATGGAGACTTGGTTTAGACCCTTTTGTTTTTCAGTGGCAGACAAAGTTTATATAGGTCTAAGGAGATCCATACAGACCGCAATGCCCTTAGGCTTATGGTTGGGGTCATCCTTGTTGATTTTGAACCCAGTGTCGGGAAATCCAAGGGCAGTGACAAACTGAGCATAAGATGCTGTGAGTGCAGTGTCGGAGGTCATTCATGTGACAGTGTTATCAGGAGCAAAGTAACATGTGGCATAAAACTGATGGATGGCAGCGTGGTTAAAATCATGTTGAAAGGCGAATGGAGCAGCTAGATTGGACGACTCAATGAGCTCAATGGCTCCCGGATATTTCTCCGGATGAGTGCGAATGTGCTCAAGATCAATGCAAACATGAAGTGAAAAGCCCTTAGGGACGACAATCATGGTGAAGATGTCAGCTTGGACATTTGTGCGAAAGCGACTATCCTGAGAATCCCTAACAATGGTAAATTGATCTACATCACGATGCAATTTAAGATATGAAGTTTTTGGCACCTCGTTGAAACACTTAATATGACGACCGAGTGGCAGTGGAGGCTCAATGGAGATGTGGCGAGCATCACCGTGGGGTTGCACCGGAGGAGGAGGAGGGTGAAAGGTTGGACGACGAGTGCCCGGCTTGGGTGTAGCGATGCGAACGCCAATCATCGGGGACGGATCCACCTCCTCAAGCTCATCCTCAAAGTCTGACCCCTCCGAGGCGGAATCACTGGACGAGCTGGGAGGACGAGCGGCACATTTCCGAGGGCGATCTTCCTCCTGGGAGTCGTCGGAGCCACCACGACGAGACGGACGAGCCGGCCCTCCGGTGACTTGCTTGCGAGCTTAGTGCTTGGACCGAGGCATCGTGACCTTGAACACGGAGGAGACGAGCGGCGTGCTGGAGCAGGTGGCCGACGGGATGGACGGGTAGAGAAGCCCCGGGCTGGATGGGCTGGATGGGGAGCCGGAGATCCGCAGCGGAGAGAAGCCCCGGCGAGGGGCACGGCGGCGTGCGGCCGCGGTGAGTGGTCACACGGCAGTAGCAGCGGCGGCGGTGGGGTAACTGGCGGATAGAAGATGTGGTCAGGTGAGAAACCCTACCGCGCAGTATATATAGTGGCCAGTAAAAACGTCCGGACGTTCGGAGCCTACGGAC
>NC_041393.1:176196750-176216282 GCF_002162155.2 Triticum dicoccoides | reverse complement strand
AGTCGGGACCAACAGAAAATAGAGGATGAAAGAGATGATACAACAGACGGCCGACGGCTTCGGACGACCGGACATATTGTAACAGAACGTTTATTACGGACGTCCGGAGTCTTACGGACGTCCGGCGTTTCGGCGTCTAGGCCAACTAAGGGAACCAGAGTGGATTTTACGGACGTCCGGAGAGGCCGTACGACCGGTCGATGGTAATCAGAGAAGAAGTTACGGACATCCGTATGTCTACGGACGACCGACAGTGAAGAACCATACGGACGTCTGGAACCTACGGACGTCCGACGCCAGGAGTTTGACAGGAGGCAAAGGTGCAAGTGCTGATCATGATGAGGAGAGGGCAATTTTCATCCAAAGTAAAAATTTATTTATGTAGTAACCAATACCCTACCTCACCCAATCAAAGCCATATACAACAAGTGGTGGCTAATGCCACAATGTATGAGTAGACATGACATGACACGGAAAGATTTGAACTTTGAGTGCATAGTCACTACTCCATCATGTTAAAGCACCATAGGTCTAGACCCATGGATACTTTGAGACTGTTGGTTCTTTTTGTGCATTGAGTAGGGTGAGAACATGCATGAATTGAATGTCTCCCCCTAAGTATATGCCTACATCATGACAAGACATTAGATTCATGTATGAATGGGTACTAGATTTCACATAATGTTGTCAAGCTCCAAGATACCAAGTTCACGCCTAAGTCAACAGAACCTTGTTTCATCTAAAGGTTTGGTGAAGATATCTGCTAGTTGAAAATCTGTGCCAATGTGATCAATGTGAATATCACCCTTTTCAACATGATCTCTCAAGAAATGATACCTAATATCAATGTGTTTGGTGCGGAGATGATATTTGGGGTTCTCAGCAATATTGATGGCACTTTCATTATCACACAAAAGAGGCACATTTCTATAGGTGATACCGTAATCCTTCAAAGTTTGCCTCATCCATAACAACTGAGTTGCACAACTGGCGGCAGCAATGTATTCATCTTCTGCGGTAGAAAGAGCAATACAATTTTGTTTCTTCGAGGACCAACTCACCAAGGATCATCCAAGAAACTGACATGCACCAGATGTGGACTTACAATCCACTTTGTCTCCAGCCCAATCCGCATCCGTGTACCCAATGAGATCAAACTTAGCATCCTTGGGGTACCAGAGGCCCAACTTTGGGGTGTGAACAAGGTATCTAAGAATATGCTTAACCGCCTTATGATGACTTTCCTTAGGGAAAGCTTGAAATCTAGCACACATGCATACACTGAACATGATGTCTGATCTAGATGCACAAAGATAAAGCAATGAACCAATCATAGAGCGGTAAGTAGACGGGTCGAAAGGAATACCATTTGTGTCTTCAGTGAGAGTAATTTTGGTTGGCATGGGTGTCTTGCATGGACTAGCATCAGACATACCAAACTTTTCTAGAATATCCTTGAGGTACTTTGCTTGAGATAAGAAAATTCCTTCTTGAAATTGTTGAATTTGGAATCCGAGAAAGAACTTCAAATCCGTATTGAGTGACATTTCAAAATTCTTGGTCATTGAAGCCGTAAACTTCTTGCACAAATGAATGTTAGGAGAACCAAAAATGATGTCATCTACATAGATTTGGCATAGGATCAAATCACCCTTGTCCCTCTTAGTAAAAAGAGTGGGATCGATCACCCCTCTCACAAAACCATCATCGAGTAAAAACTTCTTCAGATGATCATACCAAGCACGAGGTGCTTGTTTGAGGCCATACAAAGCCTTATGAAGTTTATACACATAGTCTTTGTGAAAGGGATCAACGAACCCGGGTGGTTGTGACACATATACTTCTTCTTGTAGAGGACCGTTAAGGAAAGCACTCTTCACATCCATTTGATGTAATGTAAAACCATTGAATGCGGCATAGGCAAGTAAGATGCGAATGGATTCAAGACGGGCAACGGGGGCAAAGGTCTCACCAAAGTCCAAACCTTCAACTTGTGAGTACCCTTGTGCCACTAACCTTGCCTTATTGCGGATGATTACACCATTTTCATCCTGCTTGTTCTTGAAAATCCATTTTGTTCCAATGACGTTGTGCTCGGTAGATGGCCTCTTGACTAATGACCACACTTGGTTGCATTCAAAACTGTTCAACTCTTCTTGCATAGCAACTAGCCAATTGTTGTCCATCAATGCCTCTTGTACCTTGAGTGGCTCAATACTAGACACAAACGAGAAGTGAGCACAAAAGTTTGTCAAATGTTTACGAGTGACTCTACCTTCCGAGATGCCGGTGAGGATTTTGTCAACATCAACACGACTGGCCACTCGAGGCATGATGGAGGTGAGGGTTTCACGAGGTTCAACTTCATGTCCATCATCCACATCTTCTACATATGGATCATTCACGTGTGGAGGAAGATCTTCTTGTTCATATTGCATTTGTTGAGGTTCATCATCAATGATTGGACTTTCTTGTTCTTGCTCTTGATGATGATCTTGTTCTTGATGATTATCATTAAGAGAGACTTGATCATCCTCTTCAACTTGGGCTAAGGGTATCGGTTGAACAATAGGAGCTTGTGGTGGTATAAATGTTGAAGTAGTTTGATGATGTGTGAGACCTCCATCTTCTTCTTCATCATCATGAGGTTCTTGTTCCATAGGAAGAAGTGCACCAACACCCATGGTCAAAATGTCTTGAGAAGAATCTTCTTCACCTACATCACTTAGATCAACTTGCTCCCCATGGGAGCCATTAAATTCATCAAACACCACGTCACAAGTTTCTACAACACATCCATTGGATTTGTTGTAGACTCTATAGGCGTGAGAGTTTGATCCATAGCCAACAAATATACCTTCAATTGTTTTGGATTGAAATTTTCCTAACCTTTCTCTTTTGTTGAGGATGAAACATTTGCACCCAAATACACGAAAGTACCTGACATTTGGCTTGTTTCCAGTTAGAAGCTCATATGGAGTCTTTTCCAATATAGTGTGGAGGAAGAGCCGGTTTGATGCATGGCATGCGGTATTGACAGCTTCGGCCCAAAAACTATGTGGTGACTTGTATTCATCCAACATGGACCTTGCCATCTCTACAAGTGTACGGTTCTTCCTTTCGGCTACGCCATTTTGCCGAGGAGTGTATGGAGCTGAGTATTGATGCTCAATCCCTTCATCACTAAGAAATTCTTCCAAGGTATAGTTCTTGAACTCAGAGCCATTGTCACTTCTTATTGCCCGGATTTCTTTGTCAAACTTGCGTTGGGCTTGCTTGGCAAAATAAATGAAGGTGATCTTCGTTTCGTCCTTGGACTTGAGGAAGAACACCCACGTATATCTTGAGTAATCATCAACAATGACAAGCCCATACTTTTTCCCACCAAGACTATCCCATGAAGGAGGCCCAAAAAGATCCACATGAAGGAGATCCAGGGGCCTTGAAGTAGATACTATGTTCTTGGGTGGGTGCTTTGATTGATGTTGCTTCCCAGCTATGCATGCACTACACACACAATCTTTTTCAAAAGAGACATTGGTTAGTCCAAGGATGTGATTCCCCTTTAAGAGATCTTGAAGATTTCTCATGCTGACACGGGCTAGCCGGCGATGCCATAGCCACCCCTTGTCAGCCTTGGCCATTAGACAAGTTGCATGGAATGTGCTCTCTTTCGAGAAATCAACCGTGTAAAGGTTGCCATCCAACTCTCCAACAAAAGCCACTTCGAGAGTATCTCTCTTAAAGACTTTCACATCCATTAGTCCAAAGAGTGTATCATAACCAACAGAAGCCAATTGGCAAACAGAAAGCAAGTGGTATTTAAGGGATTGGAAAAGCATGACATTTGCAAGAGACATGTCATTGGTGATAGCCACCTTGCCCAACCCAAGTACCTGTCCTTTTGAACCTCCACCAAACATAATGCTCATAAATGGTTGAATAGCTTCCATGAAGTCGTAGAGCAATTTGCTATCTCCGGTCATATGATTGGTACATCCACTATCAATCACCCATTTTACTCCACCGGAGAAGGCAACCTACACACAATTAGTACTTGGTTAGAGGCACCCATTTTGCAATGGGACCTCTCAAGTTAGTCACAAGGGTCTTAGGGACCCAAATAGCATAAAACCGAAATGCATTTCGAGGACCAACAAACTTTGCATAAACTTCTCTATCCTTAGTCTTACGAAGTACATAGGATGGAGGCATGAACTCTTTTGGCTTGTTGAGAGTGTGCATGTCCCTTGTGGCCTTCCCACTCACAACCTTACCTTTCTTCTTGTGCCCTTCTCTTACAAATGTTTCTTTTAGAGGAGTTGTGCACTTTTGAGAGGATGTCTTCTTCTTGCTTGTGCTCGGGTCAAACCCAAGTCCCTCTTTGGCAAACACCTCATTGTGTTGGCTCAAAATCTCATCAAGATTCTTTTGCCCTTGAGCACATGTCATGAGACCTTTCTCAATTTGAGCCTTGAGAAAACGATTTTCCTCAAGAATAGATGCTAGATCACTACTAGAGTTAGTAGTACAAGCATCAACATTTATAATAGGGGAAGAGTAAGCCTTGGCTAGAGTTTCAAGATAAGTAAGTTTGAGCGTCTCAAAACTCTTTCTAAGAACGGTGAACTCTCCTTCCTTAGTCTTGAGAGACATGGATAGACGCTCACAATCCTTAGATAGAGAAGTATGAGACTTCACAAGCTTACTTTTATCATTCATTAACTCTTCGCAAGAGTCAATAGCCTTTTTCAAGGAGGCAAGATCATTAGTGTGAACATAAATATTTGCACCAATTTTTAAGCATAGTTCATCATTACGTGCTTCCTCATATTGGACTTTCCGCTCAAGGATTTCACACTTTTCCTTTTCCTTGATGACGAGGGTTTCGAGTTCCTTAATGGTGATGGTGTGCTTACTCACCATCTCCATAAGCATACGAAACATAGTGAGTTTCTTTCCTTTGAGGGAGCACATGAACTTATTAAGTTTAGCAATCATAGGATCATCTAGATCATCATCCTCATAGCTATCCTCCGCATCAAGATACTCATCACTAGGAGTAGAAGGTGTGAAAAGAGGAGGATTTGATCGTGGAGTTACCTTGACCTTGTCAGAAGAGCTTTGGTCCTCTCCTTCTTCAACCATGGCCTTTGCCATTAGGCACTTGTGAGCGTTGCCCTTGTAATCTTTCCTGTAGTTTTAGGTGACCACGTCACCACTCTTGTTTACTAACCTCAGCGTGTTTTGAGAGTCTTGAGCAACTCCGGCAACACCACTAACATCATCCGGATCAGATTCTTCTTGAGCAACCATTGCCTTTCCATCTTTCTTCTTGAGCTTGGAGTTCAAAGGATTTGGCAACTTCTTCTTGAGAAAGGTCTTGGGAAACCTTGGTTTATCTTCTCTCTTCTCATAAGGGCACTCGTTGGAGAAGTGATTGGTTTCTTCACAGTTGTAGCATTTTCTTACTTTCTTCTCTTGAAATCTTCCCTTGAATTTTCCCGCGCTAAACTTCTTGACAAAAAGAGCCACGTCTTCATACGAAGGGCCCTCGTCGGATTCAATCTCATTACCACCTTCATCATCACATCTTCTTCTTCTTCTTCTTCTTCACTTTGCTCATCTTCACATACTTGCTTGGCCTTCAATGCAAGATTGATCTTTGATGATGGGGAACCATGCATGGCAAGATGTTTTGTGGCATTTGCCTTTGACTCTTCAAATAGTTGGAAGGTGGACATGATGTCATCTGTAGTCATTTCCTTGAAGGTATGGTGTTGTCTTATGTCCCACACCATTTGATGATGATATGGAGCAAGAGCATGAAGCAACTTATCCACAAGAAACCTCTTAGTCATGTTGAATCCATCTTGTGTCTTGTCACACTCACATGACTCAATATCCGCAGTGAGAGTCATGAGACGCTCAAGGAGTTGATTGGGGGTTTCACCTTTTTCCATACAAAAGTTTTGCAATTGCCCCTTGGCAATTTCATATTGAGAACTCCGGAGGGTAGATGTGCCAGTCCTGGATCGTATAATACTTTCCCATAGTTCCTTGGCACATCTGATGTGTATGAACAGTCTCCTTTGATTTTCATCCATACCTCTCCTTATACACATGATTGCCGTGTCATTGAGGTTCTTGTCATATATTTCTCTTGGTGTGGGGTTCTTTGGATCAACCACATGATAGCCATACTCTATAATCTCCAGCATCTCATCGTTTCCATGTCGAAGATGATCATGCATAGCAACTCTCCACAAAGCAAAATCAGAAGTAGCACTAAGTAAAGGAGGTTTTCCTTGAGGATTATATCTTGGTTTCTTAACCTGAGGTCTTGCATAAAGCCAAGGAACACTGGCGTGTTCATTGCTAGGAGGTTGTTGACCAAGTGATGATGTAGGCACGGTTGGCCTCGAACCCACACCACTTGAGTGTGGTGCAAGCACCGCGGACAACGTGGCTAATCTCAGTTGGACCAAGGCCTCAAGAGAAGCATCATGCTCCTCTTTTTTCTTAGCAAGGGCCCGTTCTAGATCCTGAGACGTAAAGGACTTGACTTCAGAAGAAACCTCGCCTTTATCCTTAGGATCTACAACCAGGGGAGTCCTATCTGGGTTCATCTCGCTCTAGGGCGGTTAAGCCACAAGAATAGAGCACGAGGCTCTAATACCAATTGAAAGGATTGAGATGGACCTAGAGGGGGGGTGAATAGGTACAATTACAAATTTTAATTATTACTAAGCAATTTTAGGCAATAATGCGGAAAATGAAAGTGAGCCTAACAATTGCAAGTATGATACTAATAAGCTAAGCAAGATAATCAAGTGACACAAATATATGAGTAAGCAAGCACAAGATGAGATAAGTAAGTGCTAAGAGAAAAATAACCACAAGTAGAGAGTTGGGGTTAGGAATAACCGCAACTCCGAGAGACGAGGATGTAAGCCGATGTTCACTTCCTTGGAGGGAAGCTACCTCACCGTTTAGAGAGGTGGATGTTACCACGAAGGCACACCAACGCCACGAAGGCTCACCCTATTCTCTCCTTGAGACAACACCACGAAGGCGTTTCTCAACCACTAGTGGTAGACCTTGGGGTGGTCTCCAAACCCTCACAAACTTTTCCGAGGGTAATCACAAAGTTCGATTCCTCTCCGAATGACAACTACCGCCTAGGAGTCTCCAACCTCCAAGAATAACAAGAACGATGGGAACAGCTCAAAACTTGCTCAAGTCACGAATTCCTTTGGTGCAAAGAAAGGGAAGGAGTGGATCTATCACTTGATTGGAGAACTTCTCTCAAATGCTCCTAGAACACTTGGGAATCTAGGATTTGGTGTGGATGAATGAGAGATAGAGTGAGGAGTGTTCTTGATGATCTCAAAGTGAATGGTCAACCTTATCCCGTGGAAGGGAGAGGTATATATATAGGTGGTGAGTAAAAGTGACCGTTTGGGGTACAGGATGGGCCGGACGTCCGGAGAACGTCGGACGTCCGGAGGCACAAATAGGTCCGGACGTCCGACAGTCATCGGACGACCGGCCGCTGTGAAAAGTGTGACCCACAATCTAGTGTACAGGATACGGACGTCCGAGCTGGGTCGAACATCCGTAAAAATGCTTCTGTTGTGACAGTGTCAGACGTCCGGAGAGTTCCGGACATTCGTAAAAATGCTTCTGTTGTGGAACGCCGGACGTCTAGAAGTGGCCGGACGTCCGGGCAATCAAGAAGGACCGGACGTCCGTAGAACACCGGACGTCCGAAGGCAAGGTATAGAAATAGTAGCTTTTGAGCAAGTTTTTCACTAGATCCATCGATCCCCTCTTAATAGTGCGGGATCCCTATACTCTAGAACAAACCATAAATGAAGTCAACATCTTGTATCTCCATTCTTGAGTTGTATGCTTTTTGTCCCTAGTCATGATCCATGCACACGGTCTTTGAAACATAATCTTGAGATATACTTGATAAACATGATTAGTCCCGAGCATATGTGTTGTCATCAACATCAAAATATGATTAAGGGCATGATTGCACTTTCAACAACCCACCAGGGCGCGCCTGGGGGCCCAAGCGCGCTGAGGTGGGTTGTGCCCACCTCGGCCGCCTCCCGCACTGCCTCTTTGCTCTATAAATACCCCGAAAATCCAAAAACCCTAGGGGAGTCGACGAAACACAATTATATCCCTCGCAAGTTCTAGAACCACCAGACCCAATCTAGACACCATTATGGAGCGGTTCATCATCCTCATTGGCGCCTCTCCGATGAAGTGTGAGTAGATCATTGTAGACCTACGGGTCCGTAGTTAGTAACTAGATGGCTTCCTCTCTCTCTTTTGATTCTCAATACAATGGTCACTTGGAGATCTATTTGATGTAACTCCTTTTGCGGTGTGTTTGTTGGTATCCGATGAACTTTGAGTTTATGATCAGATCTATTTTATCCATGAAAGTTAGTTGAGTATTCTTTTGATCTCTTATATGCATGATTACTTATAGCCTCATATTTCTTCTTCGAAACTTTGGTTTAGTTAGGCCGACTAGATTGATTTTTCTTGCCATGGGAAGAGGTGCTTTGTGATGGTTCAGTCGTGCAGTGTTCTTTCCCTGTGACAGAAGGGGCACAAGACACGTATTGATCGTTGGCATTAAGGATAACAAGATGGGGTCTATTCCTACATGAATAGATCTTGTCTACATCATGTCATCATTCTTATTGCATTACTTCGTTTCTCCATGAACTTAATACACTAGATGCATGTTGGATAGCGGTAGATGTCTGGAGTAATAGTAGTAGATGCAGGCAGGAGTCGGTCTACTAATCTTGGACGTGATGCCTATATAATAATCATTGCCTGGATATTGTCATAGTTATTTGAAGTTCTATCAATTGCCCAACAGTAATTTGTTTACCCACCATATGATATTTTCTCGAGAGAAGCCACTAGTGAAATCTACGGCCCCCGGGTCTATTTTCTCATCATATATTTTCAGATCTATATTGCTATTTGCCTTTTTATTTATTTGCATATTTTATTTTCAGATATATATTACCAAAAACCAAAAAATACCTCACTGAGTTTTATTTGCCGTTATTTGCATCTACCAATCTACCACAATTTTTATCCCATCAACGTGACAATTTTTGGCACTGTTACCCGAAAGGGATTGACAACCCCTTTAACACGTCGGGTTGCAAGTATTTGTTTTTTGTGTGCAGGTACCGTTTACATAGTGTTGCTTGGTTCTCCTACTGGTTCGATAACCTTTATCTCATCACTGAGGGAAATACCTACCGTCGTTGTGCTGCATCATCCCTTCCTCTTTGGGTACATACCAACGTAGTTCAAGCAAGATCAAAAGGAATTTCTAGCACCGTTGCTGGGGATACATCATCAACATCTATCAGGTTCCTAATCACAAATCTCATCTCCTTGCAATTTACATTATTTGCCATTTGCCTCTCGTTTTCATTCCCCCCACTTCACAAAAATTTGCCGTTTTATTCGCCCTCTTTTTCGTTCGTCGTTTTCTCGTCAGATCTGTTTATGAGTGCAACCTTGCTTGCCTACTTTGTCATTATGGCTAGCATGGCTACCCCTCCTTTGTCACCAGATTTTGAAGTTCTATACTTCAAGCAAAAACAAGGAGAAAATTTGAAAGACGTTTGGTATAGATTAATGGAATTTTATCGCATTAGCAGTCTTAAAGGACATGCAAGGATTTTTCTTCAAAACTTTAGATAGGATTAGCTTTGCATCATGGACAACTTTTGGATTTTGCCACTAAAGGGAATTTTATTGAGTTGATGCTAATGTTGCTTATGAGATCCTAGAGGGAATCTTGGGAATCCCACCAACCAAAAAGGGGATTTCTTTTACTCAAGAAGGGGTCCAAATTTTAGACAAGTTGAGTGATTTGCATGAACATGTGGTCGAGGTGCAAAAATATAATGAACCTCTCAAACATATTAGTGGAAACCTTAATCGCATGAATACTTATTACTCTTTGCAATAATTGGATATTTTAGATCTCAAGATGGTTTCCTTTCCTGAGAATTTAGGGAAGCGTAAAGAGCCTCCCGGTTTTGAGAAAGCCCTTACAAAAGTTGCCAAAACTAAAGATGATAATAACCTATGCTTTATGCCTAGCTAGGGGCGTAAAACGATAGCGCTTGTTGGGAGGCAACCCAATCTTTATCTTTTTGCCTTTTGGTTTTCTTGTTGTTTTGTAATAAATATATGAAGATGCCTCTGATTAGATGTGCTTTTATGTTTTTAGTTAGTGTTTGGGCCAAGCAAATCCATGGGGATCATGTTGGGTGATAGTTGATTTGATCTTGTTCAAAAACATAAACTTTTGTGCTAAGTAAAATAATTTTAATAAATCACAGAAGCATGCTTTTGCTTTGAATGTTTTACACAAGATTGATACACAAATTTTACACGCTGTCCTATTTTTTTTAGAATTTTTGAAGTTACAGAAGTATATGAAGTTTTCAGATTGCAACAGACTGTTCTGTTTTTGACAGATTCTATTTTCTTTGCATTATGTGCTTATTTTGATGAATCTATGGACTTTATCAGGGAGTATGAGCCATAGAAAAGTTCGAATACAGTAGGTATAATGCAATAATAAAATATGAATGGGTTTGCAATAGTACTTAGAGTGGTGATTTGCTTTGTTATACTAACTGATCTCACGAAGGTTTTGTTAAGTTTTGTGTGATTGAAGTTTTCAAGTTTTGGGTGAGATCGCGATGGATGAAGGAATAAGGAGTAAGAAGAGCCTAAGCTTGGGGATGCCCACGAAACCCCAAGGTAATATTCAAGGATGAACAAGCAGCTAAGCTTGGGGATACCCCGAGTGGCATCCCCTCTTTCTTCTAACGACCATCGGTATTTTACTTGGAGCTATATTTTTATTCGTCACATATCATGAGTTTTGCTTGGAGCATCTTGTATTATATGAGTCTTTGCTTGTTTTGCTTTTTGTTTTGTGTCAAGTATCCTTGCTGAACACACCTATTTGAGAGATCAAAAAATATGCTATGATTTGTTAGAATTGCTCTTTGTGCTTCACTTAAATTTTTTTGAGCTATGGAATTGCTCTAGTGCTTTACTTATATCTTTTCGAGCATGGTGTGCTTTAATAATTTTGAAGAAATGCTCTCATGCTTCACTTAGATTTATTTGAGAGTTAGTTATTTTTGAAGAAATTCTCTCATGCTTCACTTATATTATTTTGAGAGAGGAAATTTTTTATGCTCATGTTCTTCACTTAGATTTGTTTGAGCTATCGAAAGCAACATATGAAACTAGTCCCAAAGTGATAGATATTCAAGAGGGACATAATAAAAACTTCCATGGAGATCATTGGACAAAATAAACTTGATTCTTTGTAATAGTTTTGCAATATGATAGTAGTGATATGTGAGTCATGTTGATGAGTAATTATGCTTTAGTAAGAATATTGGTGTTAAGATTTGTGATTCCCTATGCAAGCACGAAAGTCAATAGTTATGCAATGAAATTACATCCTACTTGTGGTGTACTATTAGGTGTTAGTTATGCTTAATGCTTGCTTATGAGATTTTTCGTTTCTTGGTTGGATGCTTCTCAATCATTTTGCTAGCCTTCCCTTGTACTAAGTAGGAATACTACTTGTGCATCCAAAATCCTTTAACCCAGTTTTGCCATATGAGTCCGCTATACCTACCTATATGCGGTATTTCCGTGCCATTCTAAGAAAATTTGTATGTGCCATCTCTAATATTCAAAACTAATTTCCTTTTTGTGTGCTCCTACTGCTCATGAAACGGTAGGGGGTGGCTGATATTTTCCATGCTAGATGTGTTATTCTCAAGATGAGTATTTATTCACTTGTCATTGCACGAGAGTACGACAAAGGTATTAGGGATGCCCATTCCCGAAATGAAAAATGAATTTACTTTATGTTGTCAAATAATAAATTCCTTGGAAAGTGTTGGTATGGACGGCACCCGGATAGCCGTGGAATGTGAAAGTATGGTGGAAAAAGGCATAAACTTTATTTTCTATTTGGAAACCGCCTATGATATATCTAGCATGGAAAGTATTGGGAACTACTCAATCATTTTCCTTGACATGAAAAGCAAGCCACCCGAAATGTTTTTATCTCTATTTCTTTTGCTTTGAGCTCTAGCACCTCTACAAATCCCTACTTCCCTCTACGAAGGGACATTCTATTTACTTTATGCATTTTTTATTTTTTATTTGAGTCTCAATTTTCCCTTACAAAGCACCAACTAAGGGGCACTATGATTGTACTTGAGCATTGGGTGTAGCTAATATGCGAGTGTGTTTCATGAAAGGATCAATGATTGAGCATAATGGGCTAGGGATAACTTGCTTTAATGTTGATATTTTGAAAGACATGGTTGCTTGTTGATATGCTTGAGTATTGAGATCTTCATGTCAAAACTAGACTATTGCTTTGAACCATATAAAAGTCCATATGTCCATGCTACAAAGGAAAACAATATGTGATGAACAAGTTAGGCAGCACTCCACATCAAAAATTATGTTTTTATCATTTACCTACTCGAGGACGAGAAGGAATTAAGCTTGGGGATGCTGATATGTCTCCAATGTATCTATAATTTTTTATTGTTCCATGCTATTATATTATCATTCTTGGATGTTTTACAATCATTTTATAGCAACTTTATATCTTTTTTGGGACTAACCTATTGACATAGTGCCCAGTGCTAGTTGCTGTTTTTTGCTTGTTTTTTACTTCACATAAAATCAATACCAAACGGAGTCCAAATGTAGCGTAACTTTTTGGAGATTTTTTCTGGACCAGAAGACACCTGTTGGGCCAAAGAAGTACTAGGGGGGCTCTGAGGGGAGCACAACCCACCAGGGTGCGCCTGGGGGCCCAACCGCACCCAGGTGGGTTGTGCCCACCTCGGCCGCCTCCCGCACCGCAAATTTTCTCTATAAATACCCAGAAAATCCAAAAACCCTAGGGAGTCGACGAAACACAATTCCAGCCGCCGCAAGTTCCAGAACCACCAGATCCAATCTAGACACCATCACAGAGAGGTTCATCATCCTCATTGGTGCCTTTTCGATGATGCGTGAGTAGTTCATTGTAGACCTACAGGTCTGTAGTTAGTAGCTAGATGGTTTACTCTCTCTCTCTCTCTCTTTTGATTCTCAATATAATGGTCTCTTGGAGATCTATTTGATGTAACTCTTTTTGTGATGTGTTTGTTGGGATCCGATGAACTTTGGTTTTATGATCAGATCTATTTTATCCATGAAAGTCATTTGAGTCTTCTTTTCATCTCTTATATGCATGATTACTTATAGCCTTGTATTTCTTCTTCGAATATTTGGTTTAGTTAGGCCAACTAGATTGATTTTTCTTCCCATGGGAAGAGGTGTTTTGTGATGGGTTCAGTCGTGCGGTGTTCTTTACCAGTGACAGAAGGGGCGGCAAGACACGTATAGATCGTTGCCATTAAGGATAACAAGATGGGGTCTATTCCTACATGAATAGATCTTGTCTACATCATGTCATTGTTCTTATTGCGTTGCTCCGTTTATCCATGAACTCAATACACTAGATGCATGCTGGATAGTGGTCGATGTGTGGAGTGATAGTAGTAGATGCAGGCAGGAGTTGGTCTACTAATCTTGGACGTGATGCCTATATAATGATCATTGCCTGGATATCAACATAATTATTTGAAGTTCTATCAATTTCCCAACACTAATTTGTTTACCCACCGTATGCTATTTTCTTGAGAGAAGCCACTAGTGAAATCTACGGCCCCCGGGTCTATTTTCTCATCACATATTTTCAGATCTATATTGCTATTTGCCTTTTTATTTATTTGCATATTTTATTTTTAGTTCAACATTACCTAAAACCCAAAAATACATCGCTGAGTTTTATTTGCCGTTATTTGCATCTATCAATCTACCACAATTTTTATCCCGTCAATGTGACAGTTTGTGGCACCGTTACCCGAAAGGGATTGAAAACCCCTTTAACATGCCAGGTTGCAAGTATTTGTTCTTTGTCTGCAGGTACCGTTTACATAGTGTTGCTTGGTTCTCCTGCTGGTTCGATTACCTTGGTCTCATCACTGAGGTAAATACCTATCGTAGTTGTGCTGTATCATTCCTTCCTCTTTGGGGAAATACCAACGTAGTTCAAGCGACATCATGTAGCACACCATTGTCCAGAGAGTACCCAATGTCATTGTGCCCTGAAACAGAGAGCTCAATCAAAAGCAACTTGGAACTGTCATCTTCTTCGGAGCCGGTCACTAGTGTGTCCAGCCACACCGACACTTGTTGGGGAACGTAACATGCAATTTTAAAAAATTCCTACGCTCATGCAAGATCTATCTAGGAGATGCATAGAAACGAGAGGGGGAGAGTGTGTCTACGTACCCTCGTAGACCGTAAGCGGAAGCGTTTGACAATGCGGTTGATGTAGTCGAACTTCTTCTAGCTCTGACCGATCAAGTACCAAACGTATGGCACCTCTGAGTTCTGCACACGTTCAGCTCGTTGACGTCCCTCGTCCTCTTGATCCAACAAGGTGTCGAGGAAGTAGATGAGTTCCATCAGCTATGGCGTGGTGACATTGATGGTGAAGTGATTCACGCAGGGCTTTGATACGTCTCCAACGTATCTATAATTTTTGATTGTTCACACCTATTATATTACCCATTTTCGATGTTTATGGGCTTTACTTTACACTTTTATATCATTTTTGGGACTAACCTACTAACCGAAGGCCCAGCCCGAATTGCTGTTTTTTTTGCCTATTTCAGTGTTTCGAAGAAAAGAAATATCAAACGGAGTCCAAACGGAATGAAACCTTTGGGAGCGATCTTTTTGGAACAAACACAATCCAGGAGACTTGGAGTGGATGTCAAGAAGCAGCCGAGGCGGCCACGAGGGTGCCAGGCGCGACCTAGGGGGGTGGGCACGCCCCCACCCTCGTGGGCCCCTCGTGGCTCCCCTGACCGACCTCCTTCGCCTATATATACCTCCATACCCTAAAAATATCCAGGAGCACCACGAAACCCTATTTCCACCGCCGTAACCTTCTGTACCCGTGAGATCCCATCTTGGAGACTTTTCCGGCGCTCCACCGGAGGGGGAATCGATCACGGAGGCTTCTACATCATCGCCAAGGCTCCTCCGATGAGTTGTGAGTAGTTTACCACAGACCTTCGGGTCCATAGTTATTAGTTAGATGGCTTCTTCTCTCTCTTTGAATCTCAATACAAAGTTCTCCTTGATCTTCTTGGAGATCTATTCGATGTAACTCTTTTTGCAGTGTGCTTGTCGAGATCCGATGAATTGTGGGTTTATGATCAAGTTTATCTATGAGAACTATTTGAATCTCCTCTGAATTATTTTATGTGTGATTGGTTATCTTTGCAAGCCTATTTGAATTATCTGTTTGGTTTGGCCTACTAGATTGATCTTTCTTGCAATGGGAGAAGTGCTTAGCTTTGGGTTCAATCTTGCGGTGTCCTTCCCCAGTGACAGCAGGGGCAGCAAGGCACGTATTGTATTGTTGCCATCGAGGATAAAAAGACGTGGTTTATATCATATTGCTTGAGTTTATCCCTCTACATCATGTCATCTTGCCTAGTGCGTTACTCTGTTCTTATGAACTTAATACTCTAGATGCATGTTGGATAGCGGTCGATGTGTGGAGTAATAGTAGTAGATGCAGACATGAGTTGGTCTACTTGTCGCGGACGTGATGCCTATATACATGATCATGCCTAGATAATCTCATAACAATGCACTTTTCTATCAATTGCTCGACAGTAATTTGTTCACCCACCATAATACTTATGCTATCTTGAGAGAAGCCACTAGTGAAACCTATGGCCCCCGGGTCTATTTTCCATCATATAAGTTTCTGATCTACTTTATTTTGCAATCTTTACTTTCCAATATATATCATAAAAATACCAAAATATTTATCCTATCTTATTATCTCTATCAGATGTCACTTCCTTAAGTGGCCGTGAAGGGATTGACAACCCCTTTATCGTGTTGGTTGCAAGGTTCTTGTTTGTTTGTGTAGGTACGAGGGACTTGCATGGAGCCTCCTAATGGATTGATACCTTGGTTCTCAAAACTGAGGGAAATACTTACGCTACTTTGCTGCATCACCCTTTCCTCTTCAAGGGAAAACCAACGCAGTGCTCAAGAGGTAGCAAGAAGGATTTCTGGCGCCGTTGCCGGGGAGGTCTTCGCACAAGTCAAGACATACCAAGTACCCATCACAAACTCATCTCCCTCGCATTACATTATTTGCCATTTGCCTCTCATTTTCCTCTCCCCCACTTCACCCTTGTCGTTTTATTCGCCCTTTTTCCGTTAGTCTTTTCGTTTGCCTTGATATCTTACTTGGCTCGTTGGCTCGTTTGGTTGGAATAGTTGTGTATTTCTTGCTAAATAGAGAACCTAAGATCTATGGATCCTCATCCACTTGCTAATCTTTTTAAGAGATCCAATTATGATGAACCAATTTCTAGTGATTTGAGTGCACTAGATTATCTTTATGAGTTTTTTCTTGAAATTCATGAATCTGAAATTGTGATGAAGAAATTTATGAAGAGATTCACGATAACTCCTTGAATAAAAAGCATGATTGCAATGATTTTATTATAAATTCTATTAATGTCAAATGTGTTAATGATATGCAAAACCCTAAGCTTGGGGATGCTAGTTTTGCTATGTCCACTACTTGTTGCAATGATCATGATTGGGGTGATTCTTCTTATAATCTTGAAATTTTATTTAAGCCCGATGATGAATATGAGATTGATAATAATTTTTGCAATAATATTGAAAGTGGTTTTGGAAGAGTGTCAACTTTAGATCCCACATATTTGGAGAATGTTCAATCTTATGGTATTTTTGATAAAAGTGGGTTTGGAGAGGTCATGACTTTAGTTAATGATATCCCATTATTTTTGAAGAGTGTCAACTTCACATGCATGTGGATCGTGTTGAGAATATGTTATGTGATAGCTATTTTGTTGAATTTGCCTATGATCCTACATGTAATTATTATGAGAGAGGAAAATATGGTTGTAGAAATTTTTATCTTACTAAATTACCTCTCATCATGTTGAGATTGCTATCGCCTCTTTCTTCTTCCTTGCATATGCTAGTTTTTGCTTGGCTTGCAATTTTTTTTGCTTATAATATGTCTATGCATAGGAAGTATGTTAGACTTAGATGTGTTTGTCACGTGTTTCATGATGCTCTCTTTGCGCTTCAATTCTTGTCTTTCATGTGCGCATCATTAAAATTATCAATGCCTAGCTAAAAGGCTTTAAAGAAAAGCGCTTGTTGGGAGACAACCCAATATTTTTCCTTGATGTTATTCAATAAATAATTCATCTATCCTCTGTTTAGATGTGGTTTTATGTTTTAATTAGTGTTTGTGCCAACTAGAACCTATAGGATAACCTATGGTGATAGTTAATTTGATCTTTCTGAAAAACAGAAACTTTTGCACGCACGAGAATAATTTTAATAAATCACAGAAATGTGATTCTTAGTTGATTCTTTTTGTAGTAGATCCATAGACAAATTTCCTAGGACTTCCTATTTTTGTAGGATGTTTAGAGTTCAAGAAGTATTCGAAAGTTACAGATTCCTGCAGACTGTTCTGTTTTTGACAGATTCTTTTTTCGTGTGTTGTTTGCTTATTTTGATGAATCTATGGCTAGTATCAGGGGGGGGGGTATGAACCATAGAGAAGTTGGAATACAGTAGGTTTAACACCAATATAAATAAATAATGAGTTCATTACAGTACCTTAAGTGGTGGTTTTTCTTTCTTGCACTAACGAAGCTTATGAGATTTCCTATTGAGTTTTGTGTTGTGAAGTTTTCAAGTTTTGGGTAAAGATTTGATGGACTATGGAATAAGGAGTGGTAGGAGCCTAAGCTTGGGGATGCCCATGGCACCCCAAGATAATTCAAGGACAACCAAAAGCCTAAGCTTGGGGATGCCCCGGAAGGCATCCCGTCTTTCGTCTTCGTCTATCGGTAACTTTACTTGGAGCTATATTTTTATTCGCCACATGATATGTGTTTTGCTTGGAGCGTCTTGTATGATATGAGTCTTTGATTTTTAGTTTACCACAATCATCCTTGCTGTACACTGATGTCTACTGCACAACCTTCTTCTTGTAGACGTTGTTGGGCCTGCAAGTGCACAGGTTTGTAGGACAATAGCAAATTTCCCTCAAGTGGATGACCTAAGGTTTATCAATCCGTAGGAGGCATAGGATGAAGATGGTCTCTCTCAAGCAACCCTGCAACCAAATAACAAAGAGCCTCTTGTGTCCCCAACACACCCAATACAATGGTAAATTGTATAGGTGCACTAGTTCGGCGAAGAGATGGTGATACAAGTGCAATATGGATGGTAGATAAAGGTTTTTGTAATCTGAAATAATAAAAACAGCAAGGTAACTAAAGGTAAAAGTGAGCGTAAAATGGTATTGCAATGATAGGAAACAAGGCCTAGGGTTCATACTTTCACTAGTGCAAGTTCTCTCAACAATAATAACATAGATAGATCATATAGCAATCCCTCAACATGCAACAAAGAGTCACTCCAAAGCCACTAATAGCGGAGAACAAATGTAGAGATTATGGTAGGGTACGAAACCACCTCAAAGTTATTCTTTCGGATCAATCTATAAAAGAGTTCGTACTAGAATAACACCTTAAGACACAAATCAACCAAAACCCTAATGTCACATAGATACTCCATTGTCACCTCAAGTATCCGTGGGCATGATTATACGATATGCATCACACAATCTCAGATTCATCCAACCAACATAAAAGTACTTCAAAGAGTTCCCCAAAGTTTCTACCGGAGAGTTAAGAACGTGTGCCAACCCCTATGCATAGGTTCCCAATGTCACGAAACCCGCAAGTTGATCACCAAAACATACATCAAGTTGCACATGATATCCCATTGTCACCACAGATAATCACGGCAAGACATACATCAAGTGTTCTCATAAAAGACTCAATCCGATAAGATAACTTCAAATGGGAAACTCAATTCATCACAAGAGAGTAGAGGGGGAGAAACATCATAAGATCCAACTACAATAGCAAAGCTCGGGATACATCAAGATCGTGCCATAGAGGAACACGAGAGAGAACACGAGAGAGAGATCAAACACATAGCTACTGGTACATACCCTCAGCCCCGAGGGTGAACTACTCCCTCCTCGTCATGGATAGCGCCGGGATGATGAAGATGGCCACCGGTGATGGGTTCCCCCTCCAACAGGGCGCCGGAAAGGGCTCCCGAGAGGTTTTTGGTGGCTACAGAGGCTTGCGACGGTGGAACTCCCGATCTATCTTCTGTTCTCGAAGTTTTAGGGTACGTAGGTATATATGGGTGAAAGGAGTACGTCGGCGGAGCTACTGGGGCCCCACGAGGCAGGGGGC
>NC_041393.1:176181979-176196418 GCF_002162155.2 Triticum dicoccoides | reverse complement strand
AGCACCTCCCGTATCTTCTGACATGGGGTCCAAGTCCATCAGGTGGGTTTCCTTCCAAAAATAACTTCTCCAGTTGATTTTGTTCCGTTTTGACTCCGTTTGATATTCCTTTTCCTCGAAACACCGAAATAGGCATAAAACAGCAAATCTGGGCTGGGCCTCCGATTAATAGGTTAGTCCCAAAAAAAATATAAAAGTGGATAATAAAGCCCAATATTGCCTAAAACAGTAGATAAAGTAGCATGGAGCAATCAAAAATTATAGATACGTTGGAGACGTATCAAGCATCCCCAAGCTTAATTCCTGCTCGTCCTCGAGTAGGTAAATGATAAAAAAGAATTTTTGATGCGGAGTGATACTTTGGCATAATTTCAATGTAAATCTTCTTGATTGTGATATGAATATTCAGATCCGAAAGATTCAAGACAAAAGTTCATATTGACATAAAAATAATAATACTTCAAGCATACTAATCAAAGTAATCATGTCTTCTCAAAATAACATGGCAAAAGAAAGTTCATCCCTACAAAAACATATAGTTAGGCTATGCTTCATTTTCGTCACAACAAAGATGTTCCCAACTTTTATACCCCCGATGACAAGCCAAGCAATTGTTTCATACTTAAATAATCTCAAACTTTTTCAACCTTCACGCAATACATGAGCGTGAGCCATGGATATAGCACTATGGGTGGAATATAATATGATGATGGGGATTGTGTGGAGAAGACAAAAAAGGAGAGAGTCTCACATTGACGAGGCTAATCAACGGGCTATGGAGATTCCCATCAATTGATGTCAACATGAGGAGTAGGGAT
Source organism: Triticum dicoccoides (assembly GCF_002162155.2). Lineage (NCBI taxonomy): Eukaryota > Viridiplantae > Streptophyta > Magnoliopsida > Poales > Poaceae > Triticum > Triticum dicoccoides. The sequence continues at coordinate 176,195,600 of NC_041393.1, read as the reverse complement.
TGCCATGCAACGGATGCACTAGATCTATGAATGCTCAACAAAAGAAAACTACTGGGTGTGCATCCAACTCGCTTGCTCATGAATACCTAGGGCATTTGAGGAAGCCCATCGTAGGAATATACAAGCCAAGTTCTATAATGAAAATGCCCACTAGTGTAAAAAGACAATTTATGAGACTCACTATACGAAGAACAAGGTGATACTTTGAAGCACAAGATATGAGACTCACTACATGAAGAACAAGTTGCTAATTTGAAGCACAAGTGTGGAAAAAGAGATAGTAGCATTGCCCCTTTTTTTCTTTTTTTTTCTTTTTCTCTTTTTTTGGCCTTTCTTTTTTTTTCTTTTTTTTTCTTTTTTTTCTTTTTGGGCAATGCTCTAATAATGATGATCATCACACTTCTATTGATTACAACATAAGGATTACAACTCGAAACTTAGAACAAGATATGACTCTATATGAATGCCTCCGCCGGTGTACCGGGATGGTGCAATGAATCAAGAGTGACATGTATGAAAAATAATGCATGGTGGCTTTGCCACAAATACGATGTCAACTACATGATCATGCAATGGCAATATGACAAAAGTAATGTATGTCATGATGATGATGATGGAAGTTGCATGGCAATATATCTCGGAATGGCTATGGAAATGCCATGATAGGTAGGTATAGTGGCTGTTTTGAGGAATATATAAGGAGGTTTATGTGTGATAGAGTGTATCGTATCACGGGGTTTGGATGCACCGACGAAGTTTGCACCAACTCTCAAGGTGAGAAAGGGCAATGCACGGTACCGAAGAGGCTAGCAAAGGCGGAAAGGTAAAAGTGCGTATAATCGATGGACTCAAAATTAGTCAAAAGAACTCATATACTTATTGCAAAAAATTTTGAAGTCATCAAAAACCAAGTACTATGCGCATGCTCCTAGCGGGATAGATTGGTAGGAAAAGACCATCGCTCGTCCCCGACCGCCACTCATAAGGATGCACAAGCCAGGTACACTTCATGTTTCAAATTTGTTACACAACTTTAACCATACGTGCATGCTACGGGAGTTGCTAACTTCAACACAAGCATTCTTTGAATTCATAATCACCCAACTAGCATGAATTTAATATCACTACCTCCATATCTCAAAACAATTATCAAGTATCAAACTTTTCTTAGTATTCAACACACTCATAAGAATTCTTACAAATCTTTTATGCTTAGCATATTAGGATTTTAAGCAAATTACCATGCTATTAACAACTCTCAAAATAATCTAAGTGAAGCATGAGAGATCAATAGTTTCTTTAAAACAAATCCACCACCGTGCTCTAAAAGATATAAGTGAAGTACTAGAGCAAATGACAAACTACTCTGAAAGATATAAGTGAAGATCAATGAGTAGTTGAATAATTATGCAACTATGTGAAGACTCTCCCAATTAATAATTTCAGATCTTGACACTTTATTCAAACAGCAAGCAAAGCTAATGAAAACTACATTGCAAGGATAGCACAACTCAAGTGAAGAAGCAAAAACTTAGGCTCAACCGATACTAACCGATAGTTGTTGAAGAAGAAAGGTGGGATGCCTACCGAGGCATCCCCAAGCTTAGATGGTTGAGGTTTCTTGAAATATTATCTTGGGGTGCCTTGGGAATCCCCAAGCTTGAACTTTTGTGTCTCCTTAATTCCTCTCATATCAAGGTTTCTCTTTTTATCAAAAGCTTCATTCACAACAAACTCAACAAGAACTCGTGAGATAGGTTAGTATAAACCAATGCAAAACCTTATCATTTTCTACTGTAACAAATCACTAAAATTATTATTCAACATTTAATACTAAATTCCTCTGCATATTTAATACTCCTATCTTCAAATAGAATCATTAAACAAGCAAACATATGCAAACAATGCAACCATAACAGCAATCTGCCAAAACAGTACAGTCTGTAAAGAATGCAACAATCATCATACTTCCCTAACTCCAAAAATTATGAACTAAAATTCCCACTGTAATAAATTTATCATATCTCAATATGCAAAAAGATTTAACAATATACCACTCTCTGACTTTTCTAGGGAATTTTTGCAACAGCGGTAAACTTTCTGTTTTCAAACAGCAACATGTATACTAGCAAAATAAGCATGGCAAAGGCTATCCTTGACATTTTCATTGGAAATAAAGATGCAAAACATTAATATAAATAACATAAAGCAAATGCTAACAAAATAAAATGACACTCCAAGCAAAACACATATCATGTGGTGAATAAAAATATAGCTCCAAGTAAAGTTACCGATGGTACGAAGACGAAAGAGGGGATGCCTTCCGGGGCATCCCCAAGCTTAGGCTCTTGGTTGTCCTTGAATATTACCTTGGGGTGCCATGGGCATCCCCAAGCTTAGGCTCTTGCCACTCCTTATTCCATAGTCCATCGAATCCTTACCCAAAACTTGAAAACTCCACAACACAAAACTCAACAGAAAACTCGTAAGCTCCGTTAGTATAAGAAAATAAAACCACAACTTAGGTACTGTAATGAAATCATTATAAATTCATATTGGTGTAATATCTACTTTACTTCAACTTATGTATGGTTCATACCCTCTGATACTACTCATAGATTCATCAAAATAAGCAAACAACACATAGAAAACAGAATCTGTCAAAAACAGAACAGTCTGTAGTAATCTGTATCAAATGTATACTTCTGGAACTCCAAAACTCCTACCAAATTAGTAAGTCCTAAGAAATTCGTGTAACAATTCAGAGCAAAAAGAATCAGATCAAGAGCACGTTTCTGTGAATTAACAAAACTAATTTACTGGGTGCAAAAGTTTCTGATTTTCTGCAGGATCAACACAACTATCACCGTAAACCATCCTAAAGGTCTTACTTGGCACTTTATTGAAACAAAAGCTATAAAACATGATTACTACAGTAGCATAATCATGTGGACACACAAAAATAGTAAGGATAAATATTGGGTTGTCTCCCAACAAGCGCTCTTCTTTAATGCCTTTTAGCTAGGCATGATGATGACAATGATGCTCACATAAAAGATAAGAATTGAAACATAACGGGAGTATCATGAAGCATATGACTAGCACATTTAAGTCTAACCCACTTTCTATGCATAGGGATTTTGTGAGCAAACAACTTATGGGAACGATAATCAACTAGCATAGGAAGGCAAAACAAGCATAGCTTCAAAACTTGAAGCACATAGAGAGGAAACTTGATATTATTGCAATTCCTGCAAGCATATGTTCCTCCCTCATAATAATTTTCAGTAGCATCATGAATAAATTCAAAAATATAACCAGCACCTAAAGCATTCTTTTCATGATCTACTAGCATAGAAAATTTACTACTCTCCTCATAAGCAAACTTCTTCTTTATGGCATACGTATCATCACAATAATCATCGTAGATAGGAGGCATGCTTTCATCATAGTAAATTTGCTCATCAAAGCTTGGGGGACAAAAAATATCATGTTCATCAAACATAGCTTCCCCAAGCTTGTGGCTTTGCATATGATTAGCATCATGGATATTCAAGGAATTCATACTAACAACATTGCAATCATGCTCATCATTCACATATTTCATGACAAGCATTCTATGTAATTATTATTCTAGCACTTGAGCACAATTTTCCTTCCCATCATTTTCACGAAAGATATTAAAAAGGCGAAGCGTTTGAGACAAACTTAACTCCATTTTTTTGTAATTTTCTTTTATAAACTAAACTAGTGATAAAACAAGAAACAAAAAGATTCGATTGCAAGATCTAAAGATATACCTTCAAGCACTCACCTCCCCGGCAACGGCGCCAGAAAAGAGCTTAGTTGACGGGGTGTGAGTGAGTGCCCTTTTACCTAGCCTCCCCGGCAACGACGCCAGAAAAGAGCTTAGTTGACGGGGTGTGAGTGAGTGCCCTTTTACCTAGCCTCCCCGGCAATGGCACCAGAAAAGAGCTTGATGTCTACTACACAACCTTCTTCTTGTAGACGTTGTTGGGCCTGCAAGTGCACAGGTTTGTAGGACAGTAGAAAATTTCTCTCAAGTGGATGACCTAAGGTTTATCAATCCGTAGGAGGCATAGGATGAAGATGGTCTCTCTCAAGCAACCCTGCAACCAAATAACAAAGAGTCTCTTGTGTCCCCAACACACCCAATACAATGGTAAATTGTATAGGTGCACTAGTTCGGTGAAGAGATGGTGATACAAGTGCAATATGGATGGTAGATAAAGGTTTTTGTAATCTGAAATAATAAAAACAGCAAGGTAACTAAAGGTAAAAGTGAGCGTAAATGGTATTGCAATGATAGGAAACAAGGCCTACGGTTCATACTTTCACTAGTGCAAGTTCTCTCAACAATAATAACATAGATAGATCATATAGCAATCCCTCAACATGCAACAAAGAGTCACTCCAAAGCCACTAATAGCGGAGAACAAACATAGAGATTATGGTAGGGTACGAAACCACCTCAAAGTTATTCTTTCAGATCAATCTATAAAAGAGTTCGTACTAGAATAACACCTTAAGACACAAATCAACCAAAACCCTAATGTCACCTAGATACTCCATTGTCACCTCAAGTATCCGTGGGCATGATTATACGATAGGCATCACACAATCTCAGATTCATCCAACCAACATAAAAGTACTTCAAAGAGTGCCCCAAAGTTTCTATCAGAGAGTTAAGAACGGGTGCCAACCCCTATTCATAGGTTCCCAATGTCATGAAACCCGCAAGTTCATCACCAAAACATACATCAAGTGGCACTTGATATCCCATTGTCACCACAGATAATCACGGCAAGACATACATCAAGTGTTCTCATAAAATACTCAATCCGATAAGATAACTTCAAAGTGGAAATTCAATTCATCACAAGAGAGTAGAGGGGGAGAAACATCATAAGATCCAACTACAATAGCAAAGCTTGGGATACATCAAGATCATGCCATAGAGGAACACGAGAGAGAACATGAGAGAGAGAGAGATCAAACACATAGCTACTGGTACATACCCTCAGCGCCGAGGGTGAACTACTCCCTCCTCGTCATGGATAGTGTCGGGATGATGAAGATGGCCACCGGTGATGGGTTCCCCCTCCGGCAAGGCACCGGAAAGGGCTCCCGAGAGGTTTTTGGTGGCTACAGAGGCTTGCGGCGGCGGAACTCCCAATCTATCTTCTGTTCTGGAAGTTTTAGGGTACGTAGGTATATATGGGTGAAAGGAGTACGTCGGTGGAGCTACGGGGGCCCCACGAGGCAGGAGGCGCACCCCGGGGTGGGTGGGGGTGGGGGGGGGGGCGCCCCCACCCTCGTGAGCACCTCCCGTATCTTCTGACGTGGGGTCCAAGTCCATCAGGTGGGTTTCCTTCCAAAAATAACTTCTCCAGTTGATTTCGTTCCGTTTCGACTCCGTTTGATATTCCTTTTCCTTGAAACACTGAAATAGGCATAAAACAGCAAATCTGGGCTGGGCCTCCGGTTGATAGGTTAGTCCCGAAAACAATATAGAAGTGGATAATAAAGCCCAATATTGCCTAAAGCAGTAGATAAAGTAGCATGGAGCAATCAAAAATTATAGATACGTTGGAGACGTATCATACACACCTTTTGGGAGAGAGACAACATGATTTGGAATTTATTATAATACTCTATGTGCTTCACTTATATCTTTTGAGCTAGATATTTTTTGCTCTAGTGCTTCACTTATATCTTTTTAGAGCACGGCAGTGGTTTTATTTTGTAGAAATTATTGATCTGTCATGCTTCACTTATATTATTTTGAGAGTCTTTTAGAACAGCATGGTATTTGCTATGGTTATAAAATTGGTCCTAGAATGGTGGGCGTCCAAGTTGGGTATAATAAAAACTATCATAGGAAGTGAAATGGAAGCTATGGTCAATTTGACGCTTGATAATTGTTTTGAGATGTAAAGGTGGTAATATTAAAGTCATGCTAGTTGGGTAATTATGAAATTGAGAAATACTTGTGTTGAAGTTGGCAAGTCTCGTAGCATGCACGTATGATAAAAGTTGTGTAACGAATTTGTTGCATGGAGTGCTCTTTTGATTTCCTTCCTTATGAGTGGAGGCCGGGATCGCGCGATGGTTAACTCCTACCAACCCTTCCCCTAGGAGCATGCCTAGTAGTACTTTGCTTCAAGGGCTAATAAACTTTTGCAATAAGTATATGAGTTCTTTATGACTAATGTGAGTCCATGGATTATACGCACTCTTACCCTTCCATCATTGCTAGCCTCTACGGTACCGTGCATTGCCCTTTCTCACCTTGAGAGTTGGTGCAAACTTCGCTGGTCCATCCAAACTGCGTGATACGATATTCTCTATCACACATAAACCTCCTTATATCTTCCTCAAAACAGCCACCATACCTACCTATTATGGCATTTTGATAGCCATTCCAAGATATATTGCCATGCAACTTTCCACCGTTCCATTTATTATGACACATTTCATCATTGTCGTATTGCTTTTGCATGATCATGTAGTTGGCATCGTATTTGTGGCAAATCCACCATGCATAACTTTTCATACATGTCACTCTTGATTCATTGCCCATCACGGTACACCGCCGGAGGCATTCATATAGAATCGTATTTTGTTCCAGTATCAAGGTTCAATTCATGAGTTGTAAGTAAATAGAAGTGTGATGATCATCCTTATTAGAGCATTGTCCCTTGAAAAAAGGCCAAATAAAAAAGGAAAGGCCAAATAAAAAATATATATAATATATATAAAAAAAGGGCAACAATGTTACTATCTTTTTCCACACTTGTGCTTCAAAGTAGTACCATGATCTTCATGATAGAGAGTCTCCTATGTTGTCACTTTCATATACTAGTGGGAATTTTTCATTACAGAACTTGGCTTGTATATTCCAATGATGGGCTTCCTCAAAATGCCCTAGGTCTTCGTGAGGAAGCAAGTTGGATGCACACCCACTTACTTTATTTTGTTGAGCTTTCATACATTTATAGCTCTAGTGCATCCGTTGCATGGCAATCCCTACTCCTCATGTTGACATCAATTGATGGGCATGTCCATAGCCCGTTGACTAGCCTCGTCAATGTGAGACTTTCTCCTTTTTTTTGTCTTCTCCACACAACCTCCATCATGCTATTCTATTCCACCCATAGTGCTATATCCATGGCTCACCCTCATGTATTGCATGAGAGTTAAAAAGGCTGAAGTGCGTTAAAAAGTATGAACCAATTGCTTGGCTGAAACCGGGGTTGTGAATGATGGGAGCATTTTGTGTTACAAAAATGAAACATAGTCTAATTATATGATTTTGTAGGGATAAACTTTCTTTAGCCATGTTATTTTGAGAAGACATGATTGCTTTGTTAGTATGCTTGAAGTATTATTACTTTTATGTCAATATGAACTTTTATCTTGAATCATTTGGATCTGAATATTCATGCCACAGTAAAGAAAATTACATTGAGAAATATGCTAGGTAGCATTCCCCATCAAAAATTCTGTTTTTATCATTTACCTACTCGAGGACGAGAAGGAATTAAGCTTGGGGATGCTTGATACCTCTCCAACGTATCTATAATTTTTGATTGTTCCATGCTATTATATTACCAGTTTTGGAAGTTTATGGGCTTTACTTTACACTTTTATATCATTTTTGGGACTAACCGACTAACCGGAGGCCCAACCCGAATTGCTGTTTTTTGCCTATTTTAGTGTTTCGAAGAAAAGGAATATCAAACGGAGTCGAAATGGAATGAAACCTTCGGGAGCGATCTTTTTGGAACAAATGCAATCCAGGAGACTTGGAGTGGACGTCAAGAAGCATCCTAGGCGGCCACGAGGGTGCCATGCGCGCCCTAGGGGGGTGGGCGCGCCCCCACCCTCGTGGGCCCCTCGTGGCTCCCCTGACCGACCTCCTTAACCTATATATACCTCCATACCATGAAAACATCCAGGAGCACCATGAAACCCTATTTCCACCGCCGCAACCTTCTGTACCTGTGAGATCCCATCTTGGAGCCTATTCCGGCGCTCCACCAGAGGGAGTATCGATCACGGAGGGCTTCTACATCATCGCCAAGGCCTCTCCGATGAGTTGTGAGTAGTTTACCACAGACCTTCGAGTCGATAGTTATTAGTTAGATGGCTTCTTCCCTCTCTTTGAATCTCAATACAAAGTTCTCCTTGATCTTCTTGGAGATCTATTCAATGTAACTCTTTTTGTGGTGTGTTTTTCGAGATCCGATGAATTATGGGTTTAGGGTCAAGTTTATCTATGAGAAATATTTGAATCTCCTTTGAATTCTTTTATGTGTGATTGGTTATCTTTGGAAGTCTCTTCGAATTATCAGTTTGGTTTGGCCTACTAGATTGATCTTTCTTGCAATGGGAGAAGTGCTTAGCTTTGGGTTTAATCTTGCGGTGTCCTTTCCCAGTGACAGCAGGGGCAGCAAGGCAAGTATTGTATTGTTGGCATCGAGGATAAAAGGATGGGGTTTATATCATATTGCTTGAGTTTATCCCTCTACATCATGTCATCTTGCCTAATGCGTTACTCTGTTCTTATGAACTTAGTACTCTAGATGAATGCTGGATAGCGGTCGATGTGTGGAGTAATAGTAGTAGATGCAGGCAGGAGTCGGTCTACTTGTCGCGGACGTGATGCCTATATACATGATCATGCCTAGATAGTCTCATAACTATGCACTTTTCTATCAAGTTCTCGATAGTAATTTGTTCACCCACCGTAATACTTATGTTATCTTGAGTGAAGCCACTAGTGAAACCTATGGCCCCCGGGTCTATTTTCCATCATATAAGTTTCCGATCTACTTTATTTTGCAATCTTTACTTTCCAATCTATATCATAAAAATACCAAAAATATTTATCTTATCTTATTATATCTATCAGATGTCACTTTCGCAAGTGGTCGTGAAGGGATTGACAACCCCTTTATCGCGTTGGTTGCGAGGTTGCTTTTTGTTTGTGTAGGTACGAGGGACTTGCGTGGAGCCTCCTACTAGATTGATACCTTGGTTCTCAAAACTGAGGGAAATACTTATGCTACTTTGCTGCATCACCCTTTCCTCTTCAAGGGAAAACCAGCGCAGTGCTCAAGAGGTAGCAGGCTTCACCTAAGTGATGACCCACAAGTATAGGGGATCTATCGCAGTCCTTTTGATAAATAAGAGTGTCGAACCCAACGAGGAGCAGAAGGAAATGACAAGCGGTTTTCAGTAAGGTATTCTCTGCAAGCACTGAAATTATCGGTAGCAGATAGTTTTATGATAAGATAATTTGTAACGGGTAACAAGTAACAAAAGTAACTAAGGTGCAGAAAGGTGGCCCAATCCTTTTTGTAGCAAAGGACAAGCCTGGACAAACTCTTATATAAATCAGAGCACTCCCGATGATACATGGGAATTACTGTCAAGCTAGTTTTCATCATGCTCATACGATTCGCATTTGTTACTTTGATAATTTGATATGTGGGTGTGGACCGGTGCTTAGGTGCTGCCCTTCCTTGGACAAGCATCCCACTTATGATTAACCCCTCTCGCAAGCATCCGCAACTACGAAAGAAGAATTAACGTAAACCTGACCATAGCATGAAAGATATGGATCCAAATTAGACCCTTACGAAGCAACGCATAAACTAGGGTTTAAGCTTCTGTCACTCTAGCAACCCATCATCTACTTATTACTTCCCAATGCCTTCCCCTAGGCCCAAACAATGGTGAAGTGTCATGTAGTCGACGTTCACATAACACCACTAGAGGAGAGACAACATACATCTCATCAAAATATCGAACGAATACCAAATTCACATGATTACTTATAACAAGACTTCTCCCATGTCCTCAGGAACAAACTTAACTACTCACAAATCATATTCATGTTCATAATAAGAGGGGTATTACTATGCATTAAGGATCTAAATATATGTTCTTCCACGGAATAAACCAACTAGCATCAACTACAGGGAGTAATCAACACTACTAGCAACCCACGGGTACTTATCTAAGGTTTTGAGACAAAGATCGGATACAAGAGATGAACTAGGGTTTGAGAGGAGATGGTGCCGGTGAAGACGTTTATGGAGATTGACCCCCTCTCGATGAGAGGATCGATGGTGATGACGATGGCGACGATTTCCCCCTCCTGGGGGGATGTTTCCCCGGCAGAACAGCTCTGCCGGAGCCCTAGATTGGTCCTGCCTAGGTTTCGCCTCGAGTCAGCGGTGCTTCGTCCTGAAAGCTTACTTATGATTTTTTCCAGGACAAAAGAAACCATATAGAAGAAGATGGACGTCGGGGGCCTACCAGGTGGCCCACGAGGCAGGGGGCGCTCCCAGGGGGTAGGACGTGCCCTCCACCCTCATGGCTGGTGGGTGACCCCCTCTGGTGCTTTCTTCACATAATATTTTTAATATATTCCAAAACTAACTTTCGTGGAGTTTCAAGACTTTTGGAGTTGTGCAGAATAGGTCTCTAATATTTGCTCCTTTTCCAGCCCAGAATTCCAGCTGCCGGCATTCTCCCTCTTCATGTAAACCTTATAAAATAAGAGAGAAACGACATAAGATTGTGATATAATGTGTAGTGACAGCCCATAATGCAATAAACATTGATATAAAAGCATGATGAAAATGGATGTATCACTAAGCACCATGAGAATATGACCAGGGGTGTAAACTGTGGAGGGGGCGCCGCGCACGGCTAACAATCGATGTTGTATGTTCTAGGCGCCACCTCCCCACGTATATATAGGTGGGAGGGGGAGGGGAGCAGCAAGGGTGTGCCCCAAGTAGGAGGAATCCTACTTGGGGTCCTCCCCAATTAGACCCCCCCTTCCATATTTGCCGGAGGGGGAAGGGAAGAGGAAGGATAGAAGGAAAGAGGGGGATGTCGGTGTCAAAACCGGCGGATCTCGGGTAGGGGGTCCCGATCTGTGCGTCTTAGGCTGATGGTAACAGGAAGCGAGGGACACAATGTTTACCCAGGTTTGGGCCCTCTCGATGGAGGTAAAACCCTACTTCCTGCTTGATTAATATTGAAGATATGAGTAGTACAAGAGTAGATCTACCACGAGATCGTAGAGGCTAAACCCTAAAGGCTAGCCTATGATGGTATGATTGTAATTGTGATCGGCCTTCTATGGACCAACCTCTCCGGTTTATATAGACACCGGAGAGGGATAGGGTTTACACGGAGTCGGTTACAAGGAAGGAAACACAATATCCGGATCGCCAAGCTTGCCTTCCACGCAAAGGAGAGTCCCATCCAGACACGGGCCGAAGTCTTGAGTCTTGTATCTTCATGCTTCAATAGTCCGGACGATGTATACAGTCCGGCTGTCCGGATACCCCTTAATCCAGGACTCCCTCAGTAGCCCCTGAACCAGGCTTCAATGACGATGAGTCCGACATGCAGTCTTGTCTTCGGCATTGCGAGGCGGGTTCCTTCTCCCAATACTCCAAAGTAACTATCGAACATGTAGACCGTGTCCGGATCCGCAAAATGATCTTCACATACCGCTGTAGAGAGAGAATGATATTTCACAAATGCAATCTGCTGACAACTTTTTAGACAACGTGACATGTCATTAAGGTCGGGTCATTATTCGAACCGTTTTCCTACAACCAGCCACAACGCATATTGCAAAGCGGTTTCCTTGACACGTCATGTCAAAGCAGAGATCGTGTCCCCTTATCACGGTATTCTCATCAATACGGGTATGGGTAATCCCACCATGCCATCAATCATGGCGCTTGGGAGGTGAGCGATTCCCAACGGGCAAGTGGGGAGGCGCACTGCTTCTGTCGCCTCTATAAAGGGATAAGAGTTCCCCATTTTTACCCACGCCTTCTTCCTCCTTTGCCCACTACCCCTCGAGCTCCAGCGCCCTAGCCCAAGTCTTCTCCGCATAGCTAAACATGTCCGGAGCAGGAGGCAAGTGGGTGGCTTCCACCGTGAAGGAGAAGGATATCGCAAATCTTTGGGCGGCCGGATACTTGGCCGCAGACATAGCGCACTGGCTACCGGACGACAGGCAGGTCGTTCCAACCCCAGGACCCCACGAGAGGGTCGTGTTTCTCGCCACTTCGTCCATGGACTGGGATTTCCACTTCACCCCTTCGTCCGCGGGCTCATGTTCTACTATGGGCTAGATTTCCATGATCTAGCCCGAACTTCGTCCTCAACATCTTGGTGTTCATCGCCGTATGCGAGGCCTTCCTCCGCATCAAGCCTCATTTTGGCTTGTGGCTGCAAATCTTCTGCGTGAAGCCGAAGATTGTGAGCGGCCAGCAAGCGGAGTGCGGAGGAGCTATGGTGGGCAAGATGCCTAACGTCACCTGGCTTGATGGCTCCTTTGCGGAAACCGTGAAGGGGTGGTAGTCGGGGTGGTTCTACATCACCGAGCCGCGCGGCGCCAACTGGGCGGCGGCCCCCGAGTTCCGATCCGGAACCCCCACGTGGCTCACCTCCTGGGAAAGGAAGGGCCTGTCCTGGGGCGAATCTAAAGAGCTGACCGGACTACAAAACTGCATCAAGAGCATGAAGGACAAGAACATCAAGCTTGTCAACGTGATCCAGGTCATGCTCGTTCGCCGGATTCTGCCGTGCCAAAGGCGGGCATTCAATCTGTGGGAGTTCGTCCCGGCCAAACACCAGACACCTCAGAGGCTCTACGGCATGAAGCACAAAGACACATGGAAGGCGTTGTTCAACGCCTCCGAAGTACCTCCTCCCACATCCGAGGACCGTGGGCTCCACGCCGCGCGGCCTCCTAGCCAGTTGAGTTTTCAGGCTACCACCGGATTCGGTTCTTCCCAATATATTCATGGGGGAGCCTTAAGTAATTGTGCATATTTGTTCAGGATTATGTGGAGACAGCGGAGCAGATTGACTGTCCGGCTCCGCTGCCAGAAAGCCCAACTGATGCTCTCCTGACGGAGATTCTGGTCCCGGCGCCCTACAAGGTGCCGGAGAAGAAGGCCGATAAGAAGGCCCCGGGGATCCGAAAGGGTCTCCGACGTAAGGTTGCGCCAGAAGCCTCGTCCAAAGATAGACGACAAGGCACACTCCTCCCCCGAAGGGGAGAAAGAAGAAGAAGGGACCACCCCACCTGGAGAGGGTGAGGGGCCCGAGAAGGCGGTCCAAGGGGGCGGGAAAGGCCCTCGGCGCAAGGCCGTCATACCCACGTCGTTTGATGACGACGAGACAGATTCATCCCGCGTAGGCGGGGGGAAGCAAGAAGACACTCTACCTCCCCGCACTGGGGAGGAGAAAAAGAGGAAAGCTGCCCCGTAGGGGGAGGCTGGTTCGTCCAAGAAGGGAAAGGTGTCCCTTCCGGACTACTCCGCCACGTCCGCCCATAGCGAGGAGGGGTGGCTGCCCAGGGGGAAGCCCCTAGCGCGATCGTAAGTATCTGCACTCTGTTATGATTTTACTTCACAATCTTTTTATAACGCCGAACATATATGTAGTCTGACCAGGGCTCATCCCGAGGTATCTTCTTCGGACGGATCCCTGAGTGATTCAGAGATGAACTCGCTCCCGACGGCCACTACTCCTCAACCCGCGGATGACA
>NC_041393.1:176090231-176181807 GCF_002162155.2 Triticum dicoccoides | reverse complement strand
CATGCGGGGTTCAAGGTCCCCGCGAATCGTGTAGGTGAGAGCCACAGTAGGCCGGGCTCTCAGCCGAACACTGTTCCGGAACCATCAATGGTTCCGGACTCAGGCGAGCAGCCCCTCGTTAGGGAGGGCGAGCCGTCTGTGTCAAGGACTTCCGTTGCGCCCGAGGCGCCGGACTGTTTGCTGGAAGCACTTCGCGGCGCTTCCATGGATGAAGAGCACCGTACTCTTATGAGTGTGGTGATTCAGAAGGTTTCGTCCGCCAAGAGCGGACTAACCGAAGCTTGCACCAGCCTCCTGACAGGCTTTGAGGTAAGTAATAAAAGTATGTGAAATTACCACCCGATAGGTAGTAGCCCCTGATACTCTGTTTGGTGTTCGGAAAGAAAAACCAAACGGAGGGTCAATTACTATCTGCAGGAGTCTAATAATAAGTGTGAATGTGAACAAGCAGGTTGTTCTGCTTGCCGCTGCTGTCTGCACAACCGAGATCGCCAGACTAAAATGGGATCTAGAGCAGGCGCAAGGAGAGCTCGACCTCATGAAGAGGCAGCTCAAAGAGAGCAAAGGTGAGTGATTCCCTGCTCTCACATAATGAAGGGTATATAAAATTAGTTATTCTAACGACGAAGCATTGTGATTTTGTAACAGGGGCCACCACCGAAGTGGCCTCTCTGAAGGAAGCGATGTCTAAGGCCGAAGACAAGGCGGCATTGGAACGCACAGAGCGCGAGAAGCAAGATGCCAGAGTCGGCGAGGTACAACAAGAGCTCCAATAACTCGGCAAAAGGTTCGAGTCTGTGGAGCATGAGCTTAAGGCGAAAGAGGCCGAGCTTGCGAAGGCCCTTGCTAGTATAAAGGACGCCAAGGCCGAAGCCGAGAAGGCACAACATGAGATCCAGGAGGCCAAAAAGATAGTGGCGGGTAAGAAATTCTTTATGCAAAGCAAACATGTGGAGGAGGCGTTTCTTTTACTTACCCAAGTTCGGAGCTCTCCAGGGGCATTCGCAGATCGGCCACACAGCGTATCAGATGCCGCGGAGTTCTACCGTGCCCAGGAGGGGAGCTCAACGGAGAAGCCGTTCTGGTCCCGGTATGCTGGGGCCGAACATCCAATGCCTCTGAGTGACCAACTGAAGCAGTTGGTCGAACTCCACAGGGCGGCCGAAGCGGCTATGAAAGATTTCATAGTCCGGATGTGGCCTAGTGAGCCCCTGCCGGCTAGCTACTTCGGCCTGATCAAGCGGATGGTGAATGCCTGTCCGTGGCTCGAAGTCATCAAGCGATCCGTTTGCATTGAAGGTGCCCGCCGTGCCTTTGCCCGCGCGAAGGTGCATTGGGGCAAGCTGGATACGGAGAAGCTGGTGAAGGACGGGCTGCCGGAGGGCAAGGCGCATCGCTATCCAGAGAAGTATTACGATGGCGTTAGGAAGGGCGCTCGTCTCGTGGCCGATGAATGTACCAAGGACACAATTTTAGAATGAATTCACTTCTGTCATGTTTGTAATTTAAGAACGAATTTACTTGCGCTATGTAGCACTTTTGTTATTTAAAATAGTACCTTCTATGTGGCTGTTTATAAAATTCTGAAAGTAGGCCAGTCGTCGGCTTCCGCCCCCACGTAACTAGTACTGGGGTGTTCGTGGAAAAACCACACACTCTTTATCCAAATGTTTGGTCCCTTAAGGAGGTGTCCGGCGCAGCGAACAAGGCAATCGGACTATGCGGCTTTATAACTTTCGGCGAAGCCCCTAGAATCCGGAAGGCTGAATTGGGGCGCTATATATACCTAGATCGGACGAAGCCGATTTATCGCCTAAAGCGGAAAAATCTTTAAGGATTTTAAGACCTCTCGAACAGCGACCAGCTCTCGCCGCATCATGCCGGTCAGTTTTCGGCTTTCTCTAATGAGCTGCTCGTCCGGAAGAACTGGGACACAATCGCAGTAGTTCTCCCTGCGCTACCTTAGCCGATATAACAGAATGTAAGGTACCAAAACAACGGATCCGGGCTAACCCAACTGTAGACCCAAGACATGATTCAGAGCTGATGCATATAGTGCTATAAGTTCGGGGTGCCGCACTGTTGAAAGTGTTCGGACTTGTCTTGCCGTATTATGTGGCGTCATAAGAAGCCCCTGGCAAACTAAACATACCAAGGTGTATGGATGCAATATCAAATAAACATTTGTGAGAAAAATGCTCAAATAAGACTGATAAGCTGACGCTATATGTGATCTAGCATTGATGAATAATACGTTTAAGCGTATGTTTACAATGAATGCCTTAAGCGGAGATAAATAGGACTATTTGACATGTCCTATCTAGGGGCAGGTCACATACAGATAGATAAAACAGGTATAACGATCGTAAATAGATTCCACCTAGGTGTTTCCTTCTGTGCGAAAAGCCTGTTGCCTCCTTGTTTTTCTCTCCTATGTAAGTCCGGCAATCCGGCTCTTCTGAAGGGGCTGCACTAAAGCAATGTCCTGAAAGGTAAAAGGGAAAGATTATGAAGGTATGTTGCAGTGATACCACAATGTTGACTGAATCACTGCTGCGCCTCCGTCTGTGCCCATGGTATTGTGAGTCCGTAATTGTGTACGCGTAGCACAAATGCTGCTGTAATGGGGTTTGAGCGGAGGCCGGTGTCGGTGTCAAAACCGGCGGATCTCGGGTAGGGGGTCCCGATCTGTGCGTCAAGGCTGATGGTAACAGGAAGCAAGAGACATAGATGTTTACCCAGGTTCAGGCCCTCTCGATGGAGGTAAAACCCTACTTCCTGCTTGATTAATATTGATGATATGGGTAGTACAAGAGTAGATCTACCACGAGATCGTAGAGGCTAAACCCTAAGAGCTAGCCTATGATGGTATGATTGTAATTGTGATCGGCCTTCTAAGGACCAACCTCTCCGATTTATATAGACACTGGAGAGGGCTAGGGTTTACATGGAGTCGGTTACAAGAAAGGAAATATAATATCCGGATCGCCAAGCTTGCCTTCCACGCAAAGGAAAGTTCCATTCGGACACGGGCCGAAGCCTTGAGTCTTGTATCTTCACGCTTCAATAGTCCGGACGTTGTACACAGTCCGGCTGTCCGGATACCCCCTTATCCAGAACTCCCTCAGTAGCCCCTGAACCAAGCTTCAATGACGATGAGTCTGGCGCGCAGTATTGTCTTCGGCATTGCAAGGCGGGTTCCTCTTCTGAATACTCCAAAGTAATTATCGAACACTTGAATCGTGTCCGGATCCACAAAATGATCTTCATATGTCACTATAGAGAGAATGATATTTCACAAAATGCCATCTGCTGACAATGTTTTTCAGGCGACGTGACATGTTATTACGGTCGGGTCATTATTCGAACCGTTTTCCTGCAACCAGCCACAACGCACATTGCGAGGCGGTTTCCTTGACACGTCCTATCAAAGTAGAGATTGTGTCCCCTTATTGCGGGATTCTCATCAACACAGGTATGGGTAATCCAACCGCGCCGCTAATCGCGGTGAGTGGGAGGCAGACGTGTTTCACCAGGCAAGTGGGGAGGCGCAAAAAGCACTTACCGCCCCTATAAAGAGGTTAGGTTTCTTTCTCTTTTACCCACACCTTCTTCTTCTGTTAGCCCATTCCCCTCTGTTCGAGCCCTAATACCCAAGCACTCTTCTTCTCCATCAAAGAGAGGTTTTCCAAAGATGTCCGGATCTGGAGCAGGAGGCAAATGGATGGCCTCGACCGTCCAGGAAAAGGACATCAAGAAGCTCCGGGGAGCCGGGTATCTGGCCAAGAAGATCGGCCACCGACTCCCACCTGTGGGACAGGTCATCCCCACTCCGGAATCTCACGAGAGAGTCGTGTTCCTTCCCCATTTCGTCTGTGGGCTCGGGTTTCCCCTTCACCCGTTCGTTCGGGGAGTTATGTATTACTACGGGATCGATTTTCATGATCTTCCCACAACTCCTTCCTCAATATATCGACGTTCATCATCGTGTGCGAGGCTTTTCTCCGGATCCCACCTCACTTCGGCCTGTGGCTGAAGATTTTCAATGTGAAACCCAAGGTGGTGAGTGGCGAGCACGCCGAGTGCGGTAGTGCCATGGTAAGCAAGATGCCCAAGGCCGCTTGGCCGAAGGGCGCTTTCAACGACTCTGTCAAGGAGTGGCAGCAGTAGTGGTTCTATATCATCGAACCACGCGGCAAAAATTGGGCGGTAGCTCCAGATTTCAGATCTGGAGCTCCACTGCGGCTCACGTCCTGGCCCAAGAAGGGCCCTAACTGGTCCTCGCCTGACGAGCTGTCACTGCTCCAGACGCGCGTCCAGAGTGTGGTTGACAGGGACATCAAACTCGTCGACGTGGTCCAGGTGATGCTAGTTCGCCTGGTTCTCCCCTGTCAGCGCCGAGCATGTGCTCTGTGGGAGTTCGACCCAACCGAGCACCGAACCCTTCAGGAGCTTTATGATTCCTCCCATAAGGATATCTGGAAGGTTCTCTTCAAGTCTGGCAAATCGTGGCCAAGCCCCGCCGAGGACCGTGGGTATCAATTATCCCAATCTGCGAGCTCAGTAAGTTACGGTCACGCGCTGTCTATTCGTGCTTCAGCTGGCATGCCATGAGGGAGACATCCTAATCGTGTTTCATCGTGACTTCAGGGATGGATAAAGAAAGTGGAGCGGATACATTGTCCGGCCCCGCTGCCGGAGGAACCGGCCGGACCCCTTCTGTCGAAGATGCTGGTCGCCGCGCCTTATGAGGCGCCAAAGAAGGAGGCTTCCAAGAAGCTCAAGAATACCCGGAGTGGCCTCCGTCGCTGCGAGACTTCGGACGCAAAATCCGGAGACTCAAGCGATGCTCCTTCTTTAGAAGACGAAGAGGAGGAAGCAGAGGAGGACGAGCCTCACTCTGAAGGTGGGAGGAAGCGTGCAGCTTCCCCGGAGGCCTAATCGCCCAAGAGGGGGAGAGGCTCCCTCCCAGAGACATCCACCACGGCTACCTACAGCAGCCCAGAGTGGGACCCTAGGGCCCAACCCATGGGGAAGTCGTAAGTATACAGAATCCGAACTCGCGTATGCGTCCGGGATTGTTTTTGGATTTATCAGTTTTAACTGTTGCCGTATTTTGCATAGCCCGATGAGGTCTCGTGCCGGACAGTCCACATCGGAGGATTCGCTTGGCTCAGACGCCTTGGCAAGTGAGACGCCTCTGCAGGCCCCTTCCCCAAAGTCCAGGCGTGACACTGGGGTGTCATCCCGACAGGACCCGGACCAGGGAGGACATATCCCCGTTGCCGGGCACATGGGGGCGGATAAGGCCCCTGGGACCTCTAAGGTTCCGGAGGCGAGCAGACAGCCACCTTTGATGGTGGGAGGCCTGCCTACCCCACCGGCATCCTCTGTTCAAGCAGAGCTGCCCGGCGGTCTACCGATAACATTGAAGAATGCATCTATCGTCGATGAGCACCGCACTCTCATGGGTGCGGTGGTTGAGAAGATTCAGTCCACCGAAAGCGGGCTAAATGAGTCCTGTTTTGGCCTTATAAAGGCCTTTGAGGTATGTTTCCTAAGGAACCTTTGAGGAATTGTCATAATAGGAGTAGTAGCCCCTGATACGCTGTCCGACGAAGAAGACAGAGCTGGGCAGGGGATCAAACCAACTGCTTTCGCAGGAGTTTATGCGAATGACGTATACCCTTTTACGTGAAAATAGGCTTCTGCCGAGAGGACGGACGCTTATGATGCGGAAGTGTCCGAACTGAAGCATAGCCTTGCATGGGCCGAGGAAGAACTCGGCCGTGTGAAGAAGCAACTGGAAGATAAGCAAGGTATGTTGGAAACATTTGTCGTGAAGTTGGCATGAACGAATAGTTGTGCATTTTAATAAATATTTGTATTGTATGCTCTAGGAGCTGGTGCCGAATACGAGGTGCTAAAGAAAGCTTTGGCTGACGCCAACAAGAAGGCTGAGGCCGAACAGGCGCTTCGTGAAAAACACGAGGCCAGGGTCATCGCAGCTAAGTGAGAGCTCCAGGCGGCTGTGAAGAAAAGCGAGGGCTTGGAGTAGAGTCTAATAGGGAAAGAATCCGAACTCGCCCAAGCTCTTGAGGCTGCAGAAGGTGCTCGGGAAGAAGCCCGAGGTGCTGTGCGGGACATTCAGGAGGACCGGAAAGTTGCGGCTGGTAAGTCCTTCTGTATTCTTAGCTCTTTGTATAAGATAATGGGAATAATCCTAAGCGGCAAGCTGAATTCTTATTCTTCCAAGGGCTTTTGCGGATCTTCCTCGCAGCATATTAGATGCCGCCCAATTCTACTGCACCGAGGAGAAGAAGTCTGCGGAGAGGGATTTCTGGTCGCAGTATTTGGCGCCAAACTATCCTGTGCCATTTATCGATCAGCTGAAACAGCTGGTCGAACTGCACCAGGCGGCCGAACTAGCCATGAAGGACTTAGTTGTCCGGCTGTGGCCTGCAGAGCCGATTCCAAGCAGTTACTTCGGACTCGTCAAGAGGATTGTGGGCGCCAGTCCTCGGCTTGATGCTATCAAGCGATTAGTCTGTATAGAAGGCGCGCGCATGGCGTTTGCCCGTGCAAAAGTGCATTGGGGGAAGCTTGACGCGGAGAAGCTGATGACTGAAGGACCGTCGGAGGGTAAGGAGCACCGCAAGCCCAAGCTTTACTATGAAAGTGTACTGAAAGGGGCCCGCCTTGCAGCGGACAAGTGTGCCACAGACATTATATTTCCCTGAGGGCATTTGTGCCGCTTTTTGTAATGTGGGATAATGGCAATTTTATTATATATTGCATGTTTTGCTTAAACATATGTTCTTCCTATGCAGCTGTTTATTGTATGTACATCCTGAGAGTTGGCCAGTCGTCGGCTTCTATCCCCACGCAGAAAGGAATACGGGGGTGTTCGGGGTATATCCGAACACTCTTTATCCCATAGTTGGGTCCGTTGAAGGAGGTGTTTCTCACTGTGAACCAGGCAATTGGACTATACAGCTTTATTACTCCCACTTAGCCATAGGAATTCGAGTATGTCGGCGCAGCCCTAGTATTCGGAAGGCCGAACTAGGGGCTCTATTGGCGCCTGATCGGAGGACCGATCCGTCGCACTCTGCATTTATGATGGTGTTGTGCGGAATAAATCTTTAAGGATTGTATAACCTCTCGAATAGCTGACCAGCTCTCGCTGTATCATGACAGTCGGTTTTCGGCTTTCTCTACTGAGGTGCTCGTCCGGCAGAACCGGGACACAATCGCAGTAGTTCTCCCAGCGCTACCTTAGCCGACGGAACGGAACGTAAGGTACCAAAACATGGGAGCCGAGCAAACCCAACCAATGACCCAAGACATGATTCGGAGCTAATGCATATAGTGCTATAAGTTCAGGGTGCCGAGCGACCGAAAAAGGTGGTCAGACTTGATTGGTGTATTGTGCAGTCCCTGGCATAACCGGGCGTAGTACGAAGCATGGCTGCCATATTTGGCAAAGAGGCATCAGCGATGCACGCCGGCTGATAAGTGTATCCATTGTAGTAGTATGATGTGTCTATGCATATGGGTACGATGTATGAGAGGGGGTGTTTTTGGCGAAACATGTGATGGCCGGACTGGCGGGGGTTGTGAGTGGATCAAAGGTGAATCCGAACTGCCTTCTACCTGCATATTCCCGCCATCGAGTGTTTGGGCTGATTCCGCGCCGTCCATCCTGTTCTACGTCAAAGTTAGTTTGTAAAGGAAAATGCTATGAGGTAGCCGAGCGTCCTCTTGTGGTTGGTCTAAGGGTTCCTGATCGGACCCTGGTGAACCCAGCCGTTACACCGTGAAATAGCGCGGACTCCTCAGTTGGTGTCCGGATAGTTGGCTGTCATATCAAAATTTTGATAGGCATGCACGACTCACTACTCCGGCAGCTGTGTGGTTTCCGCTTCTAAGTGCGTAGTTTGGCCTTGCCTATGGGTGTGATTATATCACACGGCTTAGGCCTGATGGAATGCCACGTGGAATCTAGCCGACGTGGTTCGTCCTGTTGTCACATGGTTAATTACCGCACGAGGGGAGGTTGCCGAAGAATTAATCTTTGGCATGGCATTTTTTGTTGATCCAAGGACAACCGTTAGAATGGTGGGCCAATAGATTTGGCCTTTACACCTGGCATCTTTTGAAAAGATGTTTATTTTTGGTTTCATACCAGCGAGGGCTTTATGTATTATAGAGCCCCCGGACTACTTGGTCTAGTAGTACGGCAATTAAATTGCTATGCTTGGTGTGATCGGGGGCGATCCGCCATACTATTATACTCTGGGGGTCTCTTTGACTAGACGCCTCCTATCATTGTTTCCAGCATACGACCAGCCGCTTTTTTGGAGGATCTGGCATTCTCTATTAGTATGCTCCGCCTTCCTTCTAGGAGTACCATGAATTTCACATGGTTGATCGAGTATGTGGCTCGAGCTGAATAGGCTTGAGCTGCTCCTTGTCCGTTGACCGGACCGAGAGTTGATGGACTTGGCACTAGTTTCCTTTACTTGCCGTTTATGACCATTGCACCGAGGCCTGAGGGTGCCTCTTCGTGTATCCTTTTTGCTGTCTTGGGCCGTGATGATGTGCGGACGTCGGGGTTTATGCCTTGGGTTCTCCTGCTTAGGCTGAGGTAGCCGATTGTGTGGTTCATGGCTTTTGCTGGGGTTTTTGAGTCCATACTTTTCGGTGGCCAGTACCTTGGCCCACCTATCCGTTAGCAAGTCTTGGTTGGCTTTAAGCTGCTCTTGCTTCCTTTGCAGGCTCCTTGCCGTGGCCATGAGTCATCGCTTGAAGAGAACTTGTTCCACTAGATATTCTGGTACACCGAATTCATCATTGCCGAGGCTTGCCTCGTCGTCGGAGGGGGGGTGTATGGTCATCCCTCTCCAAGTATCCCATCATGACCGGTCCGGCCTGCTTGAAGATAGGCCGATCAGGGCTGTATCCCTCTTTGGCGTCATCCGGATTGCTTTCGTCTCCGGGGCCGGTGTTGGTATGGCGGGGCTTGGGGCGGCGCCGAGAGCGTCCATGCTTTGCTTTTTCTTTGGAGGGTATATCCTCCGTTGCCTCATCGCCATTGGTTTTCTTCGGAGTGCCCACCATATATATATCGTATGAGGAGGTGGCCGTCCACCACTCTGTGAGCGGTCGCTCCTGTGATTCTCCTGCATCGTCGTCCATACCGTCGATGTCTTCAGAGTCAAAGTCAAGCACGTCGATTAAATCATCGACCGTGGCAATGAAGTGGGTGGTGGGTGGGAAACGAATTCCGTCGTCATCTTCTTTCCACTCAAGCCGGACAAAGTTCGGCCTCGAGCCTCCCGACAAAGAGAAAGATTTTAGTGAATTCAGCATGTCGCCAAAGGGCGAGTGCTGAAAGATGTCCGCAGCGATAAACTCCATTACTGGAGCCCAGTCTGGCTCGGCTGGCTCAAGGGTCTGCGGACCGGAACCAACAACCGGATGAGAGTTCGGGGCCCCGGAGTCATAGGCTTCCTCAAAAGTGAGGCCTGTGTTCGGCTCCATCGCCGATGAGGGTACGGCATGCGGGGCGGGGTCCAGCCCTCCGTCCTTGGGCAACGCAACCTGCCCTGGATTTAGATCCGAGGCTTCTGCCGGGGTGACATCCCGAGCATCGTCTAACAGCAGGTCTAAGCCGTGCTCATCGTGACTGTTCGGCGCTCCTGGCGCAGGCCCGAATCCGTCGAAGATCAAGTCCCCGCGAATATACACTGTGTAGTTCAAGTTTCTGAACCTGACCTGGTGGCCGGGGGACAAGCTGTCGATCTACTCAAGATGGCCAAGCGAATTGGCCCGCAGCACAAAGCCGCCGAACACGAAGATCTGTCCGGGAAGAAAAGTCTCACCTTGGACCATGTTGTTGACGATTGGAGGTGCCATCAAGCTCTGTAGCGACGGCACATCAGAACTCTCAATGAAAGCACCAATGTCGGTGTCAGAACCGGCGGATCTTGGGTAGGGGGTCCCGATCTGTGCGTCAAGGCTGATGGTAACAGGAAGCAAGGGACACAGGTGTTTACCCAGGTTCGGGCCCTCTCGATGGAGGTAAAACCCTACTTCATGCTTGATTAATATTGATGATATGGGTAGTACAAGAGTAGATCTACCACGAGATCATAGAGGCTAAACCGTAAGAGCTAGCCTATGATGGTATGATTGTAATTGTGATCGGCCTTCTAAGGACCAACCTCTCCAATTTATATAGACAGCAGAGAGGGCTAGGGTTTACATGGAGTCGGTTACAAGAAAGGAAATATAATATCCGGATCGCCAAGCTTGCCTTCCACGCAAAGGAGAGTCCCATCCGGACACGGGCCGAAGCCTTGAGTCTTGTATCTTCACGCTTCAATAGTCCGGACGTTGTACACAGCCCGGCTATCCGGATACCCCCTTTTCCAGGACTCCCTCAGCCGGATTGCTAATCGCGCTCTTGGCGTGCCTGATGATCCTGTTGCGGGGTGCTCTGGACTCGCTTGACGGTGCTTGAGGTTGTCGTCGCCGGATTGGTGGTTTGCCGGAGGAGGCCGCATTGTACTTCTGCTGCGAGGGCTGCAGTATGCTCTTCTGTACGGAGAGAGTGGTCCATGTTTCCGTTGACTATTATGACCCCGCGCGGGCCTGGCATCTTGAGTTTGAGGTATGCATAATGTGCTACCGCATTCAATCTAGCGAATGCGGTTCGTCCAAGCACTGCGTGGTAACCACTATGGAAAGGGACAATATCGAAGATTAACTCTTCACTTCGGAAGTTGTCCGGAGATCCGAGGACCACTTCCAATGTTATGGAGCCCATACAGCGGGCCTCTGCTCTAGGAATTACACCTTTAAAGGTGGTTTTGGTGGGCTTAATCCTTGAGGGGTCGATGCCCATTTTGCACAATGTGTCCTGATAAAGCAGGTTCAGGCTACTGCCGCCATCCATAAGGACTCGCGTGAGGTGGAATCTGTCGATGATTGGGTCTAAGACCAATGCGGCTGAGCCGCCGTGATGGATGCTAGTAGGATGATCCCTACGATCAAAGGTGATTGGACAAGCTGACCATGGGTTGAACTTGGGGGCGACTGGCTCCATCGCGTAGACGTCCCGTAGTGCTCGCTTCCGTTCCTGCTCGGGGATGTGAGTGGGGTAGATCATGTTGAACGTTTTCACCTGGGGGGGGGGGATTTCTTTTGTCCCCCCATGTTCGGACGTCAGGGCTCCTCGTCATCGTCGCTGTGCAGCCCCTTCTCCTTGTTTTTGGCATTTATTTTGCCGGCCTGTTTGAATACCCAGCAGTCTCTATTGGTGTGGTTGGCTGGCTTGTCCGGGGTGCCATGAATTTGGCACGAGTGTTCCAGTATACGGTCCAGACTGGATGGTCCTTGATTGTTTCTTTTGAATGGCTTCTTCCGCTGACCGGACTTGGATCCGCTGAATCCGGCGTTTACTGCCATGTCTTCAGTGTTGTCGCCGTTGTTCCGTCGCTTATGTCTGTTGCGTTGTGGCTTGCCGTTGTTGTCGCGGACATCTGACGTGCTGGAATGTGGCGTGGTGCCACTGCGAGCCAACCAGCTGTCCTCTCCTGCGCAAAAGCGGGTCATTAGTGTTGTGAGGGCTGCCATGGACTTGGGCTTTTCCTGGCCGAGGTGTCGAGCGAGCCACTCATCACGGATATTATGCTTAAAAGCCGCCAGGGCTTCGGCGTCCGGATAGTCGACTATTTGGTTCTTTTTAGTTAGGAACCGAGTCCAGAATTTCCTGGCTGACTCTCCGGGCTGTTGAGTAATGTGGCGCAGGTCATCGGTGTCCGGTGGTCGCACATATGTGCCCTAGAAGTTGTCGAGGAATGCGTCTTCCAGGTTTTCCCAACTGCCAATGGAATTTGCTGGCAGGCTATTTAGCCAGTGCCGGGCTGGCCCTTTGAGCTTAAGGGGAAGATACTTGATGGCGTGTAGATCGTCTCCGCAGGCCATGTGAATGTGGAGAAGGAAATCTTTGATCCATACTGCGGGGTCTGTTGTGCCATTGTATGATTCGATGTTTACGGGTTTGAACCCTTCTGGGAATTCATGATCCATCACTTCATCAGTGAAGCAGAGGGGGTGTGTGGTGCCTCTGTGCCGGGCTATGTGGCTATGCAGTTCGAATTGGTCTGGGTTGCTGTGTTCGGCCCAGCCAGACTTGTTGATGATGTATCCGGCGTGACGGTCATCGTCGCGCGCTGGGGCGCGCCCCCGCGATTCGTAGATCGATCTTGGCTGTCCTGCTTTGTTTTACAGAATATCTTGCAGGTCTTGCCTATTGCCCCGGGCTGTAGTGTATTGGCATGGGGGTGCGAGCTGGTATTCGGGCTAATATCCCATTTTATCCCGGCCACGGGGTGGCTGGTCAGCCATTTGGCGCTCGAGTTCGTATTCCTCGGCTACTAGGACTTCAGTCCATCTATCTGTGAGAAGGTCTTGATCAGCCTGGAGTTGCTGTTGCTTCTTCTTTAGGCTCCTCGCAGTGGCAATAAGCCGGCGTTTGAAGCACTCCTGCTCCACGGGATCCTCAGGCACGCCGAACTCGTCGTCGCCGAGGCTAATCTCGTCTTCGGAGGGGGGCATATAGTTGTCCTCCTCCGGGTATCCGTCAGTCGCCTGTTCATCTATGCTGACCTGCTCATCCTCCTGTTCGGCCTTCTCGAAGGCGGGCTAGTCAGGGTTGCATTCCTCTTCGGGACCATCAGGATTGCATTCCTCTTCGGGGCCAGTATTGCTGTGGCGGGGCTTGGAGCGGCGCCGACGACGCGCATGCTTTGCTTTTCTCCCTGAGGGGTTATCCTCCGTTGCCTTGTCGCCATTGGTTTCCTTCGGAGTGTCCACCATGTATATGTCGTATGAGGAGGTGGCCGTCCACCGCCCTGTGAGCGGTGGCTCCTGTAATTCTCCTGCATCGTCATCCATACTGTCGATGTCTTCGGAGTCGAAGTCAAGCACGTCGGATAAATCATCGACCGTGGCAATGAAGTGGGTGGTGGGTGGGCAGCGAATTCCTTCGTCGCCTTCTTCCCACTCAAGCCGGACATAGTTCGGCCCAGAGCCTCCTGACAAAGAGAGAGACTTTAATGAGTTCAGCATGTCGCCAAAGGGCGAGTGCTAGAAGATGTCCGCAGCGGTAAACTCCATTACCGGAGCCCAACCTGGCTCGGCTGGCTCGAGGGTGCGTGAACCGGAACTAACATCCGGATGCGAGTCCGGGGGCCCGGGGTTACAGGCTTCCACAGCGGTGAGACCTGTGTTCGACTCCACCACCGATGACTGTGCGGCCTGCGGGGTGGGGTCCACCCCTCCGTCCTTGGGCAACGCAACCTGCTCCGGATTTAGATCCGAGGCTATTGCAGGGGTGATATCCCGAGCTTCGTCCGACAGCAGGTCTAAGCCGTGCTCATCGTGACTGTTCGGTGCTCCTGGCGCAGGCCTAAATCCGTCAAAGATCAAGTCTCCGCGAATATCCGCCGTGTAGTTCAAGTTTCCAAACCTGACCTGGTGGCCGGGGGCATAGCTATCGATCTGCTCCAGATGGCCAAGCAAATTGGCCCGCAGTGCGAAGCCACCGAACATGAAGATTTGTCCGGGGAGAAAAGTCTCCCCCTGTACCGTGTTGTTGACGATTGAAGGCGCCATCAAGCCCTGCAGTGACGACACCGAGGAACTCTCAATGAAAGCACCAATGTCGGTGTCAAAATCGGCGGATCTCGGGTAGGGGGTCCCAATCTGTGCGTCTTAGGCTGATGGTCAGAGGAAGCGAAGGACACAATGTTTACCCAGGTTCGGGCGCTCTCGATGGAGGTAAAACCATACTTCCTGCTTGATTAATATTGAAGATATGAGTATTACAAGAGTAGATCTACCACGAGATCGCAGATGCTAAACCCTAAAGGCTAGCCTATGATGGTATGATTGTACTTGTGATCGACCTTCTAAGGACCAACCTCTCCGATTTATATAGACACCGGAGAGGGCTAGGGTTTACATGTAGTCGGTTACAATGAAGGAAACACAATATCCGGATCACCAAGCTTGCCTTCCACGCAAAGGAGAGTCCCATCCGGACACGGGCCGAAGTCTTGACTCTTGTATCTTCACGCTTCAATAGTCCGGACGATGTATACAGTCCGGCTGTCCGGATACCCCTTAATCCAGGACTCCCTCAGGGTGGCGAACCCCTCTTTCCCTTCCCCACTCGGCCCCCTTCCATGGGGGCAACCCTTGTGGGCTGGTGTGCTACCCTCTTATGGCCCATATAGCCCATATCTTCCTCCGGGGGTTCCAGTAACCCCCCGGTACTCCAATAAATACCCAATACACTCCGGAAAACTTCTGGTGTCCGAATACTATCATCATATATATCAATCTTTACCTCTCAGCCATTTCGAGACTCCTCGTCATATCCGTGATCTCATCTGGGACTCTGAACAACATTCGGTCACCAAATCACATAACTCATATAATACAATATCGTCATCAAACGCTAAGCGTGCGGACCCAACAGGTTCAAGAACTATGTACACATGACTGAGACACCTCTACAGTCAATAACCAGTAGTGGAACCTGGATGCTTATATTGGCTCCTACATATTCTACGAAGATCTTTATCGGTCGAACCGTTATGACAACATATGTTACTCCCTTTGTCCATTGGTATGTTACTTGCCCGAGATTCGATCGTCGGTATCTTCATACCTAGTTCAATCTCGTTACTGGTAAGTCTCTTTACTTGTTCCGTAATGCATCATCCTACAACTAAGTCATTAGTCACTTTGCCTGCAAGGCTTCTTATGATGTGCATTACCGAGGGGGCCTAGAGATACCTCTCTGATACCCAGAGTAACAGATCCTAATCTCGATCTATACCAACCCAACAACCACCTTCAGAGACACCTATAGAGCACCTTTATAATCACCCTTTTACGTTGTGATGTTTGATAGCACATAAGGCATTCCTCCAGTATCCGGAAGTTGCATAATCTCATAGTTGAAGGAATATGTATTTGACATGAAGAAAGCAATATCAATAAAATTGAACGATCATAATGCTAAGCTAACGAATGGGTCTTGTCCGTCACATCATTCTCCTAATGATGTGATCCCGTTCATCAAATGACAACACATGTCTATGGTTAGGAAACTTAACCATCTTTGGTTAACGAGCTAGTGTAGTAGAGGCTTACTAGGGACACGGTGCTTTGTCTATGTATTCACACATGTATCAAGTTTCCGGTTAATACAATTCTAGCATGAATAATAAACATTTATCATGATATAAAGAAACACAAAATAAGAACTTTATTATTGCCTCTAGGGCATATTTCCTTTAGTCTCCCACTTGCATTAGAGTCAATAATCTAGTTCACATCGCCATGTGATTTAACACCAATAGTTCACATGTTTATGTTATTAACACCCATAGTTCACATCGCCATGTAACCAACAACCAAAGGGTTTACTAGAGTCAACAATATAGTTCACATCGCTATGTGATTAAAACCCAAAGAGTACTAAGGTGTGATCATGTTTTGCTTGTGAGAGAAGTTTAGTCAACGGGCTGCCACATTCAAATCTATATGTATTTTGCAAATTTCTATGTCTACAATTATATGCATGGAGCTACTCTAGCTAATTGCTCCCACATTC
Source organism: Triticum dicoccoides (assembly GCF_002162155.2). NCBI lineage: Eukaryota > Viridiplantae > Streptophyta > Magnoliopsida > Poales > Poaceae > Triticum > Triticum dicoccoides. The sequence goes on along the minus strand of NC_041393.1, from coordinate 176,166,110 downwards.
AATACGTATCTAGATTGAGACTTAGAGTCATCTAGATCAGTGTCAAAGCTTGCATCGACGTAACTCTTTACGACGAACTCTTTATCACTTCCATAACCGAGAAATATTTCCTTAGTCCTCTTTAAGGTAACTAAGGATAACTTTGACCGTTGTCCTGTGATCTATTCTTGGATCACTATTGTACCCCCTTGCCAAACTCATGGCAAGGTACACAACATGTTTGGTACACAGCATGGCATACTTTATAGAACCTATGGCTGAGGTATAGGGAATGACTTTCATTCTCTCTTTATCTTCTGCCGTGGTCGGTTTTCAGTCTTTACTCAACTTCACACCTTACAATATAGGCAAGAACTCCTTCTTTGACTGATCCATTTTGAACTCCTTCAAAATCTTGTCAAGGTATGTACTTATTGAAAGTCTTATCAAGCATCTTGATCTATCTCTATAGATTTTGATTCCCAATATGTAAGCAGCTTCACCGAGGTCTTTCATTGAAAAATTCTTATTCAAATATCCTTTTATGCTATCCAGAAATTCTATATCATTTCCAATCAACAATATGTCATCCACATATAATATCAGAAATGCTACAGAGCTCCCACTCACTTTCTGGTAAATACATGCTTCACTGAAAGTCTGTATAAAACCATATGCTTTGATCACCTCATGAAAGCATATATTCCAACTCCGAGATGCTTGCACCAGTCCATAGATGGATCGCTGGAGCGTGCACACCTTGTTAGCACCTTTAGAATTGACAACACCTTCTGGTTGCATCATATACAACTCTTCTTAGAGAAATCCATTAAGGAATGCAGTTCTGACGTCCATTTACAGATTTCATAATCATAAAATGCGGCAATTGCTAACATGATTCAGATAGACTTGAGCATCGCTACGAGTGAGAAAGTCTCATCGTAGTCAACTCCTTGAACTTGTCGAAAACCTTTTGCGACAAGTCGAGCTTTATAGACAGTAACATTACCATCAGCGTCAGTCTTCTTCTTGAAGATCCATTTATTCTCTATGGCTCACCGATCATTGGACAAATCCACCAAAGTCCACACTTTGGCCTCATACATGGATCCTATCTCAGATTTCCTGGCCTTAAGCCATTTATCATAATCTGGGCTAATCATAGCTTCTTCATAGTTCGTAGGTTCGCCATGGTCTAGTAACATGACTCTAGTGTCGATCGTGTTCTGGTTGACCTACGAGGTTCGGTAGTAACATGATCTGAAGTTGCATGATCATCATCATTAGCTTCCTCTCTAATTGGTAGGCATCACGGGAACGAATCTCTCTGATGAGCTACTTTCCAAATTGAGAGAAGGTACAATTACCTCATCAAGTTCTACTTTCCTCCCACTCACTTCTTTCGAGAGAAACTCCTTCTCTAGGAAGGTTCCATTCTTGGCAACAAAGATCTTGCCTTCGGATGGGTCGTAGAAGGTGTAACCAATTGTTTCCTTAGGGTATCCTATGAAGACGCACTTCCCCAATTTGGGTTCGAGCTTATCAGGATGAAGCCTATTGACATAAGTGTCGCAACCCCTAACTTTAAGAAATGACAGCTTAGGTTTATTGCCAAACCACAGTTCATACAGTGTCATCTCAACGGATTTAGACGGTGCCCTATTTAACGTGAATGCAGCTGTCTCTAGTGCATAACCTCAAAATGATAGTGGTAAATAGGTAAGAGATGTCATATATCGCACCATATCTAAAGTACGGTTACAACATTCGGACACACCATTACACTATGGTGTTCCAGGTGGTGTGAGTTGTGAAACTATTCCACATTGTTTTAAATGAAGGCCAAACTCATAACTCAAATATTCGCCTCCATGATTAGATCGTAGAAACTTTATTTTCTTGTTATGATGATTCTCCACTTCTCTCTGAAATTCTTTGAACTTTTAAAATGTTTCAGACTTGTGTTTCATTAAGTAGATATACCCATATCTGCTCAAATCATGTGTGAAGGTTAGAAAATAACGATACCCACCGCGTGCCTCAACACTCATCAGACCGCATACATCGGTATGTATTATTTCCAATAAGTCACTGGCTCACTTCATTGTTCCAGAGAACAGAGTTCTAGTCATCTTGCCCATGAGGCATGGTTCGCAAGTATCAAATGGTTCATAATCAAGTGATTCCTAAAATCCATCTGCATGGAGTTTCTTCATGCGCTTTACACCAATATGACCTAAACTGCAGTGCCACAAATATGTTGCACTATCATTATCATCTTTGCATCTTCTCGCATCAATATTATGAATATGTGTATCACTATGACCGAGATTCAGAAAACCATTAACATTGGGTGTATGACCATAGAAGGTTCTATTCGTGTAAACGGAATAACAATTATTCTTTGTCTTAAATGAATAATCGTATTGCAATAAACACAGTCCTATCTTGTTCATGCTCAACGCAAACACCAAATAACATTTATTTAGGTTCAACACTAATCCCAAAAGTATAGGGAGTGTGTGCTGATGATCATATCAATCTTGGAACCACTTCCAACACACATCGTCACTTCACCCTCAACTAATCTCCATTTATTCTGTAACTACTGTTTCGAGTTACTAATCTTAGCAACCGAGTGGGTATCAAATACCCAGAGGCTACTATGAGCACTAGTAAGGTACACATCAATAACATGTATATCAAATATACCTTTGTTCACTTTGCCATCCTACTTATCCGCCAAATATTTGGGGTAGTTCCGCTTCTAGTGACCATTTCCTTTGCTGTAGAAACACTCAGTTTCAGGCTTAGGTCTAGCTTTGGGCTTCTTCACGGGAGTGACAACTTGCTTGCCATTCTTCTTGAAGTTCCCTTTCTTTCCCTTGCCCTTTTTCTTGAAACTAGTGGTGTTGTTAACCATCAACACCTGATGCTCTTTCTTGATTTCTACCTTCGCCGATTTCAGCATAATGAAAAATTCGGGAATCGTTTTTGTCATCCCTTACATATTGTAGTTCATCACGAAGTTCTAATAGCTTAGTGATAGTGACTAGAGAACTCTGTCAATCACTATCTTATCTGGAAGATTAACTCCCACTTGATTCAAGCTATTGTAGTACCCAGCCATTCTGAGCACATGCTCACTAGATGAGCTATTCTCCTCCATGTTGTAGGCAAAGTGATTGTCAGAGGTCTCATACCTCTCGACACGGGCATGAGTCTGAAATACCAATTTTGGCTCTTGGAACATCTCATATGCTCTGTGGCATTCAAAATGGTTTTTGAAGTCCCGGTTCTAATCCATAAAGCATGGTGTACTAAACTAGCAAGTAGTCATCATATCGAGCTTGCCAAACGTTCATAACGTCTGCATCTGCTCCTGCAATAGGTTTGTCACCTACCGGTGCATCAAGGACATAATTCTTCTATGCAGCAATGAGAATAATCCTCAGATCACAGACCCAGTACGCATCATTGCTACTATCATCTTTCAACTTAGTTTTCTCTAGGAACATATCAAAAAAAATAATGGAGCTATAACGCGAATTATTGATCTACAACATAATTTGCAAATACTATCAGGACTAAGTTCATGATAAATTAAAGTTCTATTAATCAAATTACTTAAGAACTCCCACTTAAACTCACATCCCTCAGGTCATCTAAGTGTAACGTGATCCAAATCAACTAAACCATGCCCGATCATCACGTGAGATGGAGTAATCATCAATGGTGAACACTCTGTTGATCATATCTACTATATGATTCACGTTTGACCTTTCAATCTCTAGTGTTCCGAGGCCATGTCTAGACATGCTAGGCTCGTCAAGTTTAACCCGAGTATTCCGCATGTGCAAAATTGTCTTGCACCCATTGTATGTGAACATAGAGCCTATCAAACCCGATCATCACATGGTGTCTCAGCACGATGAACTGTCGCAACGGTGCATACTCAGGGAGAACACTTATACCTTGAAATTTAGTTATGGGATCATCTTATAATGCTACCGTCGTACTAAGCAAAATAAGATGCATAAAGGATAAACATCACATGCAATCAATATATGTGACATAATATGGCCATCATCATCTTGTGCTTTTGATCTCCATCTCCAAAGTATCATCATGATCTCCATTGTCACCGGCTCGACACCTTGATCTCCATCATTGCATCATCGCCGTCTCGCCAACTATTGCTTCTACAACTATTGCTGCCGCATAGTGATACAGTAAAGCAATTTACATGGCGTTTGCATTAAATACAATAAAGAGACAACCATAAGGCTCCTGCCGGTTGTCGATAAATTTTACAAAACATGACCATCTCATACAATAAGGTATATCACATCATGTCTTGACCATATCACATCAGAACATGCCCTGCAAAAACAAGTTAGACGTCCTACTTTGTTGTTGCAATTTTTACGTGGCTGCTACGGGCTTATGTCAAGAACCGTTCTTACCTACAACACAAAAATCACAACGGTGATTTATCAAGTTTGTTGTTTTAACCTTCAACAAGGACCGGCCGCAGCCAAATTTGATTCAACTAAAGTAGGACAAACAGACACCCGCCAGCCACCTTTATGCAAAACTAGTTGCATGTCTGTCGGTGGAACCGGTCTCATGAACGTGGTCATGTAAGGTTGGTCTGGGCCGCTTCATCCAACAATATCGTTGAATCAAAATAAGACATTGGTGTTAAGCAATATGACTATCACCGCCCACAACATGAGAGGGGGAGAATGTGTCTACCTATCCTCGTAGACCGTAAGTGGAAGCGTTTGACAACGCAGTTTATGTAGTCGAACTTCTTCTAGCTTCGACCGAGCAAGTACAAAATGTATGACACCTTCGAGTTCTGCACACGTTTAGCTCGATGACGTCCCTCGGCCTCTTGATCCAGCAAGGTGTCGAGGAAGTAGATGAGTTCCATCAGCACGACGGCGTGGTGACAGTGATGGTCAAGCACTGCGAGAATATGACGGGGGGTGTAAACTGTGGAGGGGGCGCCGCACGTGGCTAACAATAGATGTTGTATGTTCTAGGCGCCCCTCCCCACGTATATATGGGTGGGAGGGGTAGGGGAGCAGCAAGGGTGCGCCCCAAGTAAGTGGAATCCTACTTGGGGTCCTCCCCAATTCGTCCTCCCAGCTTCCATATTCCCGCACTCGGCCTCCTTCCATGGGGGGAGGCGCCACCCCTTGTGGGCTGGTGTGTTGGGGAACGAAGTAATTTCAAAAAAATTCCTACGATCACACAAGATCTATCTAGGTGATGCATAGCAACGAGGGGGAGAGTGTGTCCACGTACCCTCATAGACCGAAAGCGGAAGCATTATGTAACGCGGTTGATGTAGTTGAACGTCTTCACGATCCAACCGATCAAGTACCGAACGCACGGCACCTCCGCAATATGCACACGTTCAACTCAGTGATGTACCTCGAACTCTAGATCCAGCTGAGGCCGAGGGAGAGTTCTGTCAGCACGACGACATGGCGACGGTGATGATGAAGTTACCGGCGCAGGGCTTTGCCTAAGCACTACGGTGATATGACCGAGGTGGAAAACTATGGAGGAGGGCACCGCACACGGCTAAAGATTAACTTGTGTGCCTATGGGGTGCCCCCCTCCCCTGTATATAAAGGAGAGGGGAGGCCGGCCGGGCCTCCTTGGCGCGCCCCCAAGAGGGGAATCCTACTAGGATTCCAAGTCCTAGTAGGTTTCCACCAAAAGGGAGAGGGGGGAAGGAAGGAGAGGGAGAGGGAGAAGGAAAGGGGGGCGCCGCCCCCCTTCCTAGTCCAATTCGTACTCAAGGGAGAGGGGGCACGTGGCCTGCCCTGGCTGACCCTCTCTCTCTCCACTAAGGCCCATTGAGGCCCATTAGTTCCTCCGGGGGTTCCGATAACCCTCTAGCACTCCAGTTTTATCCGAAACTTCTCCGGAACACTTCTGGTGTCCGAATATAGTCGTCCAATATATCAATCTTTATGTCTCGACTATTTCAAGACTCCTCGTCACGTCCGTGATCTTATCCGGGAGTGTGAACAACCTTCGGTACATCAAATCACATAAACTCATAATACCAATCGTCATCGAACATTAAGCCTGCGGACCCTACGGGTTTGAGAACTATGTAGACATGACTGAGACATGTCTCCGGTCAAGAACCAATAGCGGAACCTAGATGCTCACATTGGTTCCTACATATTCTACGGAGATCTTTATCAGTCAAATTGCATAACAACATACGTTGTTCCCTTTGTCATCGGTATGTTACTTGTCTGAGATTCGATCGTCGGTATCATCATACCTAGTTCAATCTCATTACCGGAAAGTCTCTTTACTCGTTCCGTAATACTTCATCCCGCAACTAACTCTTTAGTCAAAATGCTTGCAAGGCTTATAGTGATGAGTATTACCGAGAGGGCCCAGAGATACCTCTCCGAAACACGGAGTGACAAATCCTAATCTTGATCTATGCCAACCCAACAAACACCTTCGGAGACACCTTTAGAGCACCTTTATAATCACCCATTTATGTTGTGGTGTTTGGTAGTGATGTCTACTACACAACCTTCTTCTTGTAGACGTTGTTGGGCCTGCAAGTGCACAGGTTTGTAGGACAGTAGCAAATTTCCCTCAAGTGGATGACCTAAGGTTTATCAATCCGTGGGAGGCGTAGGATGAAGATGGTCTCTCTCAAGCAACCCTGCAACCAAATAACAAAGAGTCTCTTGTGTCCCCAACACACCCAATACAATGGTAAATTGTATAGGTGAACTAGTTCGGCGAAGAGATGGTGATACAAGTGCAATATGGATGGTAGATAAAGGTATTTGTAATCTGAAAATATAAAAACAGCAAGGTAACTAATGATAAAAGTGAGCGTAAACGGTATTGCAATGGTAGGAAACAAGGCCTAGGGTTCATACTTTCACTAGTGCAAGTTCTCTCAACAATAATAACATAGATAGATCATATAACAATCCCTCAACATGCAAGAAAGAGTCACTCCAAAGCCACTAATAGCGGATAACAAACGAAGAGATTATGGTAGGGTTCGAAACCATCTCAAAGTTATCCTTTCTGTTCTATCTATTCAAGAGTTCATAGTAAAATAACATAACGCTATTCTTTACGCTCAATCCATCATAGAGTTCATACTAGAATAACACCTTAAGACACAAATCAACCAAAACCCTAATGTCACCTAGATACTCCATTGTCACCTCAAGTATCCGTGGGCATGATTATACGATATGCATCACACAATCTCAGATTCATCCAACCAACACAAAGTACTTCAAAGAGTGCCCCAAAGTTTCTACCGGAGAGTCAAGAAAATGTGTGCCAACCCTTATGCATAAGTTCATGGGTGGAACCCGCAAGATGGTCACCAAAACATACATCAAGTGGCACGTGATATCCCATTGTCATCACAGATAAACACGGCAAGACATACATCAAGTGTTCTCAAATAAAGTCTCAATCCGATAAGATAACTTCAAGAGGGAAACTCAATTCATCACAAGATATTAGAGGGGGTGAAACATCACAAGATCCAACTATAATAGCAAAGCTTGCGATAAATCAAGATCGTGTGAAGTTGAGAACACGAGAGAGAGAGAGAGAGAGAGAGAGAGAGAGAGAGATCAAACACATAGCTACTGGTACATACCCTCAGCCTCGAGGGTGAACTACTCCCTCCTCGTCATGGAGAGCGCCGGGATGATGAAGATGGCCACCGGTGATGGGTTCCCCCTCCGGCAGGGTGCCGGAACAGGCTCCCAAGAGGTTTTTGGTGGCTACAGAGGCTTGTGGCAGCGGAACTCCTGATCTATCTTCTTATTCGATGTTTTTAGGGTACGTAGGCTTATATAGGCGAAAGAAGTCGGTCGGGGGAGCCTCGAGGGGCCCACGAGAGGGTAGGGCGCGCCTAGGGGGTGGGCGCGCCCCCCTGTCTCGTGGCTCCCTTGATGATCCCCTGACTTGCACTCCAAGTCTCCCCGATCATATTCTTCCTAAAAATCATGCTCCCGAAGGTTTCATTCCGTTTGGACTCCGTTTGATATTCCTTTTCTTCAAAATACTGAAACAGGAAATAAAACAACAATATGGGCTGGGCCTCCGGTTAATAGGTTAGTCCCAAAAAATGATATAAATGTGTAAAATAAAGCCCATAAAAATCCAAAAGGGGTAATATAATAGCATGGAACAATCAGAAATTATAGATACGTTGGAGACGTATCAAGCATCCCCAAGCTTAATTCCTGCTCGTCCTCGAGTAGGTAAATGATAAAAAAGAAAATTTTGATGTGGAATGCTACCTACCATAATTCTCAATGTAATTTTCTTTATTGTGGCATGAATGTTCAGATCCAAATGATACAAAATAAAAGTTCATATTAACATGAAAATGGTGATACTTCAAGCATACTAATCAAAGTAATCATGTCTTCTCAAAATAACATGGCCAAAGAAAGTTATCCCTACAAAATCATATAGTCTGGCTGTTGGTCTATCTTCATCACACAAAGTATTTAATCATGCACAACCCCGATGACAAGCCAAGCAATTGTTTCATACTTTAATAATCTCAAACTCTTTCAACTTTCACGCAATACATGAGCGTGAGCCATGGACATAGCACTATATGTGGAATAGAATGGTGGTTGTGGAGAAAAAAGAGAGAACATAGTCTCACATCAACCAGGCGTATCAACGGGCTATGGAGACGCCCATTAATAGATATCAATGTGAGTGAGTAGGGATTGCCATGCAACAGATGCACTAGAGCTATAAATATATGAAAGCTCAACAAAAGAAACTAAGTGGGTGTGCATCCAACTCGCTTGCTCACGAAGACCTAGGGCATTTTGAGGAAGCCCATCATTGGAATATACAAGCCAAGTTCTATAATGAATAATTCCCACTAGTATATGAAAGCGACAACATATGAGACTCTCTATCATGAAGATCATGGTGCTACTTTGAAGCACAAGTGTGGAAAAGGAGATAGTAGCATTGTCCCTTCTCTCTTTTTCTCTCATTTTATTATTTTTTCTTTCCCCTTTTTTCTTCCACTTTTTTTTCTTTGGCCTTTTTTCCTATTTTTTTTCTATTTCTTTTCTTTTTGTAAAGTCCGAAGTCTCATCCCGACTTGTGGGGGAATCATAGTCTTCATCATCCTTTCCTCACTAGGACAATGCTCTAATAATGAAGATCATCACACTTTTATGGATTTACAACTCAAGAATTAAAACTCAAAGCTAGAACAAGATATGACTCTAAATGAATGCCTCCGGCGGTGTACCGGGATACACAATGAATCAAGAGCGACATGTATGAAAATTATGAAGGTGGCCTTGCCACAAATACAATGTCAACTACATGATCATGTAAAGAGCAATATGACAAAAGTAATGCGTGTCATATGAACGAAACGGTGGAAAGTTGCATGGCAATATATCTCGGAATGGCTATGGAAATGCCATAATAGGTAGGTATGGTGGCTGTTTTGAGGAAGTTATATGGTGGGTGTATGGTACCGGCAAAAGTTGCGCGGCACAAGAGAGGCTAGCAATGGTGGAAGGGTGAGGGTGCGTATAATCCATGGACTCAACATTAGTCAAAAGAACTCATATACTTATTGCAAAAATCTACTAGTTACCAAAAACAAAGTATTACACGCATGATCATAGGGGGATAGATTGGTAGGAAAAGACCATCGCTCGTCCCCGACCGCCACTCATAAGGAAGACAATCAATAAATAAAATTGTTCTCCAACTTCATCACAAAGTGGTTCACCATACGTGCATGCTACGGGAATCACAAACCTCAACACAAGCATTTTTCATAATCACCTCAACTAGCATGACTTTAATATCACTACCTCCATATCTCAAAACAATTATCAAGTATCAAATTGATCATAGCATCCAATTCACTTTCTATGATAGTTTTTATTATACCCAACTTGGATGCTCATCATTCTTGGACCAACTTTATAACCATAACAAATACCATGCTGTTCTAAAAGACTCTCAAAATAATATAAGTGAAGCATGAGAGACTAGCAATTTCTACAAAATATAACCACCGTTGTGCTCTAAAAGATATAAGTGATGCACTCGAGCAAATGACAAACTACTCCGAAAGATATAAGTGAAGATCAATGAGTAGTCGAATAATTGTGCAACTATGTGAAGACTATCTAACATTAAGGAATTTCATATCTTGGTATTGTATTCAAACAGCAAGCAAAACAAAATATAATGACATTGCAAGGATAGCACAACTCATGTGAAGAAGCAAAAACTTAGGCTCAACCGATACTAACTGATAGTTGTTGAAGAAGAATGGTGGGATGCCTAGCGGGGCATCCCCAAGCTTAGATGCTTGAGACTTCTTGAAATATTATCTTGGGGTGCCTTGGGCATCCCCAAGCTTGAACTTTTTTGTCTTCTTAATTCCTCAGATATAACAGTTTCTCTTTTTATCAAAAGCTTCATCCACACCAAACTCAACAAGAACTCGTGAGATAGGTTAGTATAAACCAATGCAAAACCTTATCATTTTCTACTGTAACAAATTACTAAAATTATTATTCAACATTTAATACTAAATGCCTCTGCATATTTAACACTCCTATTCTCAAATAGAATCATTAAACAAGCAAACATATGCAAACAATGCAAACATAACAGCAATCTGCCCAAATAGTACAGTCTGTAGAGAATGCAAGATTCATCATACTTCCCTAACTCCAAAAATTATGAGAAAAATACTACGCTGTAGAAGATTTATCAGATCTCAATATTCAAAAAGTTTCAACATTATACCATTCTCTGACTTTTCCAAGGAATTTTTTCAACAGCGGTAAACTTTCTGTTTTCAAAAAGCAACATGTATACTAGCAAAATAAGCAAGGTAAAGGCTATCCTTGACATTTTTATTGAAACTAAAGATGCAAAAAATTATTCTAAATAACAGAAAGCAAATACTGACAAAATAAAATGATGCTCCAAGCAAAACACATATCATGTGGTGAATAAAAATATAGCTCCAAATAAAGTTACCGATGAACGAAGACGAAAGAGGGGATGCCTTCCGGGGCATCCCCAAGCTTAGGCTTTTGGTTGTCCTTGAATATTACCTTGGGGTGCCTTGGGAATCCCCAAGCTTTGGCTCTTGCCACTCCTTATTCCATAGTCCATCGAATCTTTACCCAAAACTTGAAAACTTCACAACACAAAACTCAACAAAAACCTCGTAAGCTCCGTTAGTATAAGAAAATAAAACCACCACTTAGGTACTGTAATGAACTCATTATATATTCATATTGGTGTAATATCTAATGTATTCCAACTTATCTATGGTTCATACCCTCCGATACTACTCATAGATTCATCAAAATAAGCAAACAACACATAGAAAACAGAATCTGTCAAAAACAGAACAGTCTGTAGTAATCTGTATCAAATGTATACTTATGGAACTCCAAACTTCTACCAGATTAGGAAGACCTAAGCAATTTGTTTACCAATACAGAGAAAAAATAATCATATCAAGATCACATTTCTGTGAATTAACAAAACTAATTTACTGGGTGCAAAAGTTTCTGATTCTCAGCAGGATCAACACAACTATCACCGTAAGCTATCCTAAAGGTCTTACTTGGCACTTTATTAAAAAAAAGCTATAAAACATGATTATTACAGTAGAATAATCATGTGAACACACAAAAACAGTAAGGATAGATATTGGGTTGTCTCCCAACAAGCGCTTTTCTTTAATGCCTTTCTAGCTAGGCATGATGATGGCAATGATGCTCACATAAAAGATAAGAATTGAAACATAACGGGAGCATCATGAAGCATATGACTAGCACATTTAAGTCTAACCCACTTCCTATGCATAGGGATTTTGTGAGCAAACAACTTATGAGTTCAAAGAGGAAGGCAAAACAAACATAGCTTCAAGATTTTCAACACATAGGGAGGAAACTTGACATTATTGCAATTCCTACAAGAACATATTCCTCCCTCATAATAGTTTTCAGTAGCATCATGAATGAATTCAACAATATAAACAGCACCTAAAGCATTCTTTTCATGATATACAAGCATAGAAAATTTACTACTCTCCACATAAGCAAAATTCTTCTCATTCGGAATAGTGGGAGTATCATAAGAGACTTGAACACTAAAAATTGTTTCCACATTAAAAGAGTAATGTTCAGAAAAAGGTAATCATAATCATGACAAGTTTTATAAATATAATCATCACTATTTTTATAGCACAAGTTTCATCACAATAATCATCATAAGTAGCAACTTCGTTCTCATCATAATCGATTGAAACCTCTCCCAAGATAGTGGAATCACTAAATAAAGTTGACACTCTTCGAAATCAACTTTCATATTCATCACAATAAAATTCAACATCCTCCAAAATAGTGGGATCACTACTTCCTAAAGTTGACACTCTTCCAAACCCACTTTCATCAATATAATCATCATAGGTAAGAGGCATGCTATCATCATAACAACTTTGCATATCAAAACTTAGGATGCTAAAAATATCATCTTCATTAAACGTAGCATCCCCAAGCTTGGGACAAACATTAATTTCAGAAAATATATTCTCAAATATTTCATCCTCATCAAACATATCTTCCCCAAGCTTGGGCCTTTTCATATCATAAGCATAATCACTCTCATCATTAATAGTATGGATAGCACCAATAGTATAGCAATTATCATCATCACAATAAGTGGTAGGAGCAACATCATTTGGGATAGATACCTTTCTACCTTTGTTGTTCCTTCTCTTATTTTTCTTCTTCACATTATGTGTGGGTTCAACCTTCCTCTTTGAACTCCTTATTGACGAGATTGGTTGAATAGAAAGCTCCTCCTCGTTACCTGATTCATCATAATAAATAATCGGAGGATATTGGGAAATCTCTTCCCTTTCATTAGTATTCTCATCATCTTATATTTGCTTTCTTTTCTTTAGGTAATTGTCAATATAAGGATTTTCAATGCAATTCACCGCACAATACAAATAAATCTTCTCTAGATCAATATCAAGGAATTTCTTATGGGCAAATTCTGGACGGTCCTTAATTAAATGTTTCAATTCTTCATAACCAAAAAGCACACTAAGTTCATTGTAATGAGCAAGGGAGATCAAATCATCACAATGTTTGGACACGATTCGATCATGAAACAATTTGCATCGGAGATGTAAATGACCACGTTCATTACAAAGTTCACAAGTACGGCAAAGGAAATTTAAATTTTCAGCACTCACATTTAGCCTATCTTGCAACCATTTAGTTTATAAATGCTTATGCCTCTTGCAATATCTATCTTCCCTATTTGATGTGTACTTGCAAACCCAATCTACTCCACAAAAATTGACATGCTTATAAGAGATATTTTCATCATAACTAGTGCAATCATCATTAGTACTATGGATATTCAAAGAGTTCATACTAACAACATTGCAATCATGCTCATCATTCAAAGATTTAGTGTCAAACATTATATAGATTTCTTCTTCTAGCACTTGAGCACAATTTTACTTTTCATCATACTCACGAAAGATATTAAAAAGACGAAGCGTACGAGACAAACTCAAATCCATTTTTTTGTAGTTTTTTTATAAACTAAACTAGTGATAAAACAAGAAACAAAAAGATTCGATTGCAAGATCTAAAGATATACCTTCAAGCACTCAACTCCCTGGCAACTTCGCCAGAAAAGAGCTTGATGTCTACTACACAACCTTCTTCTTGTAGACGTTGTTGGGCCTGCAAGTACACAGGTTTGTAGGACAGTAGCAAATTTCCCTCAAGTGGATGACCTAAGGTTTATCAATCCGTGGGAGGCGTAGGATGAAGATGGTCTCTCTCAAGCAACCCTACAACCAAATAACAAAGAGTCTCTTGTGTCCCCAACACACCCAATACAATAGTAAATTGTATAGGTGCACTAGTTCGGCAAAGAGATGGTGATACAAGTGCAATATGGATGGTTGATAAAGATATTTGTAATCTGAAAATATAAAAACAGCAAGGTAACTAATAATAAAAGTGAGCATAAACGGTATTGCAATGGTAGGAAATAAGGCCTAGGGTTCATACTTTCACTAGTGCAAGTTCTCTCAACAATAATAACATAGATAGTTCATATAACAATCCCTCAACATGCAACAAAGAGTCACTCCAAAGCCACTAATAGTGGAGAACAAACGAAGAGATTATGGTAGGGTACGAAACCACCTCAAAGTTATCCTTTCTGTTCTATCTATTCAAGAGTTCGTAGTAAAATAACATAAAGCTATTCTTTCCGCTCAAGCCATCATAGAGTTCATACTAGAATAACACCTTAAGACACAAATCAACCAAAACCCTAATGTCACCTAGATACTCCATTGTCACCTCAAGTATCCGTGGGCATGATTATACGATATGCATCACACAATCTCAGATTCATCCAACCAACACAAAGTACTTCAAAGAGTGCCCCAAAGTTTCTACTGGAGAGTCAAGAAAACGTGTGCCAACCCCTATGCATAGGTTCATGGGCGGAACCCGCAAGTTGGTCACCGAAACATACATCAAGTGGCACGTGATATCCCATTGTCATCATAGATAAACACGGCAAGACATACATCAAGTGTTCTCAAATAAAGACTCAATCCGATAAGATAACTTCAAGAGGGAAACTCAATTCATCACAAGAGAGTAGAGGGGGAGAAACATCATAAGATCCAACTATAATAGCAAAGCTCGCGATACATCAAGATCATGTGAAGTTGAGAACACGAGAGAGAGAGAGAGAGATCAAACACATAGCTACTGGTACATACCCTCAGCCCCGAGGGTGAACTACTCCCTCCTCGTCATGGAGAGCGCCGGGATGATGAAGATGGCCACCGGTGATAGGTTCCGCCTCCGGCAGGGTGCCAGAACGGGCTCCCGAGAGGTTTTTGGTGGCTATAGAGGCTTGCGGTGGCGGAACTCCCGGTCTATCTTCTTATTCATTGTTTTTAGGGTACGTAGGCTTATATAGGTGAAAGAAGTCGGTCGGGTAGCCTCAAGGGGCCCACGAGAGGGTAGGGCGCGCCCAGGGGGGTGGGCGCGCCCCCTTGTGTCGTGGCTCCCTTGATGATCCCTTGGCTTGCACTCCAAGTCTCCCCGATCATATTCTTCCTAGAAATCACGCTTCCTAAGGTTTCATTCCATTTGGACTCCGTTTGATATTCCTTTTCTTCGAAATACTGAAACAGGCAATAAAACAACAATATGGGCTGGGACTCCGGTTAATAGGTTAGTCCCAAAAATGATATAAATGTGTAAAATAAAGCCCATAAACATCCAAAAGGGGTAATATAGTAGCATGGAACAATCAAAAATTATAGATAGGTTGGAGACATATCAGGTAGCACACAAAGTGTTCCTCCGGTATTCGGGAGTTGCATAATCTCATAGTCTGAGGCACTTGCATAAGTCATGAAGAAGCAGTAGCAATGAAACTGAAATGATCATAATGCTAAGCTAATGGATGGGTCATGTCCATCACATCATTCTCCTAATGATGTGATCCCATTCATCAAATGACAACACATGTCCATGGTTAGGAAACATAACCATGTTTGATTAACGAGCTAGTCAAGTAGAGGCATACTAGGGACTATCTGTTTTCTCTATGTATTCACACATGTACTAAGTTTCTGGTTAATACAATTCTAGCATGAATAATAAACATTTATCGTGAAATAAGGAAATAAATAATAACTTTATTATTGCCTCTAGGGCATATTTCCTTCAGTCTCCCACTTGCACTAGAGTCAATAATCTAGATTACATAGTAATAATTCTAACACCCATGGAGCTTTGGTGTTGATCATGTTTTGCTCGTGGAAGAGGCTTAGTCAACGGGTCTGCAACATTCAGATCTGTATGTATCTTGCAAATCTCTATGTCCCCCTCTAACACTTGATGACTGATGGAATTGAAGCATCTCTTGATGTGCTTAGTTCTCTTGTGAAATCTGGATTCCTTTGCCAAGGCAATTGCACCAGTATTGTCACAGAAGATTTTCGTTGGACCCGATGCACTAGGTATGACACCTAGATCGGATATGAAATCCTTCATCCAAACTCCTTCATTTGCTGCTTCTGAAGCAGCAATGTACTCCGCTTCACATGTAGATCCCGCCACGACGCTTTGCTTGGAACTACACCAACTGATAGCTCCTCCATTTAATAAAAATACGTATCCGGTTTGCGACTTAGAGTCATCCGGATCAGTGTTAAAGCTTGCATCGACGTAACCGTTTACGACAAGCTCTTTTTCACCTCCGTAAATGAGAAACATATCCTTAGTCCTTTTCAGGTATTTTAGGATGTTTTTGACCACTGTCCAGTGCTCCACTCCGGGATTACTTTGGTACCTCCCTGCTATGCTTATAGCGAGGCACACATTAGGTCTGGTACACATCATTGCATACATGATAGATCCTATGGCTGAAGCATAGGCAATGACTTTAATTTTATCTCTATCTTCTGCAGTGGTCGGGCATTGAGTCTGACTCAACTTCACACCTTGTAACATAGGCAAGAACCCTTTCTTTAACTGATCCGTTTTGAACTTTATGAAGGTATGTGCTTTGTGAAATTCCAATTAGGCGTCTTGATCTATCTCTATAGATCTTGATGCCCAATATGTAAGCAGCCTCTCCGAGGTCTTTCATAGAAAAACTCTTATTCAGGTATCCCTTTATGCTATCAAAAAATTCTATATCATTTCCAATCAACAATATGTCATCCACATATAATATCAAAAATGCTACAGAGCTCCCACTCACTTTCTTGTAAATACAGGCTTCTCCAAAAGTCTGTATAAAACCATATGCTTTGATCACACTATGAAAGCATTTATTCCAACTCTGAGAGGCTTGCACCTGTCCATAAATGGATCGCTAGAGCTTGCAAACTTTGTTAGCACCTTTTGGATCAACAAAACCTTCTGGTTGCATCATATACAACTCTTCTTCCATAAATCCATTCAGGAATGCAATTTTGACATCCATTTGCCAAATTTTATAATCATAAAATGCGGCAATCGCTAACATGATTCGGACAGACTTAAGCATTGCTACGGGTGAGAAAGTCTCATCGTAGTCAACTCCTTGAACTTTTCAAAAACCTTTTGCAACAAGTCAATCTTTGTAAAGTAACATTACCATCTACGTCAGTCTTCTGCTTAAAAATCCACTTATTTTCTATGGCTTGCTGATCATCGGGCAAGTCCACCAAAGTCCACACTTTGTTCTCATACATGGATCCCATCTTAGATTTCATGGCTTCAAGCCATTTCACAGAATCAGGGCTCATCAACTCTTCCTCATAGTTCGTGGGTTCATCATGGTCTAGTAACATGACTTCCAGAACAGGATTACTGTACCACTCTAGTGCGGATCTTACTCTGGAAGACCTACGAGGTTCGGTAGCAACTTGATCTGAAGTTTCATGATCATCATCATTAACTTCCTCACTAATTAGTGTAGGAATCACTAGAACTGATTTCTGTGATGAACTACTTTCCAATAAGGGAGAAGGTACAATTACTTCATCAAGTTCTACTTTCCTCCCACTCACTTCTTTCGAGAGAAATTCCTTCTCCAGAAAGGATCCATTCTTAGCAACAAAGATTTTGCCTTCAGATCTATGATAGAAGGTGTACCCAACACTTTCCTTTGGGTATCCTATGAAGATGCACTTCTCCGATTTGGGATCGAGCTTATCAGGTTGAAGCTTTTTCACATAAGCATCGCAACCCCAAACTTTAAGAAACGACAACTTTGGTTTCTTGCCAAACCACAGTTCATAAGGTGTCGTCTCAACGGATTTTGATGGTGCCCTATTTAAAGTGAATGCAGCCGTCTCTAAAGCATAACCCCAAAACGATAGCGGTAAATCAGTAAGAGACATCATAGATCGCACCATATCCAATAAAGTGCGGTTACGATGTTCGGACTCACCATTTCGCTATGGTGTTCCATGTGGCGTTAGTTGTGAAACTATCCCATGTTGTTTCAAATGAAGACCAAACTCGTAACTCAAATATTCTCCTCCATGAACAGGTCGTAGAAATATTATTTTCTTGTTACGATGATTTTCCACTTCACTCTGAAATTCTTTGAACTTTTCAAATGTTTCAGACTTATGCTTCATTAAGTAGATATAACCATATCTGCTCAAATCATCTGTGAAGGTAAGAAAATAATGATACCCGCCACGAGCCTCAACACTCATTGGACCGCATACATCGGTATGTATTATTTCCAACAAGTTAGTAGCTCGTTCCATTGTTCCAGAGAACGGAGTTTTAGTCATCATGCCCATAAGGCACGGTTCGCAAGCACCAAGTGATTCATAATCAAGTGATTCCAAAAGTCCATCAGCATGGAGTTTCTTCATGTGCTTTATACTGATATAACCCAAACGATAGTGCCACAAATAAGTTGCACTATCATTATCAACTTTGCATCTTTTGGCTTCAATATTATGAATATGTGTATCATCACTATCGAGATTCAACAAAAATAGACCACTCAGCAAGGGTTCATGACCATAAAAGATATTACTCATATAAATAGAACAACCATTATTCTCTGATTTAAATGAATAACTGTCTCGCATCAAACAAGATCCAAATATAATGTTCATGCACATTGCTGGCACCAAATAACAATTATTTAGGTCTAAAACTAACCACGATGGTAGATGTAGAGGTAGCGTGCCGACGGCGATCACATCAACCTTGGAACCGTTTCCCACGCGCATCGTCACCTCGTTCTTAGCCAATCTTTGTTTAATCCGTAGCCCCAGTTTTGAGTTGCAAATATGAGCAACAGAACCAGTATCAAATACCCAGGCGCTACTATGAGCATTAGTAAGGTACACATCAATAACATGTATAGCAACTATACCTTTCACTTTGCCATCCTTCTTATCCGCCAAATACTCGGGGAAGTTCCGCTTCCAGTGTAGGGATGGCACCCGCAGGGTATGGGTACGGGTGGAGCTACCCCATACCCTTACCCATCCACCATGAACTTACCCATCACCCATACCCATACCCGTCAAGGTTACAATTCTTTCCGATACCCGTCACCCGACAGGGTATATGGGTACCCGCAGGTAAAAATACCCGCATTTCCAACACATCAATTGAGTAGATTTTTTTTGTAAAAAGCAATATATAATCATAAATTATTAATAGCAACAAAGTTTAAACAACAATGTACAACAACATATTGTAACAACAACACATTCTCATAAACAAAAATACTTGCTTATAAAATGACACATAAAAATGTTAAAAAACAACACATAATCATAAATAACAACACATAGGCACACACTTTAAGTTCACAAAATCATGATAAATTATACAAATAATTTGACTACACATTAGAGTTTTTACCTAGCGCGATTAGGAGGGGAAAATTAATACATTAGGATATTAACGAAAACCCACTTGTCAACATTTTAGATGGGTACATGGGTAAGCGGGCATGGGTTATACAATCTCATACCCATACCCTTTCTACCCGATGGGTATGATATTTTCCCATTTAAGTACCCATGGGTAAATTCTTATCCCATACCCTTACCCTAATAGGGTTTTTACCCGCAGGGTACGCGGGTAATGGGTACCCATTGCCATCCCTATTCCAGTGACCAGTCCCTTTGCAGTAGAAGCACTCGGTTTCAGGCTTAGGTCCGGACTTGGGTTTTTTCTCTTGAGCAGCAACCTTTTTGCCATTCTTCTTGAAGTTCCCCTTCTTCCATTTACACTTTTTCTTGAAACTAGTGGTCTTGTTGACCATCAACACTTGATGCTCCTTTCTGATTTCTACCTCCGCAGCCTTTAGCATTGCGAAGAGCTCGGGAATAGTCTTGTTCATCCCTTGCATATTATAGTTCATCATGAAGCCTTTATAGCTTGGTGGCAGTGATTTGAGAACTCTGTCAATGACAGTATCATCAGGCAAATTAACTCCCAGCCGAGTCAAGTGGTGATGGTACCCAGACATTCTGAGTATGTGTTCACTGACAGAACTATTCTCCCCCATTTTACAGTTGTAGAACTTATTGGAGACTTCATATCTCTCAACTCGGGCATTTTCTTGAAATATTATCTTCAACTCTTGGAACATCTCATATGCTCCATGACGTTCAAAACGTCTTTGAAGTCCCAATTCTAAGCTGTAGAGCATGGCACGCTGAACTATCGAGTAGTCATCAACACGCATCTGCCAGGCATTCACAATGTCTGTAGTTGCGGGCATGGGTGGTACACCTAACGGTGCTTCCAGGACATAATTCTTCTGTGCGGCAATGAGGATAATCCTCAAGTTATGGACCCAGTCCGTGTAGTTGCTGCCATCATCTTTCAACTTAGCTTTCTCTAGGAATGCATTAAATTCAAAGGAACGGTAGCACGGGCAATTGATCTACAATAACATAGACATGCAAAATAACTATCAGGACTAAGTTCATGATAAATTAAAGTTCAATTAATCATATTACTTAAGAACTCCCACTTAGATAGACATCCCTCTAGTCATCTAAATGATCACATGATCCAAATCAACTAAACCATGTCCGATCATCATGTGAGATGGAGTAGTTTTCAATGGTGAACATCACTATGTTGATCATATCTACTATATGATTCACGTTCGACCTTCCGGTCTCAGTGTTCTGAGGCCATATATGCATATGCTAGGCTCATCAAGTTTAACCCGAGTATTCCGCGTGTGCAAAACTGGCTTGCACCCGTTCTATGTGAATGTAGAGCTTATCACATTCACACTCGATCATCATGTGGTGTCTCGGCACGACGAACTGTAGCAATGGTGCATACTCAGGGAGAACACTTATACCTTGAAATTTAGTAAGGGATCATCTTATATTGCTACCGCCGTACTAAGCAAAATAAGATGCATAAAAGATAAACATCACATGCAATCAAAATATGTGACATAATATGGCCATCATCATCTTGTGCTCATGATCTCCATCACCGAAGCATCGTCATGATCTCCATCGTCACCGACGCAGCACCTTGATCTCCATCGTAGCATCTTTGTCGTCTCGCCAACTATTGTTACTACTACTATCGCTACCGCTTAGTGATAAAGTAAAACAACTAAATGGCGATTGCATTCCATACAATAAAGCGACAACCATATGGCTCCTGCCAGTTGCCTGTACTTTGTTAAAAAACATGATCATCTCATACAACAATTTATACCACATCATGCCTTGACCATATCACATCACAACAAGCCCTACAAAAACAAGTTAGACATCCTCTACTTTGTTGTTGCAAGTTTTACGTGGCTGCTACGGGCTTCTACCAAGAACCGTTCTTACCTACGCATCAAAACCACAATGATTTTTCATCAAGTGTGCTGTTTTAACCTTCGCTGATAAGCAAAAGTTATACGTCTATAAGCAAAAGTACCGAAAGGGCAAGTAAAAGTAGTTTTTGATTGATCCTTCGCTAATACAGGTATTTGAGAGAAACCAGAATAACCATCTAGAAAGCAAAAATGTGTGTGTTTGGATAGTCTTTCTAGCATTTGATCAATAAAAGGTAAAGGGTAATGATCTTTCTTAGTAGCTTTATTTAATTTACGGAAATCAATTACCATCCTATAATCTGTAATAATTCTCTGCGGGATCAATTCATCTTTATCATTAGGAACGACAGTAATACCTCCCTTTTTAGGAACACAATGGACATGGCTTACCCAATCACTATCAGCAACGGGATAAATTATACCTGCCTCAAGGAGCTTTAGTATCTCCTTTCTTACCACTTCTTTCATCTTGGGATTCAATCGTCATTGAGGATCTCTAACTGGTTTGGCACCGTCCTCCAAATTAATTTTGTGTTGACATAATGAGGGACTAATGCTTCTTTAGAGTTTTCAATAATCTTTCTTCTTCTTGCTCTGAAAGGTTAGCACTAATAATAACAGGATATATTTTCTTTTCAACAAGATAAGCATACTTAAGATTATCAGGTAATGGTTTGAGTTCAAACACGGGATCACCCTTGGGTGGAGGGGGATCCCCAAGAATTTCAACGGGAAGGTTGTGTTTCAGCATAGGTTCCTGTTTAAGGAACACTTCATCTATTTCCCTTCTTTCCTTCATAAACATATCATTTTCATGGTCTAGCAAATATTGTTCTAACGGATCAGTAGGAGGCACGACAATAGAAGCAAAACCAATAATCTCATCCTTACTAGGTGATTCTCTATCACGAGATTGTCTACGAAACTTAGCAAAATTAAACTCATGAGACATACCCTCTAAGCCAATTGTGACAGTATCCTTTTCACAATCAATCCTAGCATTAACTGTATTTAAGAAGGGTCTACCAAAAATAATGGGACAAAAGTCATCTTGTGGGGAACTAAGAACAAGAAAATCAGCACAGTATTTAACCTTCCCACACAAGACTTCAACATCGTTAATAATCCCAACTGGTGAAATAGTATCTCTATTGGCAAGCTTGATAGTAACATCAATAGCTTCCAATTCAACGGGTGCAATATCATGCATAATTTCTTTATATAAGTCATAGGGTATTGCACTAGCACTAGCACCCATATCACATAAGCCATGATAACAATGATCTCCTATTTTGACAGAAATAATAGGCATGCCTACAACAGGTCTATGAATCTTAGCATCTGGTCTAACAATATTAGCAGTCTCACCACAAAAATAAATAACATGCCCATCTAAATCATCATCCAAGAGATCTTTAACCATAGCAATACTAGGTTCAACTTTGATTTGCTCAGGAGGTGTATAAGTCCTAGTATTACTCTTACAAACAACAGTCGAAGTTTTAGCATGATCCTTTATCCGAACAGGAAAAGGAGGTTTCTCAACATAAGTAGTAGGAACAATAGGATCACTATAGGTGATAGTCTTTTCTTCAATTGTAATAGGTGCAACTAGTTTTACTTCAACGAGAGGATTATATTTAAACCACTTCTCCTTAGGGAGATCAACGTGAGTAGCAAAAGATTCACAGAAAGTAGCTACTATCTCAGAGTCAAGTCCATATTTAGTGCTAAATCCACGGAAAGCATCGGTATCCATAAAAGATTTAACACAATCAAACTTAGGTGTCATACCTGACTCCTTACCATCGTCGGAACCCCAATCTTCAGAGTTGCATTTAATTCTTTCCAACAAGTCCCATTTGAATTCAATAGTCTTCAGCATATAAGAACCAGCACAAGAAGTATCGAGCATGTTGCGATCATTGAGAGAAAGCCGAGGATAAAATTTTTGAATAATCATTTCTCTGGAGAGCTCATGATTGGGGCATGAATATAACATTGACTTAAGCCTCCCCCAAGCATGAGCGACGCTTTCTCCTTCGCGAGGCCAGAAATTATATATGTAATTACGATCACGATGAACAAGATGCATATGATAGAACTTCTGGTGAAATTCCAACTTCAATCGTTTATAATTCCAAGATCTTGTATCATCACATAGCCTATACCATGTCAATGCATCTCCCTTCAAAGATAAAGGGAAGACCTTCCTTTTGGCAACATCATCAGGAATACCTGCAAGCTTAAATAATCCACAAACTTCATCCACAAAGATAAGGTGTAAATCGGGATGCAATGTTCCATCTCCTGCAAATGGATTAGCTAGCAGTTTCTCTATCATACCCGAAGGAATCTCAAAGTAAATATTTTCAAAAAGTTCAGTAGGTTGAGGAGCAACTCTTTGCTCTTCTGGTCGGGGTGAAGATACCCCAAACAAGGCCCTCAAAGGATTAGTTTCCATAGTGACAAGTAACAGAAAATTTCAGCACACTATGTAAATGTTTCCTTACCAAGTTCCACTCACCAAAAGTGGTACACTCCCCGGCAACGGCGCCAGAAAAGAGTCTTGATGACCCACAAGTGTAGGGGATCTATCGTAGTCCTTTCGATAAGTAAGAGTGTCGAACCCAATGAGGAGCAGAAGGAAATGATAAGCAGTTTTCAGTAAGGTTTCCTCTGCAAGCACTGAAATTGTAGGTAACAGATAGTTTTGTGATAAGATAAATTGTAACGAGTAACAAGCAATGAAAGTAAATAAAGTGCAGCAAGGTGGCCCAATCATTTTTGTAGCAAAGGATAAGCCTGGACAATTTCTTATAATGAGAAAAGAGCTCCCGAGGACACATGGACAATTTCAGCATGATCATATGATTCGCGTTCGATACTTTGATAATTTGGTATGTGGGTGGACCGGTGCTTGGGTACTGCCCTGACTTGGACAAGCATCCCACTTATGATTAACCCCTATTGCAAGCATCTGCAACTACAAAAGAAGCATTAAGGTAAACCTAACCACATCATTAAACATATGGATCCAAATCAGCCCCTAACGAAGCAACGTGTAAACTAGGGTTTAAGCTTCTGTCACTCTAGCAACCCATCATCTACTTATTACTTCCCAATGCCTTCCTCTAGGCCCAAATAATGGTGAAGTGTCATGTAGTTGACATTCACATAACACCACTAAAGGAAAGACAACATACATCTCATCAAAATATCAAACGAATACCAAATTCACATGACTATTAATAGCAAGACTTCTCCCATGTCCTCAGGAACAAACGTAACTACTCACAAAGCATATTCATGTTCATAATCAGAGGAGTAATAATATGCATTAAGGATCTGAACATATGATCTTCCACCAAGTAAACCAATTAGCATCAACTACAAGGAGTAATCAACACCACTAGCAACCCACAGGTACCAATTTGTAGTTTGGATACAAGATTGGATACAAGAGATGAACTAGTGTTTTGAGAGGAGATGGTGCTGGTGAAGATGTTTATGGAGATTGACCCCCTCCAGATGACAGGATCGATAGCAATGACGATGGTGATGATTTCCCCCTCCCGGAGGGAAGTATCCCCGGCAGAACAGCTCTACCGGAGCTCTAGATTGGTTCCGCCAAGGTTCCGCCTTGTGGCGGCGGAGTTTCATCCCGTAAGCTTGCCCATGATTTTTTCCAGTGTAAAAGCCTTCATATAGCAGAAGATGGACATCGGAGGGCCACCAGGGGGCCCAAGAGACAGGGGGCGCGCCTAGTAGGGGTGGGCGCGCCCCCCACCCTCCTGGCCAGGGTGTGGGCCCCCTGAGGTGTTTCTTCCACTCAATAATTCTTATTAATTCCAAAAATAAGTTCTGTGCAGTTTCAGGATTTTTGGAGCTGTGCAGAATAGGTTTCCAATGGTTGCTCCATTTCCAGCCAGAATTCCAGCTGTCGGCATTCCCCCTCTTCATGGTAAACCTTGTAAAATAAGAGAGAATAGCCATAAGAATTGAGATATAATGTGTAATAACAGCCCATAATGCAATAAATATTGATATAAAAGCATGATGCAAAATGGACGTATCAACTCCCCCAAGCTTAGACCTCGCTTGTCCTCAAGCGTAAGCCGAAATCGAAAAATATGTCCACATGTTTAGAGATAGAGGTGTCGATAAAAATAAAATACGGACATGAGGGCATCATGATCATTCTTATAACAGCAACATAAATAGATTTTATCATATGATTTCTTATGCTCAAGTAACGATCAATTCACAATGTCAAGCATGGTTTAGAAACTTCATTGGAAGCTAACAAACTATAATCTCAGTCATTGAAGCAACTGTAATTTATCAAAGCATCAGAAAGAGTCAAGAATAGAGCTTTTCAGCAAGTCCACACACTCAACTATCATGTAGTCTTCTACAATTGCTAACACTCACGCGGTACTTGTGGTTATAGAGTTTCAATCGGACACTGAGAAAGATAGGGCCTTATTGTGTTGCCTCCCAACGTATTCACCTTTAGGTGATGTCAACAATAATATTTCATGCTAATTTACATCCAATTGGATATATATATCATGATCTTTCAAACATGAGGAGCTTGCCAAAGGATAAAATGAAAAAGGGAAAGGTGAAGATCACCTTGACTCAAGCATAAAGTAAAAACATAAAGTAAAAGATGGGCCCTTCTCAGAGGGAAGCAGAGGTTGTCATGTGCTTTCAGGGTTGGATGCATAAAATCTTAATGCAAAAGAACGTCACTTTATATTGCCACTTTTATGTGGACCTTTATTCTGCAGTCCGTCGCTTTTATTGCTTCCACAACAAGATCGTATAAAGCTTATTTTCTCTGCACTAATAAGTCATACATATTTAGATAGCAATTTTTATTTCCTGCAACATGACAACTTACTTGAAGGATCTTACTCAATCCATAGGTAGGTATGGTGGACTCTCATGGCAAAATAGGGTTTAAGGATGTTTGGAAGCACAAGTAGTATCTCTACTTGGTGCAAGGAATTTGGCTAGCATGAGGGGGAAAGGCAAGCTCAACATGTTTGGAAGGTCAATGACTATATACTTTAACTGAGATGTGAGAAAACATAAACCATTATGTTGTCTTCCTTGTCCAACATCAACTCTTTTAGCAAGTCATACTTAATGAGTGCTTCACAATCATAAAAGATGTCCAAGATAATATATTTGTATGTGAAACCTCTCCTTCCTTATTACTTCCTATTCATTGCAACAATGACCAAAACTACGTTTATCAACTCTCAACAACTTTTATGCCTCATACTTTCTATGTGTGAAGTCATCACTAACCATAAGATTAATATGAACTCTTTTATTCTTTGTACTTTCTCAAGATCATAGCAAAGCCCTTGACTCAACACTAATTATTATAGATAGCTCACAGACTCAATTACATGAAGAGATCACAAAGCAAAACTCAAAACTACTTGATATCAAAACTTCAATCTACAAGATCAAGATAGTACTAAAAGGACCAAACTAAATAAAACGGTAAAGATAGGAGTGTGATGGTGATACGATACCGGGGCACCTCCCCCAAGCTTGGTAGTTGCCAAGGGGAGTGCCCATAACCATGTGATTATGTCCTCGGAGGTGATGGAGGTGGTGATGATGATGGTGGATAATTGCACATCGAGCGTAAAAGCTCCTCCAACTTGCGGATAATGCCCTTGAGTCCGGCGATATGACCCTTCAGCAAAATATTCTCCTGTGTGAGATACTTATTTTGTATGCGAGCTAACTCAATCATCTTGAAAGCTTCAATCTCAGTTGGAGTAAAAAGCTTAGGTAAAGGTTGAGGGATGTCTTCTTCTTTCACTGCCGGAGCTTGAACCTCCATGGCCTTCTTGATCCCTTCATCCTTGTTGATCTCTTCTGATTCTTCTGTTTTCAGCTCTATCTTCAATAGCCAAGCATCCTTGTCTTCATTGTTGAAGGAGGGCGACGTCATGGTGCTCTAGATCTGCAACAGAAACAGCTCAAAACAAAAACAGAGGATATTTGCGTCATACGGTGGTCAAAACCTCCGGGAGTTTATATAATGAATATTTACCGACCAAAATATGTAACGTGCAAGAAAACGGAGTCCAGGAGGCACACTAGGTTGCCACGAGACAGGGGGGCGCGCCCAGGAAGGGTGGGCGCGCCCTCCACCCTCGTGGAGGCCTCGTGTCCTTCCCGGATTACTTCTTTCTTCCTAAAATTCTTAAATATTCCAAAACTGATAAAAATTGCCATTAGAATTGTTTTGGAGTCGGTTTACTTACCGTACCACATACCTATTCCTTTTCGGAGTCTGAATGTTCTGGAAAGTGTCCCTTATGTATTCCTCCGGGGTTACGGTTTCAATAATATTAGTTTCAACATTGATAGGATCACCTGAGATATGATGTTTAATTCTTTGACCGTTCACCACCCTCAGACTTGTGCCTTCGAAGTTGTTGATTTTTATGGCACCAGAACGATAGACCTCCTCGATAACGTAAGGACCTTCCCATTTAGGGAGAAGTTTTCCTGCAAAAAATCTTAAACGAGAGTTGAATAATAACACATAATCACCTACATTAAACTCACGCTTTTGTATCCTTTTGTCATGCCAGCATTTGACTTTTTCTTTGAATAGCTTGGCATTCTCATAGGCTTGGGTTCTCCATTCATCAAGTGAGCTAATATCAAACAACCTCTTCTCACCGGCAAGTTTGAAGTCATAGTTGATCTCTTTAATAGTCCAATATGCTTTATGTTCAAGTTCAAGAGGTAAATGACATGCTTTTCCATAAACCATCTTATATGGAGACATACCCATAGGATTTTTGTAAGCAGTTCTATAGGCCCATAATGCATCATCAAGTTTTTTGGACCAATTCTTTCTAGATCTATTGACGGTCTTTTGCAAAACTAATTCGAGATCTCTATTGCTCAACTCTACTTGACCACTAGACTGCGGATGATAAGGAGATGTGATTCTATGATTAACATCATACTTAGCAAGCATCTTATGGAAAGCACCATGAATAAAATGTGAACCACCATCAGTCATAAGATATCTAGGGACTCCAAACCTCGGAAAAATAACTTCTTTAAGCATTTTGATAGAGGTGTTATGATCAGCACTACTAGTTGGAATAGCTTCTACCCACTTAGTAACGTAATCAACAACAACTAAAATATGTGTGTAACCATTAGAGGCAGGAAAAGGTCCCATATAATCAAAGCCCCAAACATCAAACGGTTCAATAACAAGAGAATAATTCATAGGCATTTTTTGACGTCTACTGATATTACCAATTCTTTGACATTCATCACAAGATAAGACAAACTTACGAGCATCTTTGAAGAGAGTAGGCCAATAAAAACCAGATTGTAGTACGTTATGTGTAGTTCTATCTCCAGCGTGGTGTCCTCCATAGGATTCAAAGTGACACTTGCGTAGGATCTGTTCCTGTTGATGCTCAGTACACAACGTCTAATAACACCATCTACTCCTTCTTTATAAAGGCGTGGGTCATCCCAGAAGTAATGTCTTAAATCATAAAAGAACTTTTTCTTTTGCTGGTATGTGAAACTAGGTGGTCTAAATTTAGCAACAATGTAATTAGCATAATCAGCATACCAAGGAGCAGTACGAGAAGCATTAACAACCGCTAATTGTTCATCAGGAAAGCTATCATCAATATGCAGTGGGTCATCAAGAACATTCTCTAACCTAGACAAGTTGTCTGCAACGGGGTTCTCAGCTCCCTTTCTATCAATAATATGCAAATCAAATTCTTGGAGCAAGAGAACCCATCTAATGAGTCTAGGCTTAGCATATTTCTTTTCTATAAGATATTTAATAGCAGTATGATCAGTGTGAATAGTAACTTTGGAATCAACAATATAAGGTCTAAACTTATCACAAGCAAACACAACTGCTAAGAATTCTTTTTCAGTAGTAGCATAATTTCTCTGGGCAGTATCAAGAGTCTTACTAGCATACTTGATAACATTCAATTTCTTATCAACTCTTTGCCCTAGAACAACACCTACATCATAATCACTAGCATCACACATAATTTCAAAGGGTAAATTCCAATTAGGTGGCTGAACAATAGGTGTAGTGATCAAAGCTTTCTTAAGTATTTCAAATGCTTCTACACAATCATCATCAAAGACAAAAGGAATATCTTTTTGCAATAAATTAGCCAGAGGCCTAGAGATTTTAGAAAAGTTCTTAATGAACCTCCTATAAAAACCGGCATGACCAAGGAAACTTCTTGTGCCTTTTATGTCCTTGGGACAAGGCACCTTTTCAATAGCATCAACTTTGGCTTTATCAACTTCAATACCTCTCTCAGAAATCTTATGCCCCAAAACAATGCCTTCATTAACCATAAAATGACACTTTTCCCAATTCAAGACAAGACTAGTGTCTTCGCATCTCTGCAAAACTTGATCAAGGTTGCTCAAGCAATCATCAAAAGAGGATCCATAAATAGAGAAGTCATCCATGAATACCTCACAACTCTTTTCACAAAAGTCAGAGAATATAGCCATCATACATCTTTGAAAGGTAGCAGGTGCATTACATGAACCAAAAGGCATACGTCTATAATCAAAAGTACCGAAAGGGCAAGTAAAAGTATTTTTTGATTAATCCTTCGCTGATACAGGTATTTGAGAGAAACCAGAATAACCATCTAGAAAGCAAAAATGTGTGTGTTTGTATAGTCTTTCTAGCATTTGGTCAATAAAAGGTAAAAGGTAATGATCTTTCTTAGTAGCTTTATTTAATTTACGGAAATCAATTACCATCCTATAACCTATAATAATTCTTTGCGGGATCAATTCATCTTTATCATTAGGAACGACAGTAATACCTCCCTTTTTAGGAACACAATGGACAGGGCTTACCCAATCACTATCAGCAACGGGATAAATTATACCTGCCTCAAGGAGCTTTAGTATCTCCTTTCTTACCACTTCTTTCATCTTGGGATTCAATCGTCGTTGAGGATCTCTAACTGGTTTGGCACCGTCCTCCAAATTAATTTTGTGTTAACATAATGAGGGACTAATGCCCTTGAGATCATCCAGAGTATATCCAATAGCAACACGGTGCTTCTTCAGAGTTTTTAATAATCTTTCTTCTTCTTGCTCTCAAAGGTTAGCACTAATAATAATAGGATATATTTTCTTTTCATCAAGATAAGCATACTTAAGATTATCAGGTAATGGTTTGAGTTCAAACACGGGATCACCCTTGGGTGGAGGGGGATCCCCAAGAATTTCAACGGGAAGGTTGTGTTTCAGCATAGTTTCCTGTTTAAGGAACACATCATCTATTTCCCTACTTTCCTTCATAAACATATCATTTTCATGGTCTAGCAAATATTGTTCTAACAGATTAGTAGGAGGCACGACAATAGAAGCAAGACCAATAATCTCATCCTTACTAGGTGATTCTCTATCACGAGGTTGTCTATGAAACTTAGCAAAATTAAACTCATTAGACATACCCTCTAAGCCAATTGTGACAATATCCTTTTCACAATCAATCCTAGCATTAACAGTATTTAAGAAGGGTCTACCAACAATAATTGGACAAAAGTCATCTTGTGGGGAACTAAGAACAAGAAAATCAGCAGGGTATTTAACCTTCCCACACAAGACTTCAACATCTCTAACAATCCCAACTGGTGAAATACTATCTCTATTGGCAAGCTTGATAGTAACATCAATACCTTCCAATTCAACGGGTGCAATATCATGCATAATTTCTTTATATAAGTCATAGGGTATTGCACTAGCACTAGCACCCATATCACATAAGCCATGATAACAATGATCTCCTATTTTGACAGAAATAACAGGCATGCCTACAACAGGTCTATGAATCTTAGCATCTGGTCTAACAATATTAGCAGTCTCACCATAGAAATAAGTAACATGCCCATCTAAATCATCATCCAAGAGATCTTTAACCATAGCAATACTAGATTCAACTTTGATTTGCTCAGGAGGTGTATAAGTCCTAGTATTACTCTTACGAACAACAATCAAACTTTTAGCATGATCCTTTATCCGAACAGGAAAAGGAGGTTTCTCAACATAAGTAGTAGGAACAATAGGATCACTATAGGTGACAGTCTTTTATTCGACTGTAATAGGTGCAACTACTTTTACTTCAATTGGAGGATTATATTTAAACCACTTCTCCTTAGGGAGATCAACGTGAGTAGCAAAAGATTCACAGAAAGAAGCTAGTATCTCAGAGTCAAGTCCATATTTAGTGCTAAATCCACGGAAAACATTGGTATCCATAAAAGATTTAACACAATCAAACTTAGGTGTCATACCTGACTCCTTACCATCGTCGGAACCCCAATCTTCAGAGTTGTGTTTAATTCTTTCCAATAAGTCCCATTTGAATTCAATAGTCTTCAGCATATAAGAACCAGCATAGGAAGTATCGAGCATGTTGCGATCATTGAGAGAAAGCCGAGCATAATTTTTTTGAATAATCATTTCTCTGGAGAGCTCATGATTGGGGCATGAATATAACATTGACTTAAGCCTCCCCCAAGCTTGAGCGATGCTTTCCCCTTCACGAGGACAGAAATTATATATGTAATTACGATCATGATGAACAAGATGGATAGGATAGAACTTATGGTGAAATTCCAACTTCAATCATTTGTAATTCCAAGATCTCGTATCATCACATAGCCTATACCATGTCAATGCATCTCCCTTCAAAGATAAACGGAAGACCTTCCTTTTGACAACATCATCGGGAATACCTGCAAGCTTAAATAATCCACAAACTTCATCCACAAAGATAAGGTGTAAATCGGGATGCAATGTTCCATCTCCTGCAAATGGATTAGCTAGCAGTTTCTCTATCATACCTGAAGGAATCTCAAAGTAAATATTTTCAAAAAGTTCTGTAGGTTGAAGAGCAACTCTTTGCTCTTCTGGATGGGGTGAAGATACCCCGAACAAGCCCCTCAAAGGATTAGTTTCCATAGTGACAAGTAACAGAAAATTTCAGCACACTATATAAATGTTTCCCTACCAAGTTGCACTCACCAAAAGTGGTACACTCCCCGGCAACGGCGCCAGAAAAGAGTCTTGATGACCCACAAGTGTAGGGGATCTATCATAGTCCTTTCGATAAGTAAGAGTGTCGAACCCAATGAGGAGCAGAAGGAAATGATAAGCGGTTTTCAGTAAGGTTTTCTCTGCAAGCACTGAAATTGTAGGTAACATATAGTTTTGTGATAAGATAAATTGTAACGAGTAAGAAGCAATGAAAGTAAATAAAGTGCAGCAAGGTGGCCCAATCCTTTTTGTAGCAAAGGATAAGCCTGGACAATTTCTTATAATGAGAAAAGAGCTCCCGAGGACACATGGGAATTATCATCAAGCTAGTTTTCATCGCGCTCATATGATTCACGTTCGATACTTTGATAATTTGATATCTGGGTGGACCGGTGCTTGGGTACTGCCCTTACTTGGACAAGCATCCCACTTATGATTAACCCCTATTGCAACCATCTGCAACTACAAAAGAAATATTAAGGTAAACCTAACCACAACATTAAATATAAGGATCCAAATCAGCCCCTAACGAAGCAACACATAAACTAGGGTTTAAGCTTCTGTCACTCTAGCAACCCATCATCTACTTATTACTTCCCAATGCCTTCCTCTAGGCCCAAATAATGGTGAAGTGTCATGTACTCGACATTCACATAATACTGTCGGCGTTCTGGGAACGGGGGGTCCCCAGACTTGCCTGCCTGCGGCTTGCGGCGTGGCTCAAGTGGGGGCCCAATGAAGCCCAGCTTCATCAGCTCAAGCTCAAGACCCTCGCGGGGCGGACGATATGAAGCTTCCTCTGGAGAAGCCTCCCCATGCAGGCTCGCGAGGAGGCAGAGAGATCAAGGCGGGGTACCTCCCGAGGAGCCCGTGACGCAAGCCATGACGATCGAAGACTAGGCGGGCGCCGGCCTGTGCAGTGTCCTTGTTTCCCTTTCGGTGCAAAGGTGGCAAGCACAGACAAAGGCATCAGGCAAAGGTTACCGTTGCGGTGCAACAAGACCTAGACCAGCAGAACGGCAGGATGGAGGTCATCGTGGAGCCCAGGATGGCGTCATCGTCAGAGCCTTTGGCAGCCGAAGAACAACTTTAGTCAGGATAAGTGTACCAGATGTTCCCCTTCAAAATGGCCGATTGTTGGCGCCCTTCCCACTCATTATTTGGGAAGAGGCCCATGGCCTCCCTCTATAAATAGGGCTAGCCACCATAGGGTAGAGGCATCGAGGGAACAAATCGAGCATCTACCTCAAGAAGGCGCATAGACTAGAGAGAGGCGACTGAACTCACCCAAGCAGTTCATCGCACCAGCTCAAGAACAGCCCCTCGCGAGGCTGTTCTCCCTTTGTACTGTTCATCATCCGCCCCTGAGGCAATCCACCACACGACACACTGGAGTAGGGTATTACACCACAACGGTGGCCTGAACCAGTATAAATCTCGTGTCCCTTGTGTGTTCATCTTTCTTGCTTAGATCTTTGCGAGACTTAGACACATGAGCTGGTAGGGGAAAGATCTTTGTGCGCACCCCAGTGTTCGAACCTCGAGGGTCTGCCGGAACCTAAAATCCGACATTTGGCGTGCCAGGTAGGGGTGCACCGGAATCTTTCTTCCGCTGGTCGCATCTGATCTTCCGTCGTGTCCATGGCTGACGCTCGCCGAGCTCGCACCGAGCGTCGGGCTGCTCTCGCCACCCGCGTCGCCCAGACGGCGCCCATTGGCTGTGGCCCTCGTCATTCCCCGTTGCCTGCCGCCAATGCCGCCACCGGCCCGGCGGGGAACGAGCAGCAGGCCTCGTCCCTGCATCCTTCGGTGCGGGGCGATGGCCGCACCGCCACCCCGTCGCTGACTCTAGCCGGTTCATCGTCCCACGCCTGTTGTGCCCCCACGGACGCGTACGCCGCGCTGCTCCTGGTGCGTGAGCTCCTGCACTACCGTCCCATCGACGACCTCTACAAGGACTCGCTCGCCTGCATCACCGAGCTCGTCAGCGCCGCAGGGGGCTCTATCATGCCGTCCTTCTCATTGCCTCGCCCTCCATCCTGCGCAGGAGGCGAGGAGCAGGAGGTGCCTCCACCACCTCCTCCCCAAGAAGGCACCCTAGCTCCAAGGCGCGCAGCCCCAGAACAAGACCCACCGCGTCCGGCGCCTGCGAAACAAGAAAGGAGCTGCCAAGAGATCCCTCGTCCCCAAGAAGGTGCTCGCGTGCTCCCAGCACCGGAGCACCGTGACCGCATCCCTGCGCCACCACGTGAAGACCCAGCGCTGCTCCAGGCAGCGGTGCACAGTAATCCCCAGGAGCAAGCCCTGCATCAGCAAAGAGCTCCGGTGGCCACTGCAGGCTGCCGCGCCTTCACCTCCGAGCTGCGTAGCGTCGCGTGGCCCGGCAAGTTCAAGCCGGACCTGCCTCCTTGCTACGACGACACTGCAGACCCCACGGAGTTCCTCTAGCTCTACGAGCTGGGCATCGAAGCCGCCAACGGGGACGAAAAGTTCATGGCGAATTGGTTTCCCATGGCGCTCAAGGACGGTGCCCGCACCTGGATCCTGGCACGATCTCCTCCTGGGACGAGTTGCGCACCCGCTTCATTGCCAACTTCCAAGGCACTCGCGACCGGCCCCCGGCCATGAGTGACCTGTGCCGTATCAAGCAACAGCCAGGAGAGACCCTGCAGAAGTACATCCAGCGCTTTAACAACGCCCGCCTCAAGATCCCCAGGGTGACTGAGGATGCCATCATCTCAACCTTCTCCGATGGCGTGTGTGACATCAAGATGAAAGAGGAGCTAGCAATCTATGAAGACCTGTGCACATCCCTGGAGCTATTCAACTTGGCGACCAAGTGCGCCAGGGCTGAGGAAGGGCGCATCTACCTCCTCAAGCTTCCGGCAGCCGACCCAGAAGAGAAGAAGCCCAAGGTCAAGGACGTGAAGCGCAAGGGGGCTGCCATGCTCGCAGCAGAGCCAGACACCAAGTAAGGTAGGGATCATCCTGAGTCATCCAAGGGCAGCCGGTATTGCGTGTACCACGACCTTCACACCCACAACACCAATGAATGTCAAGAGCTCAGGGCCGTGCGAGATGGGCGTATCGGCCGACGTCCCGACCGCAACGACTGGGGATATGGCCGAGGAGGAGGAAGAGGTGGAGGATGATGGGAAGACCGTGGCCCTTACCAAGGGTGGCGTGACCGACCTCGCGAGGACCACTGACAGGACCAGCCTCACGAGGGAGGTTGGAGGGATCAGCCTCGTGAGGACCGCCCTCAGGGCAATGCAGGCCTCCCTCCTCTGCCACCACCGCCAAGAAGGAATGAAGACCATCACCAGGACGAGGGGGCTGGGGGCTTCCAGTAGCCGCGCGCAATCGCTTGCATCCTGGGCGGCGCTTAGGCCCCATCCTCTCAACGCATCTTCAAGTTGTTTGCTCGCGAGGTGAATGCAGTCCTCCCCAAGCTTGAGGCCACGCGCCCTCTCAGGTGGTCTGCTGCGCTATCATGTTCAGCTCAACGGATCAGCTCAAGTGCGCAGCAACGGCCGGAGTCCTCCCGATGCTTTGTTCCCCAGTCATCAGCAATGTGCAAGTCACCAGGACCCTCATCGACGGCGGAGCTGGACTCAACGTCCTGTCCGTCAAGATGTTCAACAATCTCCAAGTGCCATACGATCAGCTTCAGCTAACCAAGCCTTTCTCAGGAGTCACTAACGGTTCCACTGTTCCGATAGGGCACGTTCGCCTTCCTGTCACCTTTGGGCAGCGCAACAACTACCGCACCGAGCTCATTGAATTTGATGTCGCCCACATTCACCTACCATACAATGCCATCCTCGGGTACCCAGCTCTGGCCAAGTTCATGGCAGTGACTCACCATGGCTATAATGTCCTCAAGATGCCAGGAATCGGTGGAATCATCACAGTGCCTTGCGAGGAGAGGGATGCAGTGTGTTCTCTTGAGCGTGCCTTCCAGGCCGCGGCAATCGAAGACCCAGATCACAGGAGCGAGAGGCTCCCCGAGGTGGTCCCTAAAAAGAAGAAGGCTTCACCTGGCTCAAACACTCGCGAGGCAGTCACCTCTGGAGGCGTTGCGTCAGGATCCGTGCCCGTTCAATGGGCGCCACCCTCTATCGCATAGGAAGGCGCGCCCGGCGCCCTCCTCGGGCAGGGCTCGAGGGCTCTCTCCTGGAGGGCCACTGAGTTTGCCAAGGTCACGAGGGAGGCGCTCGGGCACCACGTGGAGGTGTGCTTCAAGGCACGTTTCCCTTAGGAAGGCATGAGGCAAGGAGGGCAAAACCCTCAGGAGTTCATCGCAAGGAACATTCAGGAACTACAGGAGTCAAGAGTCATGCGCGGCAGCCGCCACCTACCCGCCGTAGCCCCACATCCCAGCGAGGATGGTGGGTTGCGCGTCTGCATTGACGTACCAGGGCTCAACCGAGCTGCGTCTCAGGAGCGCCTCTGGCCTTCATGCATGGGGCGTTGCGAGGGTCCACCTCACAGCTACGTTCGCATGCCTTTCGGCCTGCCGAACGCGGCTGCTGCCCACCAGCGCCTGATGAGGAGAATCCTGGAAGCTCAGGTGGCTAGGCACCACACTTTCCTGGAGGATATGGAGATGGACCTTGAGGAGCCGCCCGGACCCTTGGAGCCTCCCGAGGCACAGGGCTCCGAGGGCTCATGAAGGTCGGCTTCCTCACCGCGCATCGTCCGCTACTTCAGCAGTACTTCATCCCCAACGGTATCAGGTGACATCTTTCCAAGTTCCATTTTCAGCTGGGAGCGCCCGCGGGGCTGCATCATTCCCAGGTCGCGTGGGTCCGTCCCTGCGGCGTGTATCCGTTTTGCTTATGCTCTTTATCTACCTTGTTGGGGGCGCCCCTCGGGCTGCATTATCCCCAAGCTGCTCGGGCCTGACCCAGTGGCGTTTGCTTTTCCTGCATCTATCTAAATGGATTTTCTCCCTCGTGCTTAACATGCTACACCTAATCGCCTGCTCGACTAACACCTACCTTGGGAGCCGCTCGCTCCGGCACAGCACTTGCGCACGGGTCCGTCCTTGCAACACCGAAAAATCTGAGTGGCTGAGCTCTGGCCGTGGCAGCCCCGCAAGGCGCCACCTCACCAGGCCCTCAGTGCCCCAATCACTCCCTCAGAGCGACCAATGGTTGGCTGGCAACCGTGACGACAAACATTGTTTCCCCTCGTGATTGATACGCAGGACCCGCTCCAGGAATAACGCTGGTGGCATCCCGAGCCTTCTCTCCTTCTATCCGGCGCGATCCACTCGCGCCTTAAAAGGGAGGCACCTAAGCATCACGACTCATGGGCTCTTACTGGCTCTCCAGCCCTCACCCCCTGGCCTTGACCCACGGCATCGCGACCTGTCATACCAGCGGCGGCTGAGCTCGCTCGAGGGCCGGGACCTGAGGATGTAGAGCATTAAGGAAAGTGCGGGGGAGAGGGAAGAAGCTCATGAGGGCCTAACCCTGCCACACCTCAGCTGCTGCCACGCAGGCTCGACACTTCACCGAAGGATACTCCAAACCTACGAGATAAGTCACGCGAAAACTGATTCGACTCAGAGCTTAACCCTCGCCCACTACAGCTCTGTCACGGCAACGTTGCTTACCTTTCTCGCCCAGCGGAGGCTACTTGAGCGCTAAAGGGGACCTCCTGAGCATTGCGACTCAGGGGCTCTTACTGGACCTTGGGCTGCTCACCTCCTGGCCTTGACCATGGCATCGCGACCTGGCATACCAGCGCGATGGCTGAAGCCTGCCTGGGGACCAGGACCTGTCAGCGTAGAGCACCAAGCCCTCGTGAGGAAAGAAAGGGGGAGCCAAGCCGGGACAGGACAAGCATCTCGCATTAAATCGTCATGAGGATATAATATTCACAAAAGACATGGCCAGCGCCTTACATACCCCCGTGGGGTGGTACTTCGATTTCTCGCAGGGAACAAAAGGTGCTAATCCTAAGGAGCGCTAACTGCGTGCGCCTCAGCAGGAGACACCATCATCAACAGTGGGCCGTCAAGAACCGGCGCCAACCTCCAGATTAGTGGCGTCGGTGGCCTGACGAGCCCGTCCTGCTCCGAGCGCGACGCAAGCTCGGGGGCTCATAGCTGTCGTCGCTCGTGTTCGGAGTCGCATGAAGCTCTGCGGAGTCGCCGGACCCTCCGGCACCTCCGCTGCCGCCTGAGGAGCTGCTGGGGGAGCGATTGGCGGGCCCGGTCCTCGCCACGATGATGCCCCGACCGCTTTTCTCGGGGCAGCATTCTAGCCGGCGTCCTTCCTCGTCGAAGACCTTGAAGAACATCAAGGAGGCACCATCGTAGTCGAGGTGGATTACGAGGGCGCCCCCTGTCTAACAGACCCGGGAGATCTCGCCCCAGCCACGGGTCATGTAGACCTTGCCCGGAGCGACGACCTCAACCTCCGCTCCGGTCGCAGGGGTACTGCAGTTGGTGTGCTGCAGCCAGAGCTCAAGAGGCCCCCTCGGCAGGATTTCGAAGGCGAAGGAGGGAGGAAGGCGAATCCAAGATCGAGGAGGCATGGCTGCATGGAGCACAAGCTCACGAGAGGAGCCCCCGGCTTGGACTCCAGGAAGAACGACGCGCACCACCGTGACTCGTCGGCGTCGACGGCGGCACCGACGGTGTCGCTCGGCGCTCTCTTCTCCAGAGCCCTCGATGCGGGCGTACAAGGGCAGCGGGAACCCCGGTGGCGGCCGCTCGTACCAGGGCCTCGACGCCTCCTGCCGCGCGCCCTCGTCCCGGCAACAGAGGACTAGCCGCGTCTTCGGCGGAAGCGGGTCGGGACCATCTCGGGGGGCCTCCCCCTTCTCTTCTGCAAAAAACCGGCGAATTGGTGCCATCGGTGTGAGGTGGAGCAAGGGCGAGAATGAAGAAGAAGAGGAGTAGCAGGGGGAGATGAACTGGAAGGGCTCACGTCGTTCCGTACTTATAGCCGGAGGAGGCCAACCGATGGCCTCCACGGTCGCAGGTAATCATGACCCATTTTTGTATGCAGGGACTTGTCAAGTCGTGCGGTTGCCGAGGCATCGTGGGAAGCGGAGGCACCCACGTCCAATCAACCGCCACGCGGCGCCCGACGCCGCAGGCTGTTGGGGCCCGTGGCGCTTCGCACTTGCCCCTCCGCTTCTCTGCTAAGCCAAGTCCGGGCGCGCCTTGGGCCCGGGGGCTACTGTCAGCGTTCTGGGAACGGGGGTCCCCACACTTGCCTGCCTGCGGCCTGTGGCATGGCTCAAGTGGGGGCCCAATGCAGCACAGCTTCATCATCTCAAGCTCAAGACCCTCGTGAGGGGCCAAGCCTCGCGGGGCGGACGACAGGAAGCTTCCTCGGGAGCAGCCTCTCCAGGCAGGCTCGTGAGGAGGCAGAGAGATCAAGGTGGGGTACCTCCCAAGGAGCCCGTGACGCAAGCCATGACGATCGAAGACCAGGCGGGCGCTAGGCGGGCGCCAGCCTGTGCAGTGTCCTTGTTTCCCTTTCGGTGCAAAGGGGGCAAGCACAGACCAAGGCATCAGGCAAAGGTTACCGTTTCGGTGGAACAAGACCAAGACCAGCAGAATGGCAGGATGGAGGTCATCGTGGAGCCCAGGACGGCGTCATCGTCAGAGCCTTTGGCAGCTG
Source organism: Triticum dicoccoides (assembly GCF_002162155.2). NCBI lineage: Eukaryota > Viridiplantae > Streptophyta > Magnoliopsida > Poales > Poaceae > Triticum > Triticum dicoccoides. Next base: position 176,125,911 of record NC_041393.1, on the reverse strand, counting down.
AAGACCAACTTTAGTCAGGATAAGTGTACCAGATGTTCCCCTTCAAAATGGCCAATTGTTGGCGCCCCTCCCGCTCATTATTTGGGAAGAGGCCCAGGGCCTCCCTCTATAAATAGGGCTAGCCACCATAGGGTAGAGGCATCGAGGGAACAGATCGAGCATCTACCTTGAGAAGGCGCATAGACTAGAGAGAGGCGACTGAACTCACCCAAGCATTTCATCGCACCAGCTCAAGATCAGCCCCTCGCGAGGCTGTTCTCCATTTGTACTGTTCATCATCCGGCCCTGAGGCAATCCACCACACCACACACTGGAGTAGGGTATTACACCACAACGGTGGCCTGAACCAGTATAAATCTCGTGTCCCTTGTGTGTTCATCTTTCTTTCTTAGATTTGCGAGACTTAGACGCGTGAGCTGGTAGGGGAAAGATCTTCATGCACACCCCAGTGTTCGAACATCGAGGGTCTGCCGGAACCCGAAATCCGACAAACACCACTAGAGGAAAGACAACATACATCTCATCAAAATATCGAACGAATACCAAATTCACATGACTACTAATAGCAAGACTTCACCCATGTCCTCAGGAACAAACGTAACTACTCACAAAGCATATTCATGTTCATAATCAGAGGAGTAATAATATGCATTAATGATCTAAACATATGATCTTCCACCAAGTAAACCAATTAGCATCAACTACAAGGAGTAATCAACACTACTAGCAACCCACATGTACCAATTTGTGGTTTGGATACAAGATTGGATACAAGAGATGAACTAGGGTTTTGAGAGGAGATGGTGCTGGTGAAGATGTTGATTTAGATTGAACCCCTCCTGATGATAGGATCGATGGTGATGACGATGGTGATGATTTCCCCGTCCCGGAGGGAAGTGTCCCCGGCAGAACAGCTCTGCCGGAGCTCTAGATTGGTTCCGCCAAGTTTCCGCCCCGTGGTGGCGGAGTTTTGTCCCGTAAGCTTGCTCACGATTTTTTCCAGGGTAAAAGCCTTCATATAGCAGAAGATGGACACCGGAGGGACACCAGGGGGCCAGGAGACACGGGGGCACGCCCCGTAGGGATGGGCGCGCCCCCACCCTCCTGGCCAGGGTGTGGGCCCCTTGAGGTGTTACTTCAGCTCAATAATTCTTATTAATTCAAAAAATAAGTTCTGTGGAGTTTCTGGATTTTTGGAGCTGTGCAGAATAGGTTTCCAATGCTTGCTCCTTTTCCAGCCAGAATTCTAGCTGCCGACATTCCCCCTCTTCATGGTAAACCTTGTAAAATAAGAGAGAATAGCCATAAGTATTGAGATATAATGTGTAATAACAACCCATAATGCAATAAATATTGATATAAAAGCATGATGCAAAATGGACGTATCAGCACACAAAGTGTTCCTCTGGTATTCGGGAGTTGCATAATCTCATAGTCTGAGGAACTTGTTGTCGGTGTCAAAACCGGCGGATCTCGGGTAGGGGGTCCCGATCTGTGCGTCTAAGGCTAATGGTAAGAGGAGTCAAGGGACATGATGTTTTACCCAGGTTCGGGCCCTCTCGATGGAGGTAAAACCCTACTTCCTGCTTGATTGATATTGATGATATGAGTGTTGCAAGAGTTGATCTACCACGAGATCATAGAGGCTAAACCCTAGAAGCTAGCCTATGATGATTACGATTGTGTCTCTAAGGACTAAACTCTCCGGTTTATATAGACACCAGAGAGGGCCAGGGTTTACATGGTGTCAGTTACAAAGAAGGAAATATAATATCCGGATCGCCAAGCTTGTCTTCCACGCAAAGGAGAGTCCCATTCGGACACGGGACGAAGTCTTGAGTCTTGTATCTTCACGGTCCAACAGTCCGGCCAAAGTATATAGTCCGGCTGTCCGGATACCCCCTAATCCAGGACTCCCTCAGTAGCCCCTGAACCAGGCTTCAATGACGATGAGTCCGGCGTGCAGTTTTGTCTTCAGCATTGCAAGGCGGGTTCCATCTCCGAATACTCCAAAGTAATTATCGAACACTTAAACCATGTCTGGATCTACAAGATGATCTTCACATACCACCGTAGAGATATTTCACAAATGTAATCTGCTGACAACTTTAGACAACATGACACGACACTATGGTCGGGTCATTATTCGAACCGTTTTCCCACAACCAGCCCTAGCGCATATTGCGAGGCGGTTTCTTCGGCACGTCTTGTCAAAGCAGAGATCATGTCCCCTTATCAGGGGATTCCCATCAATACGGGTGTGGGTAACGCAACCGCGCAATCAATCGTGGTGCTTGGGAAATAAGCGGTTCTCAACAGGAAAGTGGGGAGGCGCACCGTTCTTGTCGCCTCTATAAAGGGATAAGGATTCCCCATTTTCACCCACGCCTTCTTCCTCCTCCGCTTATCCATTCTCACACCCTCGAGCTCCAGCGCCCTAGTTCACGCTTCTCCGCATAGCCAAACATGTCTGGAGCTGGAGGCAAGTGGGTGGCCTCCACCGTGAAGGAGGGGCATGTTGCGAAGCTCCGGGCGGCCGCATACTTGGCCGCAGACATCGCGCACCGGCTATCAGATGAAGGGCAGATCATTCCAACTCCGGAACCCCACGAGAGGGTCGTGTTTCTAGCCCACTCCATCCGTGGACTGGGGTTTCCACTTCATCCCTTCGTCCGCGGGCTCATGTTCTACTATGGGCTAGATTTCCATGATCTAGCCCCAAATTTCGTCCTCAACATCTCGGTGTTTATCGTCGTGTGCGAGGCCTTCCTTCGCATCAAGCCTCACTTCGGCTTGTGGCTACGAATCTTCTACGTGAAGCCGAAGATCGTGAGCGGCCAGCAAGCGGAGTGCGGAGGCGCCATGGTGGGCAAGATGCCCAATGTCACCTAGCTTGATGGCTCCTTCGCGGAGACCGTGAAAGGGTGGCAGTCGGTATGGTTCTACATCATCGAGCCACGCGACGCCAACTGGGCGGCGGCCCCCGAATTCCGATCCGGAATTCCCATGTGGCTCACCTCCTGGGAAAAGAAGGGCTTGGCCTGTGGCGAGCCCGCGGAGCTGACCGGACTTCAAACTGTATCAAGAATATGAAGGACAAGAAAATCAAGCTAGTCAACATGGTCCAGGTCATGCTAGTCCGCCGAATTCTTCCGTGCCAAAGACGGGCTTTTAATCTGTGGGAGTTCGTCCCGGTCGAACACCAGACGCTTCAAAAGCTCTATGGCATGACACACAAGGACGCATGGAAGGCGCTATTCAAGGCCTCCGAAATACCTCCTCCCACATCCGAGGACCACGGACTTCACGCCACGCGGCTCCCCCATCCGGTGAGTTCTCTAACTACCACCGGATGCAGTTTCTCCCAATGTACTCATGGGGGAATCTTAAATCATTGTGTGCATTTGATCAGGAGTATGAGACGGCGGAGACGGCGGAGCGGATTGACTGTCCGGATCCACTGCCAGAAGGTCCAGCAGATGCTCTCCTGACGGAGATGCTAGTCCCGGCGCCCTACAAGGCGCCGGAAAAGAAGGCCGAAAAGAAGGCCCCGGGGACCAGGAAGGGTCTCCGGCGTAAGGTCATACCAGACGCCTCATCCGAAGACGACGAGGCACACTCCTCCCCCAAAGGGGAGGAGGAAGAGGAAAGGGCCACCCCATCCGGAGAGGACGAGGGGCCTAGGAAGGCGGCCTGGGGGACCGGGAAGGGTCCCCGGCGCAAGGCCATCATACCCTCATCGTCCGAAGACGACGAAGCAGATTCCCCCCGCGGAGGCGGGGGAAAACACGAAGAAACTCTGCCTCCCCGCATTGGGGAGGAGAAGAAGAGGAAAGCCGCCCCGGAGGGGGAGGCTAGGACGCCCAAGAAGGGAAAGGCGTCCCTTCCGGATTACTCCACCACTGCCGCCTATAGCGAGGAGGAGTGGCTGCCTAGGGGGAAGCCCCTAGTAAGATCATAAGTATCCGCACTCTATTGTACTTTAGTATGACTTTGCTTCGTAGTCTGTTATAACACCGAACATGTATATGCAGTCCGGCCAGGGTCCATCCCGAGGTATCCTCTTCGGATGGGTCCTTGAGTGATTCAGCGATGAACTCGCTCCCAACGGCCACTACCCCTCGGCCTACGGATGACACGGAGGTGTTGTCCCAAAGATTCCCTGAGCAGGGGGAGGTGACTCTGAAGATGCCCCAAGGCGAAATCCCAAACACCGGGTATGCGGGGCATAAGATCCCCGCGGATTGTGCCGACGAGAGCCGCAGCAAGCCAGGCTCTCAGCTGGACACTGTACCGGAACCTCCAATGGTTCCGGATTTGGGCAGGCGGCCCCTTGCTAAGGAGGGCAAGCCGTCTGTGCCCATGACTTCCGTTATGCCAGAGGCGTCGGATAGTCTGCTAGAAGCGCTTCGTGGCGCTTCCATGGATGAAGAGCACCGTACTCTTATGAGTGCGGTGATTCAGAAGGTTCTGTCTGCCAAGAGCGGACTAACCAAAGCCTGCACCAGCCTCCTGACAGGCTTTGAGGTAAGTAATCAAAAATGTGTGAAAGTATCACCCGATAGGTAGTAGCCCCTGATACTCTGTTTGGTGTTCAGAATGAAAAGCCAAACGGAGGGTCGAATATAATCCGCAGGAGTCTAATAGTAGGTGTGCATGTGAATGAGCAGGCGGTCCTGCTTGCCCCTGCTGCCCGCACGACCGAGGTTGCCGGACTTAAATGGGACCTGGAGCAAGCACAGGGAGAGCTCGGCCTCACAAAGAGGCAGCTCAAAGAGAACAAAGGTGAGTGATACCCCGTTCGCATATCATAGAGAATAGACAAAATTGGTGATTCTAACGACAAAGCGTCATGACTTTGTAATAGGGCCACAACCGAAGTGGCGTCCCTAAAGAAAGTGTTGTCCGAGGCCAAAGACAAGGTGACCATGGAGCGCATTGAGCACGAAAAGCAGAATGTTAGGGTGGGCGAGGTACAGCAAGAGCTCCAGGAGCTCGCCAAGAAGTTCGAGTCCTAGGAGCGTGACCTCAAGACGAAGGAGTCTGAGCTTGCGAAGGCCTTTGTGAGTGTGAAAGACGCCAAGGCCGAGGCTGAAAAGGCCCAGCAGGAAATCCAGGCGGCCACGAAGATAGCGGCGGGTAAGACATTCTTTATGCAAAGCAAGCATGTGGAGGAGGTGTTTCTCTTACTTACCTGAATTCGGAGCTCTCCAGGGGCATTCATAGATCTGCCACGCAGCGTATCAGATGCCACGGAGTTCTACTGTGCTGAGGAAGGGAGCTTGACGGAGAAGTTGTTCTGGTCCCAATATGCTGGAGCCGAACACCCGATGCCTCTGAGTGACCAATTGAAGCAATTGGTTGAACTCCACAGGGCAGCCGAAGTGGCTATGAAAGATTTCATAGTCCGGATGTGGCTTGGTGAGCCCTTGCCTGCCAGCTACTTCGGCCTGATAAAGCGGATGGTAAATGCTTGTCCGTGGCTTGAGGTGATCAAGCGATCCGTTTGCATTGAAGGTGCCCGCCGGGCCTTTGCCCGTGCGAAGGTGCATTGGGGCAAGCTGGATGCGGAGAAGCTGGTGAAGGACGGGTCGCCGGAGGGCAAGGCGCATCGCTGTCCCGAAAAATATTATGATGGCGTTATGAGAGGTGCTCGTCTCGTGGCCGATGAATGTACCAAGGACACGATCCTTGAGTAAACATACTTCTGTCGTTGTTGTAATATAAAGACAAAGTTACTTGCGCTATATAGCGCTTTTTGATTTAAAATATTACCTTCTGTGCGGCTGTTTATAAAATTCTGAAAGTAGGCCAGTTGTCGGCTTCCGCCCCCACATAACTAGTACCGGGGTGTTCCTGGAGAAATCCAGACACTCTTTATCCAAATGTTTGGTCCCTAAAGGAGGTGTTTGGCGTAGCGAACAAGGCAATCGGACTATGCGGCTTTATAACTTTCACTTAGCCATAGAAGTCTACAATTTTAAATTTCGGCGAAGCCCCTAGAATTCGGAAAGCCGAATTGGGGCGCTATATATGCCTAAATCGGACGAAGCCGATTCCTTGCCTAAAGCGGAAAAAATCTTTAAGGATTTTAAGACCTCTCGAACAGCGACTAGCTCTCGCCGCATCATGCCGGTCAGTTTTCGGCTTTCTCTACTGAGGTGCTCGTCCGGAAAAACCGGGACACGATCACAGTGGTTCTCCCTGCACTACCTTAGACGATATAACAGAATGTAAGGTACCAAAACAAGGGAGCCGGGCAAACCCAACTATTGACCCAAGACATGATTCGGAGCTGATGCATATAGTGCTACAAGTTCGGGGTGTCACACTGTTGAAAGTGTCCGGACTTGTCTTGCTTTGTTATGGGGCGCCATAAGGAGCCCCTGGCAAACTAAACGTACCAAGGTGTACGGAAACATTTATCGAAAAAATGTGCAAATAGGAATAATAAGCTGACGCTATATATTATCTCCCATTGATAAATAATACGTCTAAGCCTATGTTTACAATTAATGCATTAGGCAGAAGTAAATAGGACTATTTGACATGTCCCATCCAAGGGCGGGCTGCATGTAGGTATATAAAAAAGGTATAACGATCGTGAACAGATTCCACCCAGGTATTCCCTTTGTGCGCAAAGCCTTTTGCCTCCTTGGTTTTTTCTCCTGTGCGAGTCCGACAATCCGGATCTTCTGAAGAGGTTGCCCGAAAGCAGTATCCTGAAAGGTAAAAAAGGGGGTTTATTAAAGTATGTTGAGGCTGAGCCGCACTGTTTGACTGAGTCCCTTATTGTGCCTCCGCCTATGCCCATGGTAATTTTAGTGCATAATTGTGTACGCGCGGCACGAATGCGGCCTTGATGGTGCTAGAGCGGAGGCCGGACTGCTAGTCGCGCTCTTGGCGTGCCTGGCAATCTTGTTGCGGGGTACTCCGGACTCGCTTGATGGTGTTCGGGGTTGTTGTCGCCGGATTGGTGGTTTGCCGGGGAAGGCCGCATTGTACTTCCGTTGCAAGGGCTGCAGTATGCTCTTCTGTATGGAGAGAGCGGTCCATGTTTCCGTTGGCTGTTATGACCCTGCGCGGTCTAGGCATCTTGTGCTTGAGGTATGCATAGTGTGGTACCGCATTGAATCGAGCGAATGCGGTTCGTCCAAGTAATGCATGATAACCACTGCGGAAAGGGACGATATCGAAGATTAACTCCTCGCTTTGGAAGTTATCCGGAGATCCGAAGACCACTTCCATTGTTATGGAGCCCGTGCAACGGGCCTCTACTCCTGGAATTACACCTTTGAAGGTGGTTTTGGTGGGCTTGATCCTTGAAGGGTCGATGCTCATTTTGCGCACTGTGTCCTGATAAAGCAGGTTCAGGCTGCTGCCGCCATCCATAAAGACTCGCGTGAGGTGGAATCCGTTGATGATTGGGTCTAGGACCAATGCGGCTGAACCACCGTGACGGATGCTGGTAGGGTGATCCCTACGATCGAAGGTGATCGGATAGGCTGACCATGGGTTGAATTTTGGGGCGACTGGCTCCATCGCATAGACGTCCCGTAGTGCTCGCTTCCGTTCCCGTTTGGGAATATGGGTGGCGTAGATCATGTTGACCGTTTTCACCTGGGGAGGAAATTTCTTCTGTCCTCCTGTGTTCGGACGCCGGGGCTCCTCGTCATTGTCGTTGTGCAGCCCCTTGTCCTTGTTTTCGGCGTTTATTTTACCTGCTTGTTTGAACACCCAGCAGTCTCTGTTAGTGTGGTTTGCTGGCTTATCCGGGGTGCCATGAATTTGGCATGAGCATTCAAGTATGCGGTCCAGACTGGACGGTCCCTGATTGTTTCTTTTGAACGCCTTTTTCCGCTGACTGGATTTCGAGCCACTGAATCCGGCGTTGACTGTCGTGTCTTCGGTGTTGTCACCGTTGCTTCGTCGCTTGTGTCTGTTGCGCCGTGGCTTGCCGTTATTGTCGCGGACATCTGAGGTGCCTGAATTTATTGGTGTGGTGCTACTGCGAGCCAGCCAGCTATCCTCGCCCGCGCAAAAGCGGGTCATGAGTGTCGTGAGGGCCGCCATGGACTTTGGTTTTTCCTGGCCGAGGTGTCGGGCGAGCCACTCGTCGCGGATATTATGCTTGAAGTCCACCAGGGCTTCGGCGTCCGGGCAGCCGGCTATTTGGTTCTTTTTGGTTAGGAAACGAGTCCAGAATTTCCTGGCTGACTCTCCGGGCTGTTGGTAATGTGGCTCAAGTCATCGGCATCCGGTGGTTGCACGTACATGCCCTGGAAGTTGTCGAGGAACGCGTCCTCCAGGTTTTCCCAACTGCCAATGGAATTTGCCAGCAGGCTGTTTAGCCAGTGCCTTGCCGGTCCTTTGAGCTTGAGGGGAAGGTACTTGATGGCGTGTAGATTGTCAACGCGGGCCATGTGAATGTGGAGAAGGAAATATTCGATCCATACTGCGGGGTCTGTTGTGCCATCGTATGATTCGATGTTTACGGGTTTAAATCCTTCTGGGAATTCATGATCCATCACTTTGTCAGTGAAGCAGAGGGGGTGTGCGGAGCCTCTATGCCGGGCTATATGGCTACGCAGTTTGACTGAGTCCGGTTGGCTGTATTTGGCCCGGCCGGACTTGTTGATGGTGTATCCGGCGTAACGATCATCGTTACGTGTTGGGGCGTGCCCCTGCGATCCGTAGATCGATCTTTGCTGTCCTGCCTTGTTTTCCAGTATATCTTGCAGGTCCTGCCCATTGCCCCGAGCCGTAGTGTGTTGGCGTGGGGGTGCGGGCTGGTATTCGGGATGATATGTCGTTTTATCCCAGCCATGAGGTGGCCGGTCATCCATGTGGCGCTCGAGTCCGTATTCCTCAGCTGCCAGGACTTTAGTCCATCTGTCAGTGAGCAGACCTTGATCATCTTGGAGCTGCTGCTTCCTCTTTTTCAGGCTCCTCGCAGTGGCAATAAGCCGGCGCTTGAAGCGCTCCTGCTCCACGGGGTCCTTGGGTAGGCCAAACTCGTCGTCGCCAAGGCTAATCTCGTCTTCGGAGGGGGGCATGTAGTTGTCCTCCTCCGGGTATCCGTCCTTCGCCTGTTCATCTGGGCTGACCTGCCCGTCTTCCTGTTCGGCCTGCTCGAAGGCAGGCTGATCAGGGTTGTATTCATCTTCGGCACCATCCGGATTGTTTTCGTTTCATGTGCCGGTGTTGCTGTGGCGGGGCTTGGAGCGGCACCGACGACCGTGCTTTGCTGTCTTCCCTAAGGGGTTATCCTCCATTGCATCGTCGCCATTGGTTTCCTTCGGAGTGTCCACCATATATATATCATATGAGGAGGTGGCTGTCCACCGCCCCGTGGGCGGTGGTTCCTGTTCTTCTCCTACATCGTCGTCCATACCGTCGATGTCTTCAGATTCGAAGTCAAGCACGTCGGTTAAATCATCGATCATGGCAATGAAGTGGGTGGTGGGTGGGTAACGAGTTCCTTCATCGCCTGCTTCCCACTCGAGCCGGACATAGTTCGGCCAAGAGTCTCCTGACAAAGAGAGAGACTTTAACGAGTTATGCACGTCGCCAAAGGGCGAGTGCTGGAAGATATCCGCAGCAGTGAACTACATTACTGGAGACCAACCAGATTTGGCGGGCTCAGGAGTGCGCGGACTGGAACCTACACCCGAATACGAGTCCAAGGGTCCGGTGTCACAGGCCTCCTTGTGGGTGAAGCCTGTGTTCGGCTCCATCCACCCGTCCTCGGGCGACGCAATCTGCTCCGGATTTAGGTCCGGGGCTCCTGCATGGGCGATATCCCGAGCATTGTCCGACAGCAGATCTAAGCCGTGCTCATCGTGACTGTCCGGCGCTCCTAGCGCAGGCCCGAACCCATTGAAGATCAAGTCTCCGCGGATATCGGCCGTGTAGTTCAGATTTCCGAACCTGACCTGGTGGCCAGGGGCGTAGCTATCAATCTGCTCCAGATGGCCAAGGAATTGGCCCGCAGTGCGAAGCCGCCGAACACGAAAATCTGTTCGGGGAGAAAAGTCTCACCCTGGACCATGTTGTTGTTGACGATTGAAGGAGCCATCAAGCCTTTGCAGCGACAATATAGAGGAACTCTCAATGAAAGCACCAATGTCGGTGTCAAAACCGGCGGATCTCGGGTAGGGGGTCCCGATCTATGCGTCTAAGGCTAATGGTAACAGGAGGCAAGGGACACGATGTTTTACCCACATTCAGGCCCTCTCGATGGAGGTAAAACCCTACTTCCTGCTTGATTGATATTGAGGATATGAGTGTTACAAGAGTTGATCTACCACGAGATCGTAGAGGCTAAACCCTAGAAGCTAGCCTATGATGATTATGATTGTGTCTCTAAGGACTAAACTCTCCGGTTTATATAGACACCGGAGAGGGCTAGGGTTTACATGGAGTCGGTTACAAAGAAGGAAATATAATATCCGGATCGCCAAGCTTGTCTTCCACGCAAAGGAGAGTCCCATCCGGACACGGGATGAAGTCTTGAGTCTTGTATCTTCACGGTCCAACAGTCCGGCCAAAGTATATAGTCCGGCTGTCCGGATACCCCCTAATCCAGGACTCCCGTAGTAAGTCATGAAGAAAGCAGTAGCAATGAAATTGAAACGATCATAATGCTAAGCTAACGGATGGGTCATGTCCATCACATCATTCTCCGAATGATGTGATCTCGTTCATCAAATGACAACACATGTCTATGGTTAGGAAACATAATCATCTTTGATTAATGAGCTAGTCAAGTAGAGGCATACTAGGGACTATCTGTTTTGTCTATGTATTCACACATGTACTAAGTTTCCGGTTAATACAATTCTAGAATGAATAATAAACATTTATCATGAAATAAGGAAATAAATAATAACTTTATTACTGCCTCTAGGACATTTTTCCTTCATGGTGTGCTCCCCTCTTATGGCCCATATCTTCCCCCCTGGGGTTCCGGTACCCCCCCCTCCCCAGTACTCCGATAAATACCTGATACACTCCGGAACACTTTCGGTGTCCGAATACTATCATCCTATATATATCAATATTTACCTCTCGACCATTTCAAGACTTCTCGTCATGTCCGTGATCTCATCTGGGACTCCAAACAACATTCGGTACCAAATCACATAACTCATATAATACAATATTGTCATTGAACATTAAGCGTGCGGACCCTACGGGTTCGAGAACTATGTAGACATGACCGAGACACCTCTCCGGTAAATAACCAATAGAGGAACCTGGATGCTCATATTGGCTCCTACATATTCTATGAAGATCTTTATCGGTCGAACCGTTATGACAATATACGTTATTCCCTTTGTCCATCGATATGTTACTTGCCCGAGATTCGATCATCGGTATCTTCATACCTAGTTCAATCTCATTACCGGCAAGTATCTTTACTCGTTCTGTAATGCATCATCCGGCAACTAACTCATTAGTCACTTTCCTTGCAAGGCTTCTTATGATGTGCATTACCGAGAGGGCCAAGACATACCTCTCTGATACTCAGAGTGACAAATCCTAATCTCGCTCTATGCTATCCCAACAAACACCTTTGGAGATACCTGTAGAGAATCTTTATAATCACCCAGTTACATTGTGCGTTTGATAGCACACAAGGCATTCCTCCGGTATTCGGGAGATGCATAATCTCCTAGTCGAAGGAATATGTATTTGACATGAAGAAAGCAATAGCAATAAAACTGAACGATCATAATGCTAAGCTAACGAATGGGTCTTGTCCATCACATCATTCTCCTAATGATGTGATCCCGTTCATCAAATGACAACACATGTCTATGGTTAGGAAACTTAACCATCTTTGATCAAGGAGCTAGTCTAGTAGAGGCTTACTAGGGACATGGTGTTTTGTCCATGTATCCACACATGTATCAAGTTTCCGGTTAATACAATTCTAGCATGAATAATAAACATTATCATTATATAAGGAAATATAAAATAACAACTTTATTATTGCCTCTAGGGCATATTTCCTTCAGCATTGCTGAAGAAATGGCCAGCAAGGCTTGGTGCTGGTCATGTGATACGTCTCCAACGTATCTATAATTTTTTATTGTTCCATGCTATTATATTACCCATTTTGGATTTTTATGGGCTTTTCTTTACACATTTATATCATTTTTGGGACTAACCTACTAACCGGAGGCCCAGCCCGTATTGCTGTTTTTTTTGCCTATTTTAGTATTTCGAAGAAAAGGAATATCAAACGGAGTCCAAATGCAATGAAACCTTCGGGAGCATGATTTTTGGAACAAGCGTGACCCAGAGGACTTGGAGTGCAAGTCAAGAAGCAGCCGAGGCAGCCACGAGGGTGGAGGGTGCGCCCACCCCTACAGGGCGCGCCCCCTATCTCGTGGGCCCCTCGGGCGGCCACCGACCTACTTCTTCCTCCTATATATACCCACGTACCCCAAGAACATCAGAACAAGCCATGAAAACCTAATTCCACCACCGTAACCTTCTGTATCCATGAGATCCCATCTTGGAGCCTTCGCCGGCGCTCCGTCGGAGGGGGAATTGACCCCGGAGGGCTTCTATATCAACACCATAGCCCCTCCGATGAGTTTTGAGTAGTTTACCACAGACCTTCGGGTCCATAGTTATTAGCTAGATGGCTTCTTCTCTCTTTTTGGATCTCAATACCATGTTCTCCTTGATCTTCTTGGAGATTTATTCGATGTAACTCTTTTTGCGGTGTGTTTGTCGAGATCCGATGAATTGTGGGTTTATGATCAAGTTTATCTATGAGAAATATTTGAATCTCCTCAGAATTATTTTATGTATGATTGAGTTATCTTTGCAAGTATCTTCGAATTATCAGTTTGGTTTGGCCTACTAGATTTATCTTTCTTGCAATGGGAGAAGTGCTCAGCTTTGGGTTCAATCTTGCGGTGTCCTTTCCCAGTGACAGCAGGGGCAGCAAGGCACGTATTGTATTGTTGCCATCGAGGATAAAAAGATGGGGTTTATATCATATTGCATGAGTTTATCCCTCTACATCATGTCATCTTTCTTAATGCGTTACTCTATTCTTATGAACTTAATACTCTAGATGCATGCTGGATAGCGGTCGATGTGTGGAGTAATAGTAGTAGATGCAGGCAGGAGTCGGTCTACTTGTTGCGGACGTGATGCCTATATACATGATCATGCCTAGCACTACCAAAAAAAGACACATCCGTGACATTTTGGGCCGAACGAAATTTTTTTGTCATACATATGACACTTCTATGACAATAATTGTGACAAAACCGGTATCATCATAGATGTGGTGGGCTCCTACTTCTATGACAAAAAATCATGACAAAAAATGGGATTTTCGTCCTGGGCGGGCCGGAGACGCAGCTGCATGACATTCTTTGGGTCGTCCATGACGGAAAAAGCCGTGGTAGAAGCGAGGGGCAGGAAAATTTCGAGGAGTTCCCGGTTACGGTGGGAGGTCGGGGGCCGAGCGATGCGCGTTTCTCTCGTACAGGTATGCGTGTGTGTGCAAGGCATTGGCTCTAACTGAACCCGAGCGAGGCGTTGGGCTCTAACTGAACCCGAGCGATTGCACTGCAGGCTACGCGTTACTTAACCCGAGCGATCGATCGATGGTTGTTAACTGAACCCGATCGAGCGATTCCTTTGCTACTGCTGCTAACTGAAGTCGATCGATTGGATGAACAGTGAGCGTTGCCGGGGGGTTTGGATGAACAGTGAGCGGTGGTGTTTGCCTCTGGATGAACAGGACCCCGTGGTGTGGAGGGTTGGATGAACAATAGACGATGGAAGGGTGCCCGTTGAGGGGTGGTTGAACAGGACCCCGTGGTGTGGAGGGCTGGATGAAAGTAGACGATGGAGGGGTGGTTTAACAGTAGCCGGTGGAGTAGCGCGCGGTGGAGGCTGGATGAACAGGAGCCCGTGGAGGCTGGAGGAGGTCGACGGTAGCCCGTGGAGGCTGGAGGAGGTCGACCATGGAGATGAACAGTTTCCCGTGGAGTCCCGTTTTGCGGTACGCCACACCCCTCCCAATGAACAGGACCCCCGTTTCGACCGTAGTGCTCCAACACAAGTCTGTTTCGTCTGTTTTGCGGTATGCCACACCCCTCCCGATCAACAGGACCCCCGTTTCGACCGTAGGAGGTCCGTTTCCTCCGTTTTGCGGTACGCCACACCCCTCCCGATCAACAGGACCCCCGTTTCGACCGTAGGAGGTCCGTTCCCTCCGTTTTGCGGTACGCCACACCCCTCCCGATTAACAGGACCCCATTCCGAATGTAGGAGATCTGTTTCCTCCGTTCCATGGTACGCCAGGCCTCGTTTCCATCGCCTGTTCCGCCCAAGCCCTCCCGATGAACACGACCACACATTCCGTTCCAACCCAGTCGGTTGGCTCCCACGCGTTCCGTTGCCTCCCGATGAACATGACGCATTCTGTTGCCTCCCCATGAACACGACGCATTCCATTGCCTCCCCATGAACACAACGATGATGTTGTTTCTCCGTTCCGACCCAGCCATGTACACGAGCCCTCACCGTACGTATGCGCGAGTAGGTGTTCGAGACCCCGCCCGTATGTACACATACGTGGCCGTATTTTCTTTCTTGCACCCTGGCTGATGTACGTACGTGTACATGCTATGTGCGAGCCTCTACTATGACACGTACGCGCCTCTACTACGACACGTGTGAAAGCACAAGTGCTCCCTAGGTGGTTTTGGTAATTAATGACAACATATCTCTTGTTCGACTAACACTTTTATCTAGTATGTTTCAGATAAGTTCAATAATGGAGTGGCATGGACTAAAGGGTGTGGGAACTCCTTCAAGATGCTAAGGACAAAGGATTGGATCAAGCTTCAAGCTCAAGACTCTTCATTTTATATTTTAGTGATCCAAGATCACATTGAGTCTATAGGAAAAGCCAATACTATCAAGAAGGGATGAGGTGTTGCTTAATGAGTTTCTTGCTCCACAATGCTTAGTGATATGCTCCAAAACCCTCAACTACTTTCCCACTTCCACCATATCACCTAAACCTAAAGTCAAACTCGGCCATACCAATTCTTTCTATCTGGCGCCACCGAGTTCAGATGTCATAGCCACTGCCACAAATCCTAGTCAAATCGGTCTCACCGGTAGGGATCTCGGTCTCACCGAGATGGGATTGTAATCTCTCTGTGTATGTCCATTACCAAAATTGGTCTCACCGAGTTTGAGCAATTAGTACTACCGAGATTACAATGCAAACTCTCTGGTTAACTTATTACCAAAATCGGTCCCACTGAGTTTGAGTAATCGGTCCCACCGAGTTTGCCCAACCAACTCTCTGGTTAGCTAATTACCAAAATCGGTCTCACCGAGTTTGTGTAATTGATCTCACCGAGATTACGTTATGCCCTAACCCTAACCATATCGGTCCTACCGAGTTGCATGTCGGTCCCACCGGAAATCACTAACGTTCAATAGGTTTAATGAATCGGTCCGACCGAGTTTGTTGATTCGGTCCCACCGAGTTTGGTAAATTGTGTGTAACGGTTAGATTTTGTGTGGAGGCTATATATACCCCTCCACATCCTCTTCATTCGTGGAGAGAGCCATCAGAACAAACCTACACTTCCCACTTACCATTTCTGAGAGAGAATCACCTACTCATGTGTTGAGGCCAAGATATTCCATTCCTACCATATGAATCTTGATCTCTAGACTTCCCCAAGTTGCTTTCCACTCAAATCTTCTTTCCACCAGATCCAAATCCTATGAGAGAGAGTTGAGTGTTGGGGAGACTATCATTTGAAGCACAAGAGCAAGGAGTTCATCATCAACGCACCATTTGTTACTTCTTAGAGAGTGATGTCTCCTAGATTGGCTAGGTGTCACTTGGGAGCCTCCGACAAGATTGTGGAGTTGAATCAAGGAGTTTGTAAGGGCAAGGAGATCGCCTACTTTGTAAAGATCTACCGCTAGTGAGGCAATTCCTTCATGGGCGACGGCCATGGTGGGATAGACAAGATTGCTTCTTCATGGACCCTTCGTGGGTGGAGCCCTCCATGGACTCGTGCAACCGTTACCCTTCGTGGGTTGAAGTCTCCATCAACGTGGATGTACGATAGCACCACCTATCGGAACCACGACAAAAACATACGTGTCTCCAATTGTGTTTTAATCCTCCAAAACCCTTCCCTTTACATTCTCGCAAGTTGCATGCTTTACTTTCCGCTGCTCATATACTCTTTGCATGCTTGCTTGTTATGTATTGTGAATGTTAAACTTGTGCCTAATATCCACTTAAACTTAAAAAAGTTAAAAACTACAACTTTGATACTTAGTGTCTAATTACCCCCCCCCCTCTAGACACCTCTTCTCAATGTCCTACAAGTGGTATCAGAGCCTTGGTCTCCATTGCCTTGGTTTAATCACCATTGGAGGAAGATGGATGAGTCTACTTTGGGGAGTCTTAGACATAGAGTGCCTATACTTGATGGAGAGTATTTTCATGAGTGGAAAAATGAGATGCTCGTAATTTTCAATCAATATCATTTGAACAAGTACATTGCTAGCCCTTGTGCACCTCATGTTGATCCTATGCATCCTACTCTTGATGAGTCAATTGACATGATTAGGAATCTTAGAACTGTTAATCTTATCACTAGAGGCTTGCCTAGAAACTTAATTAGAAACTTGCCTACTCTTGAGTGTGCCTACACTATATGGAAATTTCTTGAGGAACGCTTTCCAAATTATTCCTTGAAAAATCTAGATGAAATTCTCCATAAGTCTATTGCCTTGAGTAAGATGAATACTAGTGATCCTATGTTTGGTGATCGTCTATTTGAACTTACAAACCTTATGCGTGCCAAAGGAGATGTTGGAATTATTGGTGATATTATTTTCGAAGCTATAAGAATTCATAAGCAAGATCATTGTCAAACTCACTCTAACGAATTACCCTCTCTAGGACCTGATCCACCACATGACGATGTTGAACATGGATACTATGATGAGGATGATGATAGTGACTTCGATCTTGACGATGCAATGAGACATTTTGGTCTTATGGCAAATCTTCGGGGATATATGTCAGGAGGAAAGGAATGGGTTCTTGACAGTGGATGTACCGATCACATGACCGGAGATAAAGACATGTTTCGTGAGCTTGCTGAAAACGATGGTCCTCGAAAGTTTGTCACTTTCGGTGACAACTCAAAGGGTAAGGTGGTTGGCCTCGGTAAGGTGGCCATATCACATGATAGCTCCATACAAAATTTCATGCTCGTTGAATCTCTTGGATACAACTTAGTTTCAGTATCTAGACTTGCTGATTTCGGTTTCAATGTCCTATTTACTGAAGTAGATTGCCAAGTGTTTCATAGGGATAATCATAAAATGGTCTTTACCGGTGTACGTAGAGGTGATCTATACATTGTTGATTTCTCTAAAAAGGCTCAACCTAAAACTTGCTTCATTGCTAAATCCTCAAAAGGTTGGTTATGGCATAGACGACTAGGTCACATTGGCATGAGAAACCTTGACAAGCTTATTAAAGGGAATCATATCCTTTGTGTTAACGATGTCATATTTGATAAGGATAGACTTTGCAGTGCTTGTTAAGCAGGTAAACAGGTTGGAGGAAGGCATCCCGTGAAGAACATCATGACCACAAGGAGGCCACTTGTGCTACTTCACATGGATCTTTTTGGTCCCAACTCTTACAAGAGTCTCGGTGGAAATTCGTTTTCTCTAGTTATAGTTGATGATTTTTCAAGATTTACGTGGGTGTTCTTTCTCGATGATAAATCGCAAGTCCAAAAGATCTTCAAAAACTTTGCCAGGAAGGCTCAAAATCAATTTGAAGTGAAGATCAAAAGGTTCACAGCAACAACGGAACGGAGTTCAAGAACGCAAATGTGTACACCTTTCTTGACGAAGAAGGGATTTCACACGAGTTCTCGGCTACGTACACACCTCAACAAAATGGAGTTGTTGAGAGGAAGAACCGGACGCTCATCGAAATGGCAAGAACAAAGCTTGATGAGTACAAGACGCCGAAGCACTTTTGGGCAGAAGTGGTTGAGACAACTTGTCATGCAACAAATCGCTTGTATCTTCATAAGCTACTCGGCAAGACGGCATACGAGCTCCTCACCGGTAACAAACCCCAAGTTGGATACTTTCGAGTATTCGGCTCAAAGTGCTACATTCTTGATAAGCATCGTCATTTTAAATTTGCTCCTAAGTCTCATGAAGGTTTCCTACTAGGTTATGGCTCAAACTCTCACACTTACCGTGTCTACAACAATTTCACCCGAAAGGTTGAAGAGACGGTAGATGTGAAGTTTGATGAATCTAACGGCTCGCAAGTAGAGCAATTGCCAATTGATGTAGGAGACAAAGATCCTTCGGAAGCAATCCAAGACTTGTCTAGTGGCAAGGTCCGTCCAACGGAGGTGAAGGAGAGTACCTCGTCCGTCCAAGTGGAAGCTTCTACTTCACGACAAGGTGAACCAAGAGTTGATATGAAAGCATCCACAAGTGGGACACATCAAGATGAAGAAAACAAGGAAGTGCATCAAGATGAACGTCAACAACCTCCTTCTCCACCACGACAAGAGAACGACAATGCCAACAATGAAGATGGGCAAGAAGAAGAACAAGATGAAGAAGAAGTTCAACAAAGAACCAAGCAAAAGCTTTCACGAGATCGAGAAAGAATTGCTAAAGACCATCCCGTCAAGCAAATCTACAATGATATTCAAACCGGGAGAATCACTCGCTCTAAAACTCGTTTAGCTAACTTTTGTGAAAATTATTCTTTCATCTCTAGCATTGAACCTATGAAGGTCGAAGGAGCATTGGAAGATACGGATTGGATAAATGCTATGCATGAAGAGCTACACAACTTTGAGAGGAACCAAGTTTGGACATTGGTTGAGAAGCCCGACAACAACCACAACATCATCGGTACCAAATGGGTATTTCGCAACAAGCAAGATGAAGATGGACAAGTAGTTCACAACAAAGCACGTCTCATCTCCCAAGGCTACACACAAGTCGAAGGTATGGACTATGGTGAGACTTACGCTCTCGTTGCTAGACTTGAGTCCGTTCACATCTTACTTGCCTATGCTAATCACCATGATATCACCTTGTACTAAATGGACATTAAAAGTGCTTTTATAAATGGTGAAATAGAGGAGGAAGTTTATGTTAAGCAAGATCCCGGCTTTGTCAATCCTAAGAAACCAAATCATGTTTACAAACTTCACAAAGCCCTTTATGGTCTTAAACAAGCTCCTAGAGCGTGGTATAAATGCTTGACCAAGTTCCTTATTGAAAAAGGCTTTGAAATTGGGAACATTGATTCTACTCTTTTTACTAAAAGGGTTAATGGAGAACTATTTGTCTGCCAAATCTATGTTGATGATATTATATTTGGTTCAACTAACCCTCATTTTAGTGAAAAGTTTGGGAAGATAATGTCGTAGAAGTTTGAGATGTATATGATGAGTGAACTCAAATTCTTCCTTGGTTTGCAAATCAAGAAAACTAAGGAAGGTAATTTTGTTTCTCAAACGAAGTACACCAAGGACCTATTCAAGAAGTTCAATATGCAAGAATGCAAAGGTATGACTACACCCATGCCTACTAGTGGACATCTTGACTTGACCAAAGATGGTGAACCGGTTGATCAAAAGGTTTATCGCTCTATGATTGGTTCATTGTTATATCTATGTGCTTCACGTCCTGATATCATGCTAAGTGTGTGCATGTGTGCACGATATCAAGCTGCTCCTAAAGAATGTCATCTTAAGGCCGTGAAAAGGATAGTGAGATACTTAATCCATACACCAAATTTTGGCATTTGGTATCCTAAGAGGGCCTCTTTCGATCTTGTTGGCTACTCCGACTCGGACTATGCCGGAGACAAGGTTGATAGAAAGTCCACTTCGGGTACATGTCAACTTCTTGGTAGATCTCTTGTATCTTGGTCCTCCAAGAAACAAAACTCGGTATCCTTATCCATCGCCGAAGCGGAATACATTGCCGCTGGTTCATGTTGTGCTCAATTACTTTGGATGACCCAAACTCTTAAAGATTATGGGATATATGTGAAACATGTTCCATTGCTTTGTGACAATGAAAGTGCTATCAAAATTGGTCATAATCCTGTACAACATTCTCGAACTAAGCATATTGAAGTTCGTCATCATTTCATTCGAGATCATGTTGCTAAGGGTGACATTAATCTTAAGCATGTTCGCACCAAAAAGCAATTAGCGGATATATTCACTAAACCTCTTGATGAGAAAGTGTTTTCAGGTTGAGAGGAGAATTGAACATCATAGATGCTTCAAACTTGGAGTACAAACTCCATTGGATACATGCAAGACATGAGCTTATGACTAATCCTTGATATTTCTCTTATGATGAAAATCTTATGTCTTGGATATATTTGCATCTTGCATGTTATAGGACCCATGTAGGTACTTGGTTGGATCAAATTCCATTAGATTGTAATCTACTCACATCTTGAGCAATCTCTACATCACCAAGTCTCTACACTATGGTGGTTGAAGACAAGGAAGCACGGAACCATTCAAACATATCCTTTGACAAATTCTATGTTGAGCTTCATGATTGTCATTTTTGGATACACAAGTGCTCTTCCTTGCAAGGACTAACCCATGTAGGTAGATGGACTCAAATTCCAAGTGGTGCTCCCAAGTCTTGATGAGCTATATCAACCTTGAGCAACCCACACAAGTTCAACTACATGGACAACACCACCAACCAAGGTATGTTATTCCATCTTAGAGAAGCTTTACTCCAAGTCATGAGCTAAAGCAACTCGACAAGATGTGAATACATCAAGATGCTTAAACAAAAAATGGCAACCCCATTTTGAGCTTAAACGATGAGTATGACCTATGATCAAGTGATCTCACTTGACTCCTAAGTCAATATACTCTAACATAGGTGAATTTGTCGCCGACCATCTCTAGATGAAGTTCTCTTGTGTTCTTTTTTGTGTTTTTGCATTTGTCTCATGCATATTTGTTTCCCCTTTCAAAAAAAAAACAAAAAAAACTTCATCTAGATTTCTTTCTATTTGCTCTGCATTTTTTGCATCCAATTCATTGCATATCATTTAGTAAACTCCTTGCAAATCTTTGTGAGATCTTACTAGTCTAGTGAGCTGAGGTGACAAGTGTTTTCTCTGCGATGAACTCGGTTTCACCGATTTGTTGTTTTCGGTCCAACCGAATCCTTTCAGTACAACCGAAGCATACCACCCGGTGCCACCGATTTCACAAGCACTCGGTGAATCTTATTTGCATTAGCTCCACTCAGTGAATCTTGTCTTCTACAAGCATCGCATTTATATAAATGCTTTGTGCTGTGACTCAAGGATCAAACCCTTCTTAGAAATTGATGTCAAAGAGGGAGAGAGAGATCACATCGAAGCTTATCACTTAGAGAGATCACATCAGAGAGAGAGAGAGAGTATCACCTCCTTAGGGGGAGAAAGAGATCTCCAGGGGGAGAGAATACTCAAGTAGAAAGTATTTCTCAAGGATCCCAGATGCTTGGTGTTCAAGAGGAGAGATGCCACATGTCTTCTTGAGGGGAAAGACATGTTCATATGTGCTTATTTGCATTAGCTCTGTTCATTTATATCCTTCAGCTCTGATTTTCTGTTCCCTATCTTCTCCCAGTATCCCATGCAAGATTCAGGGGGAGCAAGACATCTAAGGGAAAGAAATCATTTAAATTCATTGCATATCTTTACTCTTGGGGACATGTCTAGTCCAATGTGGTACTTAGTACTCACTCTCTACATGTCATCCCAGTCTTGGTATTCTTGTGGTTTCTTCTGTTTGCTCTGGCTAGTAGATGTACCTGTGTTATCTAACCTTGTTTACGCATGTTTATTCCATCCTAAGACAACTCAAGACTACAAGGTAAGTATATGCATCACAATCATGTGTCTGAGGAATTCTTGCTGATGTACATACTGTTTGCAAGAAGGACTCATGGGCATGAAGATATTTTCTTTAATATTCTTTGCTCTGATGCATATGGCCAAGATACATGTAACACATTGCCTGCTCTATCATGGTTATGCTCTCACATGCTTCTATATTCCATATTCACATGATTGCATACATGTAGGGGGAGCCTATGCTTGTTACATGTCTTTCCAAAGCTTTACTTGCTATTCTTTATATCTTTATCTAAAGCTTTGATGTATGTTGTCATCAATTACCAAAAAGGGGGAGATTGAAAGCACAAGTGCTCCCTAGGTGGTTTTGGTAATTAATGACAACATATCTCTTGTTGGACTAACACTTTTATCTAGTATGTTTCAGATAAGTTCAACAATGGATTGGCATGGACTAAAGGATGTGGGAACTCCTTCAAGATGCTAAGGACAAAGGATTGGCTCAAGCTTCAAGATCAAGACTCTTCATTTTATATTTTAGTGATCCAAGATCACATTGAGTCTATAGGAAAAGCCAATACTATCAAGAAGGGATGAGGTGTTGCTTAATGAGTTTCTTGCTCCACAATGCTTAGTGATATGCTCCAAAACCCTCAACTACTTTCCCACTTCCACCATATCACCTAAACCTAAAGTCAAACTCGGCCATACCAATTCTTTCTATCTGGCGCCACCGAGTTCAGATGTCATAGCCACTGCCACAAATCCTAGTCAAATCGGTCTCACCGATAGGGATCTCGGTCTCACCGAGATGGGATTGTAATCTCTCTGTGTATGTCCATTACCAAAATCGGTCTCACCGAGTTTGAGCAATCGGTATTACCGAGATTACAATGCAAACTCTCTGGTTAACTTATTACCAAAATCGGTCCCACCGAGTTTGCCTGACCAACTCTCTGGTTAGCTAATTACCAAAATCGGTCTCACCGAGTTTGTGTAATCGGTCTCACCGAGATTACGTTATTCCCTAACCCTAACCATATCGGTCCTACCGAGTTGCATGTCGGTCCCACCGGAAATCACTAACGGTCACTAGGTTTACTGAATCGGTCCGACCGAGTTTGTTGATTCGGTCCCACCGAGTTTGGTAAATTGTGTGTAACGGTTAGATTTTGTGTGGAGGCTATATATACCCCTCCACCTCCTCTTCATTCGTGGAGAGAGCCATCAGAACAAACCTACACTTCCAACTTACCAGTTCTGAGAGAGAATCACCTACTCATGTGTTGAGGCCAAGATATTCCATTCCTACCATATGAATCTTGATCTCTAGCCTTCCCCAAGTTGCTTTCCACTCAAATCTTCTTTCCACCAGATCCAAATCCTATGAGAGAGAGTTGAGTGTTGGGGAGACTATCATTTGAAGCACAAGAGAAAGGAGTTCATCATCAACGCACCATTTGTTACTTCTTGGAGAGTGGTGTACCTAGATTGGCTAGGTGTCACTTGGGAGCCTCCGACAAGATTGTGGAGTTGAACCAAGGAGTTTGTAAGGGCAAGGAGATCGCCTACTTCGTGAAGATCTACCGCTAGTGAGGCAATTCCTTCATGGGCGACGGCCATGGTGGGATAGACAAGATTGCTTCTTCATGGACCCTTCGTGGGTGGAGCCCTCCGTGGACTCGTGCAACCATTACCCTTCGTGGGTTGAAGTCTCCATCAACGTGGATGTACGATAGCACCACCTATCGGAACCATGACAAAAACATCTGTGTCTCCAATTGTGTTTTAATCCTCCAAAACCCTTCCCTTTACATTCTCACAAGTTGCATGCTTTACTTTCAAATGCTCATATACTCTTTGCATGCTTGCTTGTTATGTATTGTGAATGTTAAACTTGTGCCTAAACTCCACTTAAACTTAAAAAGTTAAAAACTGCAACTTTGATACTTAGTGTCTAATCACCCCCCCTCTAGACACCTCTTCTCAAGGTCC
Source organism: Triticum dicoccoides (assembly GCF_002162155.2). NCBI lineage: Eukaryota > Viridiplantae > Streptophyta > Magnoliopsida > Poales > Poaceae > Triticum > Triticum dicoccoides. Next base: position 176,101,946 of record NC_041393.1, on the reverse strand, counting down.
TACAACGTGCGTGCATCTACATCGACCAGTATATATGTACGTACACGCTCGCGACCAGAATGACAATGCTGCGTACGCTTCGGCCAGGTGGGTCCCGACTGTCAGGCACTTCCTTGCCTGCGAAGATGTAGCTAGTGGGTCCCAGCAGTCAGGGGGCAAATCGTTTTTATTTTGCCCGGACGCACTTCCTTGCGTGTGAAGGTGTAGCTGCTGGGTCCCAGCAGTCAGGGGGTGAATCTTTTTTTGGCCCGGACGCACTTCCTTGCCTGCGATGGTGTAGTTCGTGGGTCCCAGCAGTCGGGGGGCAAATCGTTTTTTTCGGACGCACTTCGTTGCGTGCGAAGATGTAGCTGGTGGGTCCCAGCAGTCAGGGGGGTGAATCGTTTTTTTTCTGGACGCACTTCCTTGCGTGCGAAGATGTAGCTCGTGGGTCCCAGCAGTCAGGGGGCGAATCATTTTTTTGCAAAATACAGTGGCCCGTCCAGTGGGTCCCCGCTGTTAGGTGGAGGAATAATTATTTTGCGCGTAATAAGGAGGCACTTCCTTGTGGCTGCCATGGACCCAGCTGTCACCCTTTCCACATACAGTCCACGTCTGATGGAAGTCGTTCCTTGACCACGTTGACCACTCCGCGCTGAGAGCACCACGGCGGTGGACTACGACGAGGCCTAGGAAGGGGACGACGCGGAGTCGGGGAAGATGTGGCAGTGGATGCACATGCGGAGAGGAGTACGAGGGTTCATTGGTTCGGCTGCACTGTCATCGCTGCAGAATAACAGGGGGTGTGGGTGAGTGGAGGGATGGCCTGGCCAGCGGTGGGAGTAGTAGGGGGCGGTGAGGCCTCCGCGGCAGCACAGCCGGCCACGGGAGGCAGGAGCAGGCGGCACGACCAGCGCTGCTTTGGGCGGCTGGAGCAAGAAGACTAGAGGTTGAAGAAGCACGACGGCCATTGGATGGACATCGTATGGTCATTGCAGCTAGAATCATTTATATTGACTAAGTTGACAAAGCCCTTGGTACGTCAACTTAGTAGGCCCACAGGTCAGCTTCCAAAACGGTGCGCCCCAGATGTTAGGGGGCGGAATCATTTTTTGGGCGGGTGAAGCTAGAATATCCGAGATTGAAGAAGAAGCACGGCATCCGTTGGATGGACATCCAACGACCACTGCTGCTAGAACCGTGTGTTGACTATAAGTTGACAAAGCCTTGCATACGCGTCAACTCTGTTTTTTTAGGGGACGCGTCAACTTAGTAAGGCCAGCCGTGTGTGCCAAAGAACTTATAGCCCATTTGAGATTTATAAGAATGTGTAGCCCATTTTTTAATTCTAATGGAATTTACTACAACCCATTTATAGTTTGTTAAAAGTACACCCATTCAAAGCAGAATTCAATAAAATTTCCCACATTTTGATGGGATCCGAATATTCTTATCCCAAAATTTCTAGTCAGATTAAATACAATTTCAATATAAAACTTATATTATGTAAAAATCCAACGAAACATTGCGCTCGCAACAATTAATGAAATTAAGATTTTCAATATCCAAAAATAATCTCAACTCCTATAAAAAAGCGAGTTGATGGTGATGGTGTGCCTGCCTTCGGGCCGTATATACCGTCCGATCTTGAATCTGCGGCAGAGATTGAGACCGAGGCGTGTTGTACAGAGCCAACTAGCAAAACAAGATATTCTGGAGGTTTCTCTCGTGAGATCGATTATTCTAGAACCTTTCCCCAAGTTTCCTCGCCGCCGGCCCCTCCCCTCTCTTTCCTTGCGACCATGTTGGATTTGAGTTGGGCGAGCATCACGTAGTAAATCGGATTTGGCTTAAGATCTCCCCTGCGACATCATTCCTTCTGGATCTGGCCGTGTAGGCTGTCGGAGAATGAGAACGGAACACGGCGATGGACCCATAGAGTCAAAGGAGATGACACAATTCGGCCAACACGACTCACGGGAGGAGGTGCTTGTGGCGGGCGGGGATGCACTTCTTGCGTCGTCGCGGACCCTGTCGGCCGGAATCAGTGCCGTGGGAGGAGCCTCGTATTTTATAAAGTAATCACGTGTTTGGTGCATTTTTTTATAGTTACTACCCAGTTTTTATAATTACATTCCATTTATTATTTCTTAAAGCCCATTTTCTTGTTAAGCCTAATGCATCCCTCCTAGGAAAGATTTGCAGCCCAGCAAGGCAGAGAATAACAACTTGACCTTGCCTGGGTATTCCTAAAAAAGTATAGCTGGGCTAGCCATTTACAGCTTGAAAAAAATTAATATCTGGGCGGGATATCTGGCCTGGGCTAGACGGGCCACAGCCCGCCTAGTTAATACCTGCAGCAATGTTTTCTTTATTGTTCAGAGGAGAAAAATTAATATCTGGGCTAAACATCGAAAAACTCTATAGTGCTCAGACCTCAAAAACATAAATACTGCTCGAGCTACTTGGTCCCAGCTGTCGGCCGCTTCTTGTGCAATTCTCTCATTTATTGACTACTCCCTCCTTTCTGGTTTATAATGCTCAATTCAAAAATCTCACCAATCAAGGTAGATGGCGAGTGGTGGAATACATTTTGTAGTTTTGCAAAAGCACCTAATTAATGCTTTTGTTATCCTCAAAAGATTATGTTTATCAATGCATTAATTGCAATGCATGCATGCATAAAGTACATGCATTGGTCAATTTTCTCTTAATACTTGCATGCAATGATTTATTGCACCTCGGAATCTAAACATGTGATGGAAAACAACCAAATTGAGCCTTATAAAATGGAAAAACTAAAATTTTGAGATAAGCCCTATAAACCGGAAAGGAGGGAGTACATAGGTTGACAATGGTGTGGGACCGTGATGTCAAGAAACTAGGAGGAAGCAAAATAAATTATAGTTTTTTTATATATATATATATAATAAGGATGCACTTGCGTATGTGAGGCTATGGACCTGGTGGGTCCCCATTGTCATCCTCTCCAAGTAAAGTCATCTCCTCGCCCGCGCTCGCTTTCTGCCCGAAATAGTCAGCGCCGCCCGCCCCGCTTCCCGGTGCAGGCGATTGCTCCGCCTTCAAACGACACAAGTGTCGTTTGTTCGTCCATCTGCCACACACATTAATGATACGCGGTTGCCGAGGCGGCTACTCCAGCGCCACACGTCCATCCCTCCGCCCGCCCACCATTGCTATATAAACTGCTGCGCCGGCCATAGCCGCAGTCATCCGCATATGTTCCCTTTCTCCTGTCCACACCACTACTGTCCACCATGGCTTCCTTGCGTTCCAGTGCTCTTCAGGACGGGCGGACGACGGACCACAAGGAGATTGCAGCCATTGCTGCCGACCGGCTGGCCGACAGGCAGCCGGAGGACGACGACGTCCCAATGGAGAACATGGTAGTCGATGATCCGGCGCCAACCCCCTCCTCCGTGCCATCCTCGCTGGTGCATTGCACCATGACCATCGGCGAGGCCCATGCCCAATATATGGACAGGGTGAGGCAGATGCATGAGGAGCAGTTCCGGGAGGCGCAGGACGATGCGGCCTACAACCACCATCTCCTCCAAGAGCACCTGCAGGCTGAGGAGTAGATCGCCACGGAGCGAGCAGAGCAGGAGGCGCTGCTCGACTCGTACCGCTCCGCCAGCAAGGGCCGCCTCGAGCGCTGGCGGTACCGCATGCGGGTGGCGGAGGCTGCGGCCTCCTACAAAGAGGCTAGCAAAGAGGGCGATGAAGCGGGCGAGGTGCTGTTTGGCGAGAATGAGGATGAGGCAGAGGACAATGCCGGCTCCGACGATTTCCCGCTCCACTGGCATCGATGAGGCCCTGCTCCGCCGAGGCCCCACGGTGCGAACAACATGGCAGAGGACACCGCCGGCTCTGCCGAGGCCCCGCGGCGCCAACAACGAGGCAAAGGACACTGCCGGCTCCGCCAAGGCCCCGCCCCGCCAACAACGAGGCAGAGGACATCGCCGGCTCAGCCGAGGCCACACCCTCTCGGCAACGTGGGGAGGATGAGTAGAACACGGTATGTCGCCGCCGCTCGGGTCCAAGTAAGGCCACCGCTGCTACCCTCCGGTTGAAGCCAAGCTAGGCGGGTTGACCATTGATTACCGGTTAGCTTCTTGGCGGCGATGTGGAGTCGGAGAGCTGCCTGGAGAAGAACGCTGCTTCTACTGAACTGCTGGTGCAGTTGGCTAACTGACACATGGGCCCAACAAGCCACATGTCAGTTACGCAACTGCACCTGCAGTTAAGTCACTGAAGCTTCTATTCGGCTCAGCGGGACATGGGTGGGTAGCTTCGGTTAATTAATTATACCTCCAGCGCACCCCTTTTTAGTTGAAGAATGTATGAAATGTAATGAAATCGGGCATGTTTATATGAAATCCGACCGTGTGTGAATGAATTTATTTCGATTAATTCGAATTCCTGTATCACTTGCATTGGATGAACATGCAAAACAATACGTACTAGCATTATTCCCAGGGTGATCACCTCGTTTCCAGTAGTTTCACATGTACTCCCTCCGGTCCTTTCTAGACTACATACAAGTTTTTTCTGCAGTCAAAGTATCTCTACTTTGACAAAAATTATGCACTTTCACAATGTGCGAAGTAAAAAGGAACAGAAGGAGTACAAAGAGTTTGAGCAGCTTTTTAGCGTTTCTGTACATTGCAATCAAACACACAGGCCTGGCAATTCATAGAGAACATTCAAAACAATCGATGATTATGCATCTCAGCGACTCACATGTCAGAGGCAATATTTACTTCACAACTAAAGAATAAAGAAAAAATTGATCAACGCTGCTGACAGCAAATGGCGTCCCATTCGAAAATATCAAATGCATGTCTTGCTAAAATCAATGAGCAAAATTTGACAAGGTTGTCCCATTCCAAAATATCAAATGCCTACGATTGTGGAATGGGTAGGGTTTGCCATCAGTTCGGACATTGACATGGAACCTCGTGCTAAATAAACCAGTTGTTCTTTTTGTGTAGTTCCACCAAAATCAACCAAATTCGCGCGTAGCTTGTATGATTTCGCCCTTATATGTTGCAATGCCTTGAACTTATCGGCACCTCCTTTCTTGTGGTGGAAATGAATGATTCGACGCATTAATGAACATTTTGTGCATTTCCCATTGAAATCAAGCTGAGCACCCCTATTTGCACAAATACAAAAAAGTGATTAGTATAAAGCAAACTGTACTATGAATTGACAGTTTCAACAGGCACATACATGGTCCATGTAGAGCACACTTTTAGAAAAATGGAACTCACCAGAAAGAATCCTAGAACAACATTGTACTCGCCCATCACAGCAAAAAAATGGAGATTTTTCAGTCCTTCTGAGCTGAAATTAGTTTGGTCTTGTGGGGAGTAATGTAACCATCCTTCAACTACTCCTTCTGATGAGAAGATAGACAGGGCTTCTTCATCCTGGCATAATCGGAACTAGTCACTTCACATACTCCATATTCTTCTTCAGAGGAAGATGATCCTGTTGTGCAAAGACAAGAGGACTACTAAATGCTAGCATCCCTGTTTGCTCGAAAAAAAGGAAAGGAAATATTTAAAACAGCACAGATGAAGCACTTCTCAAGGACAATACCACTTTTTCATGACAGTATCTAAACAGTAGCACAACACCAATAGAGATGACAAAGCTCAATCATATGGATGAAATCAGTGGGCGAGTACCAACCTTTGTCAGGAGGCTTATTGTGTAGAGCATACAGATGAAGCACTTCTCCGGAACCATCTGTTGCTATCTACGGTGGTGGCCATGCTTACTATATACTTGTGCAGTTCCACTAAAATATATGGTATCTTCAAAGAAGATCCCTGTTTGCACAAGTAGAGATAATTACGTATTACATTAAGAGTGGCATCAAAGCAGTGGCAAAACAATTGCTCGTTCTATCCATAGCAATAAATTAAGATGCAAAACTATATCACTACTTGTGTCATCATAGTTCCAGTGCTTCATTACAGCACCGGGAGTTGATTTTTGTTTTTCTTCCGCTTGTTCTTCCCCTTCATCACTTGGTTCAATAACAGACAAGCTTCGCCTTCAATGTAAGATTTGGCATGTCAATTAGGGAGCACAAGTCTAGTACTAAACTTAAATTTCTGATGAAAGTGGCAAAATATAGGCCAGCAGTTGTGAAATATCCTTATCTTACCTCAATGGGATATTACGGTGCACATACAGATTGGAAGTCTTGTCTCCATTTGTGCAGTTCACAAAAGTCAAGCAACATTATCGTACAAGTAGCACAACATATGAAAGCACACTGCAGAATCATGTGAAAGAAGGCTAGTACTGACCTCTCATGATGCGGAATTCAAACAACTCGCAAGATGAATATCTGAACCAAATTTGCCTTAATGGATAGGAAGTAAGATCTCCTCTTATGCAGTTCCACTAAGATCAAGCAATCAAGCAACGTTGTCGATGTGACATTTTGGTTGAACTGCACAAAACACTCTTAAAACAAAAGTTTATTGTGCAGTGCAACAAAAGGTCACAATGGCAACGAGGTGAAGTAGATAACCCTATTTACACAGAGGTGCAAAGGAAACAATTAGTGGTCAATAATGGTGGATGACACAGAAGCCAACAAAAAGAAGCATCTACCCTATTTAAATGGGAAAGAAAGCAAGACAGTAGCATTTCTCAAACGGTGGCATTGATTAATATTAACATAGAGATTATATTAACAATAAAATTCGTTAAACATGTAATTTGCTTTTAACTGTGGCATTGCATCAATTTTCCAGCGGGATTATTAGAGGGTGTTTATTTACAGGGACATTTTGGTGTAGGGACTAAAAAAACTCTGTGTCAGTCCCATCTAAACCAAACAGGAGGGACTTTTAGGGACTAAAAGTGGGCATTTGGGACTAAAGAAAGAAGACCCCGAGGGAGTCTTTTTGGGACTTTTTCCAACAGTTGCCCCTGCCATGCATTGCACCTTGTTTGTATTAGTTCATTACTAGGGGTAACATGGTCTTTTAGCATGTCATTTAATAACCTCTAGTCCATGTTTAGTCCCTGGAACCAAGCAGGTAGGGACTAGGGATTTTTTAACCAAACAGGGCCTTAGATTAACAACAGCTAATGAGTTACACGGGAAAGTGGACGCACGAGCACCATGTGCATCTACCGATGTACTGTGGTCATGCACAGTCTGTTGCAAGAAAGAACAAACAACCAAGGAGCATATTTGTGTTGTTCCCAGTTTTGTTATCTTTAGACACCTTTCCCTATGTGAGCGCAGCAAATCTAGTCCTGCTCAAACTCTACAGCCTTGTCCCTTCCTTTCCTTTTTGAACTAGTACTTTCGCCCCTTCCTTTCCTCTTTGAACCACGTCCTAGATTTATGCGATACAACTTTCCCCACTACTTTCCCCCATTCCTTTCCTCTTTGAACCACGTCCTAGATTCATGCTATACAACTTTCCCCCTTCATTTCCTCTTTGAACCACGTCCAAGATTCATGCTATATACAACTTTTACCACTACTTTCCCCCACTCCTTTCCTCTTTGAACCACGTCCTAGATTCATGGTATACATGTAGCTAGAGCAATGCATGTGGAGTAAGTAAATTATACCTTAAGGTTCTTGGGGCGTGGCTCGGTGGGCGACGGGGCGGCGGCGAAGAAGAAGGGGTCGGAGGCCCTCCCGCGCCGCCGCTGGGTGGAAAGTGAACATATGCGCCAATAGTAGATTCCCTCCCTTGCCGATGGCGACAGCGTTAAGCCTCCTTCCCTTCCCGGCGGACGGATCCTTTCTGGCTCTTTAAGCACCAGTGAGGAGAGAGAGAGGCCAATGAAGTCTTGTTTAGATCTGGAGAGGGCGAGAGAGTGTGAAGACAGCAACTACAAGCGCTGAGGCTCCAGCGGGAGAGGGCGAGAGAGTGTGAGGAGAGCAACTGCAACAGTTGAGGCTCCAGCGTGTATATATATACTAGAGAGAGAGTGTGAAGCGTGCAAACCCTAGAAAACATTTTGACCAGTCAAAGAATCCTCCTGGCACAAATTATGCTCAAGTGTAGTTATCGAACCCGAGACCTCAAGTTTGCTGAGCGAACAGGCTAACCAGCTACACAACCCTCCCGTTATGTACAACGAGAGGAAAATAACCTTTTATACATTCCTGCATTCGTGTGACAAGCATGCCATGTTTTTTTGTGTGCGTGGGAGTCATTGGGATTTCAATCATAATCATGTCATGTGGCTTTGGTGGTAAGACTATCCATAGTGGTGCAGAAATAATGCAGCCTTAGTCACCTTACCTCTCTCCACGTAGTACGATGGGTCCCACCAGTCAGAGGGTGAAACATACAAATAAATAAGAAAAATTAAAAGCATCAGCGGTGTATCTTACCTCACACATCTCGCTACTGCTCGGGAACACTGTCCAATTGATCCCTCTATTCGCTCACGTACTATTTTAAGTGAATCCTTATTATAACATGCACACAAATTTTGGGCACTTGTATTCGACTTAAGTCAGTGTGCCACCATATCTCGTATACTTACTACTCCCTCCATCTAGGTGTAATAAGTCATGTTAGAAGGTGCAACGGGACCAAGGTGCATGCGTGTGCGTGTGTGTGTTTAACAACATGTGTGTGTTAGAGAGTGCGACAGATCGACCTACTCCTATAGAGAGATGGTGTGTAGTGTACGATTTTAGCCGCGAGAGTCGGTGCATCCTCTCGTTTTTGGGTGTGTCCGGTAGGGACGTGCGGACAGCTGCCATGCTCGCTCCGGACCAGCCTGGCCCACCCAAAGCCCCTCCATCGCCCGCGCGCGCTTCCCGCCCGAAATGGTCAGCGCCGCTCCAAAGAATCGGTGCCACATTCATGCCCGGGCAGAGCAGACGCGACCTCTCACTGGAGCAAGAGTGATGGTTGCTTCGTTCGTCCAACTTACTGCTGGGTCTATGTGATTTGACGGCTCATTGATCTTTATTACTGAGGTGGTAGGACTGCTGGATGTCCCACGCTTTCGCCGAAAGGAGGTACTACTACTACTAGATTACAATTTTCTCCATTCTTACAGTAGAGGAGTGCAAGAGCAGTGAAAACACGCAGGCTCAGTGATTACATGGCCCACCTCACACTATCACCGTGCGACACCTAACTCTTTACATAGTACCCCCTCCGTTCCTAAATATTACTAGATGAGTCCCCGCGCGTTGCCGCGGAACAGCGGTATATCTCTCTGCGCAAAATTATGGAATTCATAGAACTAAAAAAACTCTATAACCGCATGACAAATGTGGTAGCCAAACTAAATAAACTCCCATAATCATTTAGATCATCCCACGTAAGGAAAAAAGATCAGCCAACTCCTACTACATAATGGGATTATATTTTTCTTTTTGACATGTTAATGGGACTTAAAAGCTCACTTACATGCATACTACCGGTGCATGCTTGCATGCAGACATGTTGATGTGATTTAAAACCCACTCACATTTATGTGCCACGGTATTTCTGCATGCTTGCATGTGGCTTAGTGCGGAGCCTCTCAATGTCTAGATCAGACGGCTATTATGGACTGATTTACTTCATCTAACGGCTACATCAATTTTGATGATATGGCTCAAGGAGAGGATAGAGAATTCCTAGTGGTGGGGGCTAGCTATTACTAGTAGATAAGTCTTTGTAGAGATTCCACTAGGTGAACTACATACGGAACAAAATGAATGAATCTACACTTAAATGCATCTATATACATCCGCATGTGGTTCATGGTGAAATCTCTACAAAGACTTATATTTAGGAACGGAGGAAGTACTAGTATAGTACGTACTGTAATTTATCAGCGAGATAAATTTGTGCAATGCTATGAAGCTTCCAGCTTCTGTTACATGTATCTTGCGTCCAAGGTTGCCCGTTGCAACATTTCATCAAATACAAAGGAGACTAACATGCATGCTATTGCATCTCAATGATTGACAGATCATAGAAAATATGTACTCCCTCTGTTCCAAAATAAGTGTCTCAACTTTGTGCAAACTTTAGTACAAAGTTGTACTACTACTAAAGTTGACACTTATTTTGGAACAGAGGTAGCTAAAGAAAAAACGATCCATGCAGTCCCTAGCCCTTGAACCGTGAACCCTGACCAGGCTTCAATTTGCTGGCAACATTCGAGCTTCCTAATTAATGAAGTTTGCAACCTTTTGACCATCGGATCATTTTGTGAAGTTTCACCAAAATCGAGATGAGCATCCCTGTGGCAAAGAAATTGAAGAAGCGTGATTAGAATAAGATTACTGGGACTAGTTGATGAGACATAAACTCATCACAAATATAGTACATAGAAGCCAGTAGAGGTATCAGGTATGTGCGGGGCAAAGAAGTAGAGAAATATCCACAGGGAGTGATGTGGGCAGCTGGAGCAGTGGTGCAAGCCGGCTGTAAAGGGAGTTGTACCTGAGGGACGTAGCTCAACCTTGAGGAGGGCGGTGGGAAGCGGCAACTGCCCACGTTGCGGCAGTGAGCAAGGGACGAAGGCAACCTCACCGGCTTTGTGAGAGAGAACGGCGGGGACCCCTGATCGGGACGTGCCGACAGTGGGTTTTCACCGTCGGCGACGGCCACCGCATCTACACTAAGCATCCACCCCTTCCCCAAGCAGACGTGATCCGCCGGGATGTTAGAGATGTGGCCACAGTCGTTTTGTGCGAGAGAGTGTGAAGAGAGCAACCCCAGCAAGCAACCGTGTAGGATGGCCCGTCCTGACTATGTATATAGTGGAGCAGTTTCCTTTTCTCTCCATATGAACCTATCATATTGCATACATGCCACTGAAGAAAAAAAAACTTTATTTATAAATGAAGCGGCACCTACTACTCGTTCTCCTATAACCTTGCGCTTGGCATCTCCAAAATATTAACCTTGCGATTGGCTCTTCGCCTCTTCGGGAAGTCGAGCAATAATGGTAGTGCAGTATATATCATTCTGGCTATATGAGACTGAATAAATTGCTGCACGTCCACCACGTGGGAGAGGGTCGAGGGGCGAGGGAGAGTGCTACATACGGAGCAAAATGAGTGAATCTACACTCTAAAATATGTCTATATACATCAGTGTTTGGAGTATGTACTAGTAGTTCATATTGAAATCTACTAAAGGACATATATATTCCAAACAATATGATATAATCTCTATAACCAAGGTAGTAGGGACGAGGAGTAAACGGAGGGAGTAGTAAATTTTTCTCCTTGTCCTGCGAGCCACCGCGCGCATGGGCGAGGGAGTGGGCGTAAGGTGGAGCAAGCTTCACCTCATCATGCGAGCCACCGCGTCCGTGGGCGGGGGAGACAGCGTACTAAGCAAGCTTCTCCTCATTCTACGAGTTGACGAGACACATCAAAAGTACTCCAGTGTATAGAGCCTTGCCTCTAAGGTAGGCCCCACATGGTTTGCCTCTTTTTTTAATTTAACATAACGCGTCAAGTCGCAATTTGTTTGTTCACCCGTGGTAGACGATCCACCCTCCACCAAGTGGACAACTAGTACATGTGCCAAATTACCACGTGGGCTGTCTTTTTCATACAAAAATGAGCTCCACCGTGTACCCGCGCGGGTGTGGTTGGGAAAGAGAGGGGAGTACGTGCACCGTGCATGCACCTCTTCTCTTCGTACACGTCCCCCACCTAGATGGGTGTGTGTGAGAGATACAAACCGCGTTCGT